>NC_059347.1:59147500-59510000 GCF_019703515.2 Myxocyprinus asiaticus
TTTTTACTCCAAATAACACTCAAATGGTTGTTGTTCTCCATCTGAATCGCTTGTTTCTGTAGTTTTTACATTGTCTCGAGACCAGAAACACAAAACAGGCAATTCGAATCGTCATGGCGCCGCCCAGTGGTTGTTCAGGAAAAGTGTCGATAGAGCGCAACCATCAGGTTCTGGAAGTACAAATCCCATTAATTTTCTCCATTGGGAAATAGATTATTAGCGATAATTTATAAACCTTTAAAGACAGACCCACCGTGAACTCCAAGGTTGTTAATTGATGGTGTATGCTTCTGTTGAAGCCATCAGTCCACAAGGTTTATTAGCAGAATTCCTGGTGAAGAACTACACTGCCCATGATCTTGAAGGGAAATATCCACCAATCAGAGAATCACGGCGAAAAAAGCTCACCAAAAGTGTCCTATAATGACCATGACGCACTGTGAACGCTGTCTTAAATTACATACAACTGATCTCAGTGATTTGGACCGTGGCATGATTGTTGGTGCCAGATGGGCTGGTTTGAGTATTTCTGTAACTGCTGATCTCCTGGGATTTTCACACACAACAATCTCTAGAATTTACTCCGAATGGTGCCAAAAGCAAAAAACATCCAGTGAGCGGCAGTTCTGTGGATGAAAACACCTTGTTGATGAGAGAGGTCAACAGAGAATGACCAGACTGGTTTGAACTGACAAAGTCTACGGTAACTCAGATAACCGCTCTGTACAATTGTGATGAGAAGAACATCATCTCAGAATGCTATACTGAGATGCGGGTTGGCACAGTTTTGGCGGCACGAGGAGGACCTACACAATATTAAGCAGGTGGTTTTAATGTTGTGGCTGATCTGTGTATATTTGCAAGATACTTTAAATATATTGTTTATATATGTTAAAATCAATCCACAGTTTTCCTGAGCAACAACTGGGTGGTGGCATGATGATTCTTATTGCCTGTTTTCTGTTTCTGGTCTCGAGAAGCAATGTAAAACTACCAAACAAGTGATCTAGATGGAGAACAACAACCATTTAAATGTTAGTTGGGAGTGAAAATAAATTTTTAGCTCAACTTGTGCAGTTAACATCTTAAATGGAATCAAATTAACTAACCTCAGACCATCGCTTCATCTCACATCTACACATTCAGTCAAAAAAACATTCATCTAGACTCTAAAGTACCGATACTATGGAGCCACATGTTTTCTTTACAATTTTTACAAATCTAATACATTAAATATCACTTTATCTGCTATGAACATATGCCGATGAGAGTGAAAAAAATGGGAGACCGGAAACTGAAAACAGGAGTCCGTTACAAATCGTGGAACACTTCATTTTTCCATCATTTTTAATTTAAGTATCTATTGGCATATTACAATGACTTAGAAGGCGTCTTATCCAATCAGAATTTAGAGCTGGAATTATTTGTTTTAAAATTCAAATTTTTTCTCACAATTTCACATAGAGACCACTTAAACGCATCTGAATTCTGAGGTTGATCGACTCTATTAACACAACATGTCACTGCAGTAGCTTAGAGATTCACATTTCTTTGGCATTTTCTCTTGATCTCTTTTTGGATGTCAAAAATCCTGTTCATAAGAGCCTTATTGCTGCAAGCTGATTTGCGACGAGGCCTTTGATGTCAGATGCAGACTGGTTCATCAGATACTGACGCTGGTTTGGGCCGAGTTACGCAAGAGACACTGACTCACAAAGCCAGCTGTAACTGCTGTCCTCTGCCTACTTCATTTACTTGCCTCAAACTAGACTAAACCAGCCAAGAATCAGAAGTGAACATGCACTAAACAAAAACACGAAAGGAGAACCAGGGATTATGCTTTAGCAAGTGTATGTTTGTCTGGAATATTATAATGTATTATAATAACTACACAAATCCATTAAGGATTTCTTAAAGGCCACCTGAGGCGGTTTCATGTTCTCACAGCTCATCCTAAAATGTTCGTTACCCCGATGCCAAAGTAGTCTAAAATTTCTGTAGACATTTGGAGTCTAATATCATTAGCTACATGTAATCTAGGCACAAGGTTCTCAACCGCATCAACCCGTCAAGCCCAAAACATGAAATAAATAGTAGAGTATATACAGTATACTTGTTATGTAGTCTTCAAAAGTCGCAATAAATCAAATAAATATTCCGGGTTCAGTACAAATTTAGCTCAGTCGACAGAATTTGTTGCATAATGTTGAATACAACAAAAATTAATTTCAACTCGTCCCTCCTTTTCTTAAAAAAAAAATCTGGGTTACAGTGAGACACTTACAATGGAAGTCAATGGGGCCAGTCTGTAAACGTTAAAATACTCACTGTTTCAAAAGTATAGCCACAACACATAAACAATATGTGTGTTAACACGATTCCCAGCAAACAGGGGACGTCCCCCGGATGTTGTGAACGTCCACTTAGGTCCGCATTTGGTCCGCTTTGTAACATTCGTTGGCGGACATTCCGAGGACATTCCGAACATTCGTTACAAGTCCAATTTTCGTCCTGGCCAGAGTTTGTGACCGTCCCTATATCATCCCTCATCTGACATTTCCATAACAACACTTGCAAAATCCATTCACCCATGTGTTCCCTTTTATCATCAGACCTGACACCTTGCAACTCGGACAAAGGAAAAATTAAACTAACCCAGCTAACCAAAAAAGGTCCTCAGAACGTCCCCTAAATGGCCTTTGTGAACATTCCCTAAATGTCCTGAATGGACATCCTGTGAACGTCCCCTAAATGTCCTGAATGGACGTCCTGTGAACGTCCCCAAATGTCCTGAATGGACGTCCTGTGAACGTCCCCTTGAATGTCAGGAGGACGGCAAGAGGACCTTACACATGGACATTCGTGGGACATTCGTAGAGGTCATTTAGGGGACATTCTGAGGACGTTTTTTTGTTAGCTGGGATAAAATCGGTTATTAACCTTTTCCGTGTAAAGTTATTGTCATTTTTACAACTTCGTTACCATGACAACAATACGCTGTAAACTCTAAAATCCTAAAGTGAGTGTAAAAACTATTTAAACAACTTTACAGCTCAAATAATACACAAGTTTTAACAGAAGAATTTATGTAAGTTTTTTTTTATAAAATTATAACCTTCACATTTCTGCCTTTAAACCCTCCAAAAATTGGCCTCATTCAGTTCCATTGTTAGTGCCTCACTGTAATCTTGATTTTAGTTGTTTGTTTGTTTTTTAAAGAAATGGAGGGACAAGTCGAAATCAATTTTTGTGGTAATCGACATTATGCCATGAATGCTGTCAAGATGGTAAGGCATTTAGAATGGAAGTGAATGAGGCCAGTCCATAAACTTAAAATACACAGTTTCAAAAGTATAGCCACAAGATGATAATTTTAGTGTGATAAAATCAGGTATTTACTGCCATTACGGCATTCACCAGATTATAGGGTTTATCGGCACTATGTCACCATGACAACAAAGTTGTAATATTGGACATAACTTTACACATGCAAGGTAAGTGATTTTATCACACTGTGATATTGCTTAAATATGATGCTTAAAATTAAGAATGCAATGCTTTCTAGATGATGTGCCAAAAGCATGATCAGCATCAACTTTTTGAATGAACCATCTAATTGATATACAGTAGCTTATGATAGACCTCTTGTAATTGACAAGGATGAATCAGCATTCTGCATCATGAGAATTGTTGGATGAGGTATTTCACGATGCTGTGCACTTGTGTAGTTAGTCATGGGTATCAGAATCATTCATAGGCTCATCTGCTGAGAAAGCACTTCATTAATAGCCAAACATTTCCAGGGATCAGATCTTAAAAGCGGAACAGGGCAGCAGGCAGTTTTAAAGAACATGATCTTTAAATAATGCATGAGCAGCATGCAAGATTGGCGTCAAGGAAGCTTATCACTTAATGTGCGTGGAAACCCTTTACGCCGAGTACAACGTAGAGCGTTTTTATATTTGGCCATTAAAAGTGAGCTTTGGGGTAAACATTTTGTATAAAGATATACAGTATGGCTCAAAAGTCTGAGAAGCCTTGTAAACCTGCTGCTATTTTCTGCCAGATCTAATGAAAATTACGTGACTGTGGGGATATTTTTGCAAAATTATGTTACATGGTCCCATCATCGCCACATTTCTGAGGTGAAATGCCCACTGTGTGGCTCTAAAAGTGAGTTAAATGTCCTCTCAAACAGATGAGTTTAAGATTAATGCTCTATCGAATTTTAAATCAACAAAACCTACCTCTCTACCCTATACCTTAAACCTAAACCTAACCGAAAGCGTCATAGAAAGCAAATGTGAGATGAAAAATGCAATCGCTGAAGTAACCACATCATTTTGTGGTGCTTCTATGACACTTGTGGCTCGTTTTGACTCACGTGCTCTTCAGGACTCATACACTAGTCCTTTGCATCACAAGTGCAACGCTCTACCAGTTGAGATACCACGCAATTTATATGCAACTGAAGATACTTGTAAATGCAGTTGGTTATGTAATGCAAACATTTAAATGTATCGCCTTACAGGTCATGCACTATAGTAAAAGTGTTGAAATGTCACAGGTAGCATTGTGTAAGGAACTCAGTGAAAAGATAGTGTTTGTGAACGGTTTAACTCATGATTTGTCTCACAAGAAATAAGTTGTTGTTTTAGTGCCTCTAGTGTTCATTTCACCTAGAAACTGCTGTTATACCTAAAAAAAAAAATCTATGTAAAAAGGAAAAAACAAAAACTAGGTACTATAACAATATCTATGAGACCAGCTTGTCTATTTAGCATTTTTCTAAGTTAGTATTTTTTTTATCTTCCCCTTGTTCTCCCAATTTGGAATGCCCGATTCCCAATGTGCTTTTTAAGTCCTTGTGGTCACGTAGTAATTTGCCTCAGTCCAGGTGGCAGAGGATGAATCCCAGTTGCCTCTGTGTTGGAGACCGTCAACCTGCACATCTTATCACATGGCTTGTTGAGCACATTGCCATGGAGACATAGTGTGTGTGGAGGCTTCACGCCACCCACTGCAGCAACCATGCTCAACTCACCATGTGCCCCACCAAGAACAAACCACATTATAGTGACCACGAAGAGATTACCCCATGTGACTCTACTCTCCCTAGCAACTGGGCCAATTTGGTTGCTTAGCAGACCTGGCTGGAGTCACTCAGCACACCCTGGGATTCGAGCTAGTGACTCCAGGGGTGGTAGGCAGCATCTTTACCACTGAGCTACACAGGCCCCCAGTATTTTTTTTTTTTCTTTTCTTTTCTTCTTTACAAATTATTATAATATCAACATTACAATTTGAGGAAAAACTAACAAATTTCAGAATGTCAGTATTTGGAAAATGCCCCTTTTGCTTGAATGACAGCATGCACTCGAAATGGCATGGACTCCTAAAGTTATCCAGCATGATTTCAGAATGTTCCAAAGAGCATCTTGCATGCTTTAATAGAAGCAAGGAAATCAGTTAAAATGCTCAATTTCACAAATAAGCTTACATTTGTGCTGCCTTAAAGTGCACCTGGGAAGCTCGCACTTCCGTGCTGGACAATCGTTACTATGACATGTCACACATTCAAGTGAAAAACAAAAAATGGAAGACACCAGACTGAAAGAAATACACAATGAATGACAGCAAAAGCACTTTTTCTGATGTATTAATGAATAAGAATAACTGAACACACCTGCATCACTTTTACATGACCTAGATGATGTATTAATGTATGTTATCTAACAAATTATTCATTCATTTCCTTAAACCGCGAAGGGTGAGTCATTAGTTCACTATCACATATAGCATATTACACTGTGTAACACATTTTTTTTTTGGTTCCTGGGTAGTAAGTGTTATTTCCTAATTTCTTATGCCTCAAAAGTATAGAAAATGGCTATTATTCCCCACAAACTTTGCTTTTGTGACCAGGACAGTGATATTTTGAAATTTACATATTTCCAATGAGAAAACAGGTGAATTTGTGTCTTTTCGTTCACATAAAGTCAGAAAAAAACAACATATGAATCCAAATTAACATGTATTTATGCTAAAGAAATACAACGACTACAAAAGATATTGTAAATCAGTTTCACGAATCAGCCCCCAAATGTAGTCTCCCATCATGTTCTGGTTATACTGTCCTTGGTAGGGGCATTCAAAGTCCAGTATATCCTGATGGAAGCGCTTGCCTTGCTCCTCCGAGTACGCTCCCAAGTTCTCTTTAAATTTATCAAGATGAGCATCAAGGATATGGACTTTGAGGGATTTCAGAGGTCGCGCTGAGGAGAGAAACCCATACTACCCCAAACAAAAAGACCTCAACGACTTGATTAGAGATCTTGGTCTCACCAAGTCCAATGTTGAGCTTTTGACGTCTAGGCTCAAGCAGTGGAACTTGTTGGATGAAAGTGTGCAAGTCGCAGATCAGAGGAAGCGTCACCAACCTTTTCTAGCTTCTTCACCCATCAAGATGGGCTCTGCTTCTGCCACAATGTGACCAGTCTGTTCGAGGGAATTGGAATCGCCTGTAATCAGAATGAGTGGCGCCTCTTCACTGACAGCTCATCCAGGAGCCTCAAAGCTGTGCTGCTCCATAATGGTAACAAGTACCTGTCTCTTCCCCTGGCTCACTCCTAAGGGGCAGAGGTGGCTCAGTGGTTAAGGCTCTGTGTTACTGACCAGAAGATCAGGGGTTCAACCCCCAGCACCGCCAAGATGCCACTGTTGGGCCCTTGAGCAAGGCCCTTGACCCTATCTGCTCCAGGTTTGTCATGGCTGACCTGCACTTTGACCCCAGCTTATGTGAAAAATTAATTTCACTGTATGTATAATGTGTGACCAAAATAAAGGCTTCTATATACTTGGTGCACCTCAAAGAGTATAACAACAGGACACCTTGTAGTATGATGAGTATGGCTGGGAGGTCATAGGAGACTTCAAAATGGTGGCATTCCTGATGGGTCTCCAAGGTGGTTTTACCAAGTTTCCCTGCTATCTTTGCCTGTGGGACAGCAGGGACACCAAGGCACACTATCACAGGCAGGCCACTGGCCACAGCGGACTGAGTTCTCTGTGGGGAGGAACAATGACAAGTGGGAGCCACTGGTGGACCCCTGGAATGTGCTGATGCCACCACTGCACATCAAATTGGGCCTTATGAAACAATTTGTGAGAGCTCTAGAAAAGGAGTTGGCAGCCTTCAAGTACCTTCAAGACTTCTTCCCTAAGCTGTTTGAGGCAAAGGTCAAAGGTCTTCGTCGGACCACAGATAAAGAAGATCCTGGAGTGCAATGAATTTCCCAAGAAGCTCAGTAGTAAGGAGAAAGTGGCTTGGAACAGCTTTGTCACAGTGGTTCAGGGCTTCCTGGGCAATCACAAGGCCAAAAACTATGTGGAGCTGGTTGAGACTCTGGTGAAGAACTACGGCACAATGGGCTGTAGGATGTCCCTCAGAGTCCATATCCTTGATGCTCATCTTGATAAATTCAAGGAGAACATGGGAGCATACTCGGAGGAGCAAGGCCAGCGCTTCCACCAGGATATACTGGACTTTGAGTGCCTCTACCAAAGACAGTATAACGAGAACATGATGGGAGACTACATTTGGGGGCTGATTCATGAAAGTGATTTACAGAATAATCGTAAATCTCGAAAAACTACTCACTTCTAAATCTTTTGTAGTCATTTTTGTATTACTTAAGTATAAATACATGTTAATTTGGATTCATATGTTGTTTTTTTCTGACTTTATGTGAACGAAAAGACACAGATACGTCCGTTTTCTCATTGGAAATGGGTAAATTTCAAAATATCACTGTCCTGATCACAAAAGCAAAGTTTGTGGGGAATAATACTCATTTTCTACACTTTTGAGGCATAAGCAATTAGGAAATAACACTTACTACCCAGGAACAAAAATTGTGTTATATAGTGTTATTATTATTTAAATAAAGCACTGAAATCAAAATAACTTTGCAATCATTGCTTCCCATCATATTTCATGTCAACATGCCCCATCTAGTGTCCCAACTTGGCAATTTGGGTATCATCCAGAATTCCGACTTTCCCACTCGTAAATATGACTTCACTTGGTCATTCATGTGAACTAGTAATTACGATATTTCTGACTCCACTTGAAGGGCACATTGATTAGTGACCTAGAAATAGTGCAGAGAGGAATATTCCGGGTTTAATACAAGTTAAGTTTAATCGACAGCATTTGTGGCATACTGTTGATTATCACAAAAATGATTTCGACTTGTTCCTCCTTTTCTCTAAAAAAGCGAAAATCAGTGAAGCACTTACAATGGAAGTGAATAAGGCCAATACGTACAGTGCATCTGTAAAGTATTCACAGCACTTCACTTTTTTCACATTTTGTTATGTTACAGCCTTTTTCCAAAATTGATTAAATTCATTATTTTCCTCAAAATTCTACAAACAATACCCCATAATGACAATGTGAAAGAAGTTTGTTTGAAATCTTTGCAAATGTATTAAAAATAAAAAATGAAAAAAATCACACGTACATAAGTATTCACAGCCTTTGACATGACACTCAAAATTGAGCTCAGGTGCATCCTGTTTCCACTGATCATCCTTGAGGTGTTTCTACAACTTGATTGGAGTCCACCTGTGGTAAATTCACATGATTTGGAAAGGCACACATCTGTCTATATAAGGTCCCACAGTTAACAGTGCATGTCAAAGCACAAACCAAGCCATGAAGTCCAAGGAATTGTCTGTAGACCTCCGAGACAGGATTGTATCGAGGCACAGATCTGGGGAAGGGTACAGAAAAATGTCTGCAGCATTGAAGGTCCCAATGAGCACAGTGGCCTCCATCATCCGTAAATGGAAGAAGTTTGGAACCACCAGTACTCTTCCTAGAGCTGGCCACCTGGCCAAACTGAGCGATCGGGGGAGAAGGGCCTTAGTCAGGGAGGTGACCAAGAACCCGATGGTCACTCTGACAGAGCTTCAGCGTTTCTCTGTGGAGAGAGGAGAACCTTCCAGAAGAACAACCATCTCTGCAGCACTCCACCAATCAGGCCTGTATGGTAGAGTGGCCAGACGGAAGCCACTCCTAAGTAAAAGTCACATGACAGCCCGCCTGGTGTTTGCCAAAAGGCACCTCTTGAACTCTTTGGTCTGAATGGCAAGCGTCATGTCTGGAGGAAACCAGGCACCACTCATCACCTGGCCAATACCATCCCTACAGTGAAGCATGGTGGTGGCAGCATCATGCTGTGGGGATGTTCTTCAGCGGCAGGAACTGGGAGACTAGTCAGGATCGAGGAAAAGATGAATGCAGCAATGTACAGAGACATCCTTGATGAAAACCTGCTCCAGAGCACTCTGGACCTCAGACTGGGGCGAAGGTTCATCTTCCAACAGGACAACGACCCTAAGCACACAGCCAAGATAACAAAGGAGTGGCTCTGGGACAACTCTGTGAATGTCCTTGAGTGGCCCAGCCAGAGCCCAGACTTGAACCCGATTGAACATCTCTGGAGAGATCTGAAAATGGCTGTGCACCGACGCTCCCCATACAACCTGATGGAGCTTGAGAGGTCCTGCAAAGAAGAATGGGAGAAACTGCCCAAAAATAGCTGTAATTGGTGCCAAAGGTGCTTCAACAAAGTATTGAGCAAAGGCTGTGAATACTTATGTACATGTGATTTTTTTTTTTTTTTTTTTTCGGTTTTTATTTTTAATAAATTTGCAAAGATTTCAAACAAACTTCTTTCATGTTGTCATTATGGGGTATTGTTTGTAGAATTTTGAGGAAAATAATGAATTTAATCCATTTTGGAATAAGGCTGTAACATAACAAAATGTGGAAAAAGTGAAGCGCTGTGAATACTTTCCAGATGCACGGTATACGTTAAAATACTCACTTTTTCAAAAGTATAGCCACAAGACGTAAACATGCTAATCAACATGCACAATTTGCCAAAAGCATGTCGATGCAAATGCTGATTTCCAGTCATTTCAGTGGTTGTGCTGACTGCAGAGATTTCATATGTTGAGGGAAGAGTCTCTTGATGAGGCTCCTCTGTCAATGTCCTGTGATATGCTAGCAGGTGTTTGTGTGCACTTCAGCACATTTTCCCCTCCCAGAATCAAATCAATACAGAACGGAGCTGGACTGTCCTGCAGCCCTGGAAATTCTGCACACTCAAGTCTTCCAGGGGAATTGAATATCCTTATGTGAGCCAAATGGGGGGCTGTATATTGTCAGAAGGGTCTTTAGCATGAAGGTCAATGGTGCCATGACATGGAGCATTTAGTCTCCGCTCCAAAACCTAGTGAGCTGCCTAGGTAAGTAGAATCCTACGTATGTGGGCAGCAATTTAAGGCATTATAGGTGATATAAAGGCTGTTCCAAAATCCTTCTTTTGGCCAAATTTGAAGGCAGCCCTGTCAATTTAAATATCATTATTTAATACCAGAAGTATAAAATAGTTAGATAGTTGAAGTGGGCTATTTCACCCAATATTTGTATGTAATTTTATGTATATTAGATTATAGTATTAGAGTAATAGTTTGTGTTCCTGCACAATAAGTTTTGCGTCCCCTTACAAAAAGTTTGCGTCCTCTCACAATAGTTTGCATTCCCTAGCAATAGTTTTGCGTTCCCCCTCAACAAGTTTTGCGTTCCCTCGCAAAAAATTTGGCATTCCCGCACAATAGTTTGTGGTCTCTTGCAATAGGTTTTACATCCCCTCACAATAGATTGTGTTCTCCAAAATAATTTTGCGTTCCCTCGCAAAAAATTTGCCATTCCCTTACAATAGTTGCCTTTCTCTCTCAAAATGTTTTGTGTTCCCTCTCAAAAAGTTTTGTGTTCTTTCACAAAAAGTTTCACGATCTCTCAAATTACCATTCCCGCACAATAGTTTGCAGTCTCTCGCAATAGGTTTTTACGTCCCCTCACAACAGTTTACTTTCCCTCACAAAAACGTTTGCGTCCCCCAACAATAATTTTTACGTTCCCTTACAATAAGTCTTGCAATAGTTGCCTTTCTCTCACAATAAGTTTTGCGTTCCCTCACAGTAGTTTGTGTTCACCAACAAAAATGTTTAAGTTCCCTCACAATAAGTTTTGCATTCCCTTACGATAGTTAACTTATCCTGACAAAGTTATGTGTTCCCTCTCAAAAAGTTTTGTCCTCTCACAATTAATTTTATGTTCCCTCACAATAGTTTTGCATTCCCTCACAATAAATAGTTTTGCGTTCTTTCACTATAGGTTTTGTGTTCCCTCATGATAGTTTGCATTCCCTTACAATAAGTTTTGCGTCCCCTTACTAAAAGTTTTGCGTTCCCTCACAATAAGTTTTGTGTTCCCTCACAATAAGTTTTGCGTTCCCCCAAAATAGTTTTGCGTTCCCTCTCAGCAAATAGTTTTGCGTTCCCTCTCAAAAAAAGTTTTGCATTCGCTTATAATAGTTTACGTTTCCTCAAAATAGTTTGTGTCCCCTTACTAAAAATTTTGCATTCCCTCGCAATATTTTGTGTTCCCTCACAAAAAGTTTCGCTTTCTCTCACAATAGTTTGGCCAATAAAAATCAAAGTCATTCTGCCACAAAAAGGCTACCTACATATTTACTAAAGTAACACGATTTTATTTTTTATTTTTTTGTGGTACAAAAACCCCCCCATACCCTTACTAAAAACATACCCTTACTAAAATTAAATATGGTTAAACTATAGTAAAACTGGAGTTTTGGGTAGGAACCAATGGTTATTGTTGTAAAACCATGGTTAATTTTCATAAGGCTATTTTGAAGGAACCCAAAATAATTAAAGGAACGCAAAACCTTTTATGAGGAAAAACGTGAAAATATTTCAGAATATAAATGCACTCACTGTCCGTAAATGTGCTTCACATGAGGAGCGATATTTGTATAGTGCACAGAGTTGCTGCCAATGTGGAGCATTCAGATTGGTCTCTTATGAGATTCCTTTTAATTTAAGATGCTGCCTTAGAAGGCAGCTGCATATAGTATGTAGGTAGTAGACAGCAAAACAACTCTCACATATATAATGAATAAAATGACAGCACTGGTTCATCCTAAAGCTGTCACAGAGGCCTTCATGAATACATCATAATTACACTAGTGAACAGTTTTTGTTTTCTTTTTTTTTTCTAACATTCGAGTTGTGTTTTTGTAATCACTTAGTCATTTTACAGCAGACGGCGTGTTTCAGCATCAACACACAATACGGGCTAATTTGCATTCCTGTGCAAGGTCGTGTGTAGTGTCTTGAATAATAACTGCAGAACACGGAGGGTGGCGTGTGTTAAAGGTATTTCCACAGATGTGTGCTTGTGCTCTGTTTGTAGGTATTTGATTACATGTGTTATATTGGTTTGAGTTATAATCCTATTAACCCACTTGGCCTTGTCAGGGTTTGACGGAGTGATTGTCCCCATGGAGGCCTTTATTAGGGTAGGATAAATTTGTGAGTATTGATCTGCTCCCCACCAGCCTATTGAGATGTACTTCAAATCCCTCTATATAACTGTAATAGATACAAGTTGCATTCATAGCAAAAGAATTGTTGAATATTTTTTTGTAAAGCAAATGAAAATGTTAACTGTCATATTGTATTTAATCATATTATATTAACCTTATGAAACTAGATATTTGCTGTATATTTTCTAACACAATACAAACAATATACTGTTCTTACTATTTAAACTGTAATTATAAGGAAAAGTGTAAACTATTGTGTGTTATAAATATAGGAAACTAAGATTGAATAAATTGTACTTAATTGTCAAACAAATTAAATTAAATTAAGCTTTAAAAGAGGAATAGCTCTTACAAAAAATTACTGTGGCTGTACCATGGTACAGAGATGAAATAATAATACCATGGTACTTTGACATGTTTAACCATTTTCATGTACCATAGTATTTACATGGTATCCTAAGGGATTTCAAAGTATACCATAATATGATCATCATACATGTACTAAAAGAAAACAGTGTAATGCCATGGTATTCTTTGAAGCACCTTGGAGTATCATGTTAATGTCATGGTACATAAATATGGTAATTATCATGGTTATAAAATATAAAGGAATATGGTAGCATACAGTATAACAAAGTACCATTGTATAGACCATTTCAAGGAATATTCGTTGGTTTAAGGAAGTGACGTCTTTTTCCCTTGAACATTTCCTGCTAGTTGTCAAACTCTTTCAAAACAACAGCAAGAGGCACTTAATTCAAAGTGATTAAACATGATTAACATTACTATCATTAAAGGGATAGTTCACCCAAAACTGAAAATTCTCTCATGATTTACTCACCCTCCTGGCATCCCAGATGTGTATGACTTTATTTCTTCAGCAGAACACAAATTAGAAGAAGAATTTTTAGAAGAATATTTCAACTCTGTAGGTCCTCATAATGCAAGAGAATGGGTGCCAAAATTTTGACGTTCCAAAATCCACATAAAAGCAGCATAAAAGTAATCCATATGACTCCAGTTGTTAAATCCATTTCTTCAGACACGATATGATAGGTGTGTGTGAGAAACAGATCACTATTTAAGAATTTTTTTTATCATAAATTCTCCTCCCTGCCCAGTAGGGGGCGATATGCACGAAAAATGTGAATCACCAAAAACAGAAGAAGAATGTGAATGTGTAAGTGAAAGTGGAGATTAACTGAGCAGGGAGGAGATTTTATAATTAAAAAAGACTTAAATATTGATCTGTTTCTCACCCACACCTATCATATCGTGTCTGAAGAAATTGATTTAACCACCAGAGTCATCTGGAGTACTGATATGTTGTTCTTATGTGGATTTTGGAGCTTCAAAATTTTGACACTGATTCACTTGCATTGTATGGACCAACAGAGCTGAAATATTCTGCTAAAAATCTTTGTTTGTGTTCAGCAGATGAAAGAAAGTTATGCACATCTGAGATGGCATGAGGGTGAGTAAATGATGAATATTTTCATTTTTGGGCGAACTAACCCTTTAATACGATTGTCATAAAATGTGGACCATGTTGTTCGGTTGCTGGATGCTCCCTGGATGCCTGGAACTAATGGAAATTAAAGTGTTTAGATCTCCGAAAAAGCAACCACAAATAGATGCATGAACCGCAGCAGTGAAGCGAGATGGATACATGCAGGACTAACAACTGTACAACACATCTTATCTCTGGCAGGTGAACGACCAACATTTCAGTTAGGACAACTCTAAGAGATAGATTAAATATTTGTATTGATTATAATGACAGTGAAGTAAGCTTAGTCTTTGCAGACTAGATCTGCTTTTTGAAGCTGCTACTTGACATGAGTCGATATGCTGCTGCTGTTGGCACGAAAATATGATGCTTCTGAGACAGAAGAGACATGCTGCTGCTACTGTACCAACATCAAGATAAGCCCCCCAACAGCTATATTTAAAGATAGATAATACAAGCAAACAGTAATGTCTCCCCTGTTCCCCCTCCCCCAAGCAGATCAGACCATCAGACGTGGGCTGAAGTGAGGTGGATATCAGTCACGTGTAGCTTGTCATGTATCACTAAATGTGTTCTCAATAGGTTTATCTAGTGACCTGAAAAACTGTGTATGAGTGACAAACTAAATTACTAATTAACTATGAACAACATGTGCCCTGTAGAGTTTCCTCACTGAACTTAATTCTCATTTCAGTTAGGACAACTCGATTTAGCTTAAAGATTTAAGTTGATGCAAAACAGTGGAGTAGGCTTTGTCTTGATGACTGATCTGCTTAACACCTGCTGCTTTTTGACATGAGTCAATATGCTGCTGCTGTTGGCACGAAAACATGATGCTGCTGAGACAAAAGAGACTTGCTGTTGCTACTGTACCAACATCAAGATAAGCCCCCCAACAGCTTTATTTTAAGGTAGATAATATAGCAAACAGCAATGACTCCCCCTCCCCCCAGGCAGACCAGACCGACAGATGTGGGCTGCAGTGAGGTGGATTTCAGTCACATGTAACATGACATGTATCCCTAAATGTGTTCTCAATTTAGTGACCTGGAAACTATGTGTATGAGTGACTCTCAATTTAGCTTAAGGATTTAAGTTGATGCAAGACTGTGGATTAGGCTTGGTCTTGTCGACTGATCTGCTTAACGACTGCTGCTGCTGCTGCTGCTTGACATAGTATATATGCTAGTTTGCTTAGCATTGCTTATTCCTCTACATTCATCGTTTTATCCTTTGCCATTTTACCGCATGCTTTGTTTTTTCCCCACTTTTCTACCATATTAACTGCGTGTATATTACCGTGCATACCCGTTTTCTTTTCTTTTTTCTTTCTTTTTTCCTCACTTAGCTACACCTCGCATTTCGACTGCGTACATTCGTTTTGTCCTTCTGTTTTACATGGATTATTGCATCAATCTCAAGGAACCACCACAACAACAACAAACAACTACGTGAGGGATTCACATTGATCTCAAACCCTCGCCGCTCAAGAACAACCATAACAACAACAAAAAACAATTGCGGTAAATCATGGCATCCGCTCATATGATCGCTTTGTGCATTGCATGCCACATGTTTACTATAGCTTCTTCTGTCAGCAGTGAGGGATTCACATGTGATAAATGTAAGGAATTAGTTAGGCTGACAGAGAGGTTAATTAGAGGCACGCATCCGAACGCTAGTGGAGGTCAGTGAGAAAAGAAGCCGGTAGATATGGATGCGGGTAGAACAGCGGGCAAAACACACACTTCGGTTCTGGCTGTAGAGCCCCCGAAGCAGGGCGTTTGGGTGACGTCTCGGCGGCATACTCGATCAGCAAAGCGACATCACTCTCCCATTCCTGTTAGGGTTTCAAAATGATTCTCCCCACTCAGTAATGCACCCATTGAGAATCATGTTGAAAGCACCCTTGTTATAAGATATTCTATTGCAAGGAACGTGGAAATAGAGACTCCAGCCACTATTGTTAAATGCATTTCCAGTGCCAGAGTATCTGACATCAGATAAAATTTACAAGTGCTGGCTAATGCTAAACGTAGATTTTCTAAAATTGTTATTCATATTGGCACTAACGATGTCCGGCTTTGCCAATCGGAGATCACTAGAGATAATGTTAAGGAGGTGTGTGAACTTGCAAAAAATATGTCAGTGTGTGAACTTCAAAAACTATGTCAGACACTGTAATATGCTCTGGCCCCCTGCCTGCTCATCGTGGTGATGAGGTATATAGTAGATTAGTGTCACTGAATGGCTTGACGTCTGATTTGTGTCCAGAGAATATGTTAGGACTTGCTAAAGAAAGACAGACTCCATCCCTCCAGGGAAGGTGCTGCTCTGCTTTCTAGTAATTTGTCTCATAGTCTTAATAGTGATAGAATCTGACTAACTGGGGTCCAGGTAAGGAAGCAGACAAACTGGCTAATCCGAATGTCTGCTAGATGCCTTGATAGAGGTCTGCGTGGACCTTAAAATGAAACCCAACACAAAACCGAGACCGTGTGCCAACCCAGCCCGAACGATATTGTCAGATTTTAAGCCTGAACCCGACCCGAACCTGCAATCGCTTACTATCTCATTTCTTCTTCTAGCAAGTGCTGTTGTAATAGGCTGTATTTTATGTAAGCATATAGGCAACATTTTTAACAGTACTGAAACAGTAAACATACACAGTTTAACAAGCACCGTAGCCCCTCAGTACACTACAGCAGAAGAGGAAAAAGCATTGACTTAACGTTTATTTGCTGAAACTTCACTTGGTGCAGAACAATCTGGAATAATATGAAACATTGCAACAGTCCCCTCTATGTAACCTGAACTTTGATTGATAAATCTTTGTGACAAATGTGCTAAAAACAATCTAGATGCAGCCTAAAGAATGAAAGAGTGCGCAAGTGTCTCGACATGCATTTTTTAAAATTTGAGGTTCTTTTTAACTTGACATAGTGTTAACCCCTCACTAAATCATTTAGAAAAAAATTGATTAAGGTAAAACTTGAAAATAACAAAAAACTGGAGATAAATGTAATATAAAGGTAGGGCTACTAAACATTAGATCTCTTTCAACCAAAGCACTAATTGTAAATTATATTATTACAGATCATAGTTTGGATATGCTCTGTTTGACTGGAACCTGACTTAAACTGGATGAATATATTAGAGTCTACTCCCCCAGGTTATTGTTATAAACATGAGCTTCGTCTTAAGGGTCGAGGAGGAGGTGTTGCTACAATTTGCAGTGAAGTTTTTGGTGTTACCCAGAGGACAGGATATAAGTTTAAATCTTTTGAACTAATAATGCCTAATGTGACACCGTCAGATATAAATAAAAAATCTTGGTCGTCTTTTGCCCTTGCTACAGTATATAGATCACCCGGGCCATATTCTGATTTCCTTGGTGAATTTGCAAATTTTATATCAGATGTAGTAGTTACTGTGGGTAGAGCTTTAATTGTTGGTGATTTCAACATTCACATAGATAATGAAAATGACACACTGGGATTAGCATTTATCGATATTCTCAACTCTCTTGGAGTCAGACAAAATGTGACAGGACCAACTCATCACCATAATCATATGCTAGATTTAATTCTGTCATATGGAGTTGATGTTGATACTATAATAATTCTGCCGCAGAGCGATGACATCTCAGATCATTACCTCGTCTCTTGTATGCTGCTAATGTCACTCAATCAACACCACGCTACCGTTCAGGTAAACTATTCTTTCGACCACTAAAGATAGCTTCTCTAAAAATCCTCCAGATTTTACTCATATACTCAGTAAGCCAAAAAGTCTAGAAGAGCTTGATGTAATAACAGAAAATATGAATACAGTCCTCTCTAGTACTCTTGATAGTGTCACCCCTCTTCGATTAAAGAAAATTTAAGAAAAAAGCCCCGCACCATGGTACAATGATCACACTCATGCTCTCAAGAGAGCAGCTCAGAAAATGGATTGCAAGTGGAAGAATACAAAATTAGAGGTATTTCACGGTGCATGGAAGGATAGTGTCTGTAGCTACAGGCAGGCACTAAAAGCTGCCAGGTCAGCATATTTGAGCAAACTCATAGAAAATAACCACAACAATCCTAGGTGTTTATTCAGTACTCTGGCTAAATTGGTTAGGAATAAAGCCTCGACTGAACCAGATATTCCGTTGCAGCACAATAGTAATGACTTCATGAATTTCTTTAATGATAAAATTAAAATCATCAGAAATAAAATTGGAATTATGCAATCGTCTGTCACAGTAACTCAGAAAACTTTCCACACGAGCAACTTCAATCCTTCGCTGTTATAGGTCATGAAGAGCTAACAAAACTTATCAAAACATCAAAAGCCACAACATGTATATTAGATCCAATACCAACTAAGCTTAATATTCTTAATATTATTAACTCCTCTGTATTCTTAGGACATGTCCCAAGAATTATTAAAATAGCATTCAAACATCTTATTAAGATGCCACAGCTTGATCCTGGAGAATTGGCTAATTATAGACCGATTTCAAATCTACCATTTATGTAGAAAATACTAGAAAAGGCAGTGTCCTCCAAACTATGTTCATTTCTACAGAGAAATAGTATATATGAACAATTTCAGTCAGGATTTAGGCCCCATCACAATACAGAGACTTCACTTATCAGCGATACAAATGACTTGCTCTTATCATCTGATCACGGCTGCATTTCACTTCTAGTGCTTTTAGATCTTAGTGCTGCCTTCGACACCATAAATCACGACATTCTCTTGAACAGACTTGAGAATTATGTTAGCATTTGTGGACTTGCATTAGCATGGTTTAGGTCCTATTTAGCAGACTGCTGCCACTTTGTCTGTGTAAATGAGGAATTGTCAAATCAAACAATAGTTAAGTTATGGAGTGCCACAGGGATCAGTTTTAGGGCCTCTGGTTTTCTCCTTATATATAATTTCCCTGGGAGATATTATCAGGAATCATGGAATAAGTTTCCACTGTTATGCCAACGATAGTGTATCAGTGAAAACAAAGACTGGATGGCCAGAAATTTCCTTCTACTTAATTCCGACAAACAGAGGTACTAATTATTGGACCAAACATCTCTAAAAATAAGCCGCTAAAATATAATTTTACCCTTGATGGGTGAAATGTTACATCATCTTCAACAGCGAAAAAATTTATTTTATTTGATACCAATCTGTCCTTTGAAAATCAAATTTCCAATGTTTGTAGAACAGCATTCTTCCACCTCAGAAATATTGCTAAGTTACGACACATGCTCTTTGTTGCTGATGGCGAAAAACAAATTCATGCATTCATGACCTCAAGACTAGATAATTGTAATACATTACTAGGAGGATCTCTTACAAGTTCAGTAAATAAACTTCAATTGGTTCAAAATGCAGCTGACTAGAACCAAGGAATATGATCATATTATCATCATTACATTGGCTACCTGTTAAATTTTGTATTAATTTTAAAATTCTGTTAACTATGTACAAAGCTTTGAATGGTCTAGCTCCACAGTACATAAGTGACCTTCTACCACACTATATTCCATCACTTTCATTACGATCGCAAAATTCTGGTCCGTTAATAGTTCCTAGAATATCAAAATGCACGAAAGGAGGTAGATCCTTTTCCTATCTGGCTCCTAAACCATGGAATAGTCACCCTAACAATGTTCGGGATGCAGACACACTCACTCAGTTTAAGTCTAGACTAAAGACTCATCTATTCAGTCAGGCATACACCTAATTTATCCATCAACTCACAATTAGGCTGCTATAGTTAGGTCTACAGAACCAGATCACGGAGAATAGTATGAGCCCCACATGCTGTGAGTCTCCGCGGTGTCATGCACAGCGAGCCACGTGATAAGATGCGTGGATTGATTGTCACAGAAGCAGAGCCAAATGAGACTTGTCCTCCGCCACCCGGATTGAGGTGTGTAACCGCGCCACCACAAGGACCTAGTTAGTAGTGGGAATTGGGCACTCCAAATTGGGGAGAAAAGGAAAAAAAAATAAAAAATAAAAAATAAAAAGATATATATATATATATATATATATATATATATATATATATATATATATATATATATATATATAAATGACTACGCTAATATTGTTCTATTTGTTTCCCTGTCTCAACCTTGGGATTCATATCCTGAGGTTACCAGAGCCAGCCAGATGCAGCTGCTTGGTCCTGCTTGGTGTCGGACTCCACTGCTACGTGAGTTATGATGACTAAATGCAGCCGGTGCCAGCCAGACATCACCTCAGTCTATTACAATGGACTTCAGAGGATGAACTGATGCCAGCTGCAAACATAAGACATGGGATGCCACTGCCTGAACCTTGGACTTAGGATAGACCTTGCCGAAATGACCAGCCGGTTGAACTGCAATGCACGTCACTGATCTCTACCTGCATCATCTTGGTCTAATGATGGACTACACTCTTAAAATTGAATACATAGACTATCAATTAACCCTCAGGGGTTGACGGACCTGCCGGCGCGTCCTGCTGGATTTTTTCCTCATAACAGCGGAAACAACTTAAAATACTCCGTCATTTTGGGGCATAAGTGTAAGACATCATTAGAAACTATAAAGGGTCTACTTTTATTTGTGTACACTCACAATAACAACAAAACCTTGTGCTTTTGTAAAATAAAGAAAATAAACAGGGTGCACTTTCAGCCGTCTCTGTCTCCGTGAGCATCTTTCTGAAACACGTCACAAAAATGAACTGAAACTCCGCGAATACTTATCACACAAACATGAAACATATGTCTAAAGAAAGCTTACAATGTCTACTTTTAAATAAAACAATTCAAATTCAAAACAAATATTCTCCTGCAATGTAATCTGTATGAAACTAAACGATGTACAGTTTCTCCTGGCTCAGCTAATTATCCCTAATGTGATCACACCCACCGGCAGAGCGCGCTATTCATACGGTAATGTGCGATCAATGCAAACGGTAAACGCCCCCGAGGCAAGTTTTATACATATATATATATATATATATATATATATATATATATATATATATATATATATATATATATATATATATATATTTTAAATGCAATTCTTTCCTGTGATTTAAAGCTGAATTTTCAGCATCAATACTCCAGTCTTCAGTGTCACATGATCCTTCAGAAATCATTCTGATATGCTGATTTGCTCTAATATCTGATATAGGGCATATACACAATATTTATACAATTCTTTGATGAATAGAAAGTTCAAAATAACAGCATTTATCTGAAATAGAAAGCTTTTGTAACATTATACACTACCGTACAAAAGTTTGGGGTCGGTAAGATTTATTTTTTTTGGAAAGAAATTAATACTTTTATTCAGCAAGGATGCATTATATTGATCAAAAATGACAGTAAAGACATTTATAATGTTACAAAAGCTTTCTGTTTCAGATAAATGCTGTTATTTTGAACTTTCTATTTATCAAAGAATCCTGAAAAAAAATTATATATTGTGTATATGCCCTATATCAGATATTACATTTTATTCTGTTGCCAGGGGAGGGGTCTTCGTCTCCTCAGGTGTGAATCACATCAATATTCATGATCATTCACGCCTCCTCGCATATGGCCTTTCTAAACTAAAAGTGTCTTACAAAAGTTAAATGACTATATTGTTTTGTATGAATGAGTGATCAGGATGGTTTTCACATCATTTTGTAGCAAAAACTCTAGGCTACAAGATCCAGTTCTCTAAAGTCTTGTGAACAAATGTTTAGTATGTGTTATATGGTCTTATTTCAGTGACCTACATTTTTTTTAAACCACGCATAAACGTTATTTTCTCAAAAATACAAACATGTACATACATGTTGCTCACATATTATTGTAGCCCAGTTTGTGTTATCAGACTTTAGCCATTAATATGTCTTTAAGCAACTGAAAAAAGCACAAATGTCAAGGCATTTCAAAACTTCTCTAGAGAGAAGTTCTCTAAGTTTGAGAGGTAGCGTTCTAAAAGTGACTATAGATCGCTCTCATTGTAATGAATTCAGCTGCGCAAGTCATTTACTTTTACATTTAGTCATTTAGCAGATGCTTTTATCCAAAATGACTTACAAAATAGGAACATGTCAAGCAATTTGCCACACAAGTTCTCAGAGTAGCTGGAGTAGTATAGAAGCTAGTGCAGAAGAAAGAGTCAAGAAAAGTATTTTTATAGTTAAAAAAAGAAATCCTCACCTTATAATATATAATAGGAGCGGTCCAATGTTCCGGATCTCTCTGGTGAGGAAATAATTGTGTACATATAAACTACGATACGCTTTCATTGCCTCTCTCAAGTAGACGCTCAGTATCAACAACAAGTCTGGATAAGTCACTTCAGGTAAACCCTTGATTTTCTTTGGGAAAAGTATGTTAACTCAGAGCCTTATTTAAAGAAACCAGTAATGATACCGGAAATGCTTCAGGGTCAGTAGCATTCTAATTCCTTTGTTATTGTTTACATCTTTGAAATGTAACACGATACAGAGTAGGAGAGGCCGGGGTTGGTTGGATCACTTTTCATTCTTAGTTGTATATTTTTAGTGGAACAAACACTATGAAACCTCAAATACAACCCCAATTCTGAAAAAGCTGGGAAAGTATGGAAAATGCTAATAAAAACAAAAAGGAGTGATCTGTCAATTCTGTTCACCCTGTGCTATATTGAAAGCACTACAACAACACATTATTTGACGTTTTACATTGTGAATTTAATTGTTTTTCTAAAAATATACACTGTGATTTCAAATCATATGATTGCAACATGCAAGTTGGCACAGTCAAGTGTTTACCACTGTGTAACATCACCATTTCTTTTAATACCACTTATAGATACAGTCGGCAAGGAGGCCCCGCCCACTCGTGGAGGAAAGCAAAGCGCTGTTACCATAGTTCTGTTTCGATTCAGTTCACTCAACATTGCGACAAATGCCCATAGACTGTCGCAATGTCTCGTTCCCTTCATCTCAGGGAACCGAGGTTACATGTGTAACCAGAGACGTTACTTATACATTCCTATGAGGAAAACGAGGAGAACTATCCGAAAGATTTGGCTATTTTAACAACGAAAAACATAATGAAAGCTGTTGTGTAGTTTTTTGCACTTCTAACAATGCCAAAAAAACCTGAAACTGATTTTTTATTGCCCGACAACTGACAGAAATATAAGCTCAAAGAAGAGCACTGCGGCTGCAAGCTGTTGATGCATAAAGTAGTTTCTTAGCAGTGCCAGGCCACCCCAAGACAGAAGTTTACGTTTATGACTTTCACGTAATATTTTGTCATTCGATTGGTATCTTAAAACATTTTTATTTATACCTTGTAAAATGAGTGATGGTTAATGAAATGACTGTACACATAAAATAGCTCAAATTTCACATTTCACAGCAAGTTTACCAGAAACACCATTTACTAAACACTTCGCCAAACCGAACTTACCAAGAAATACACCCCCTTGAAATGTTTGCTTGATTAAAGCATGAAAAACAATAAGCAGAACTCCACTCTGATCATGTCAAGTGTTCACATGTATCTTGTCTTGTTTGTCTTTGTTTTGTCTTGTCTGGTGTTAACTCATCATCTCATCATTATGTCACCCTTGAAGAGCACTTGGACGCCACTTGAAAGGTCGTTCCAAACAGAAGTAAGAAAGTACATTTTTTTCATAAAGGGCCCTTTCAGAAGACTTTTAGTGAAGGCTACATTTAAACTATAATGCCATGTTCCCTTCAGAGTGCCCACTTCAAGAGCTCTGTCTTTCGTAGTGAGTAGGGCATAGGGATGCTCACTTTTGATTGCAATTCGCCCTTAGTGTATGACTTTCTTTTTTTTTTTATTAGCATTTTCCATACTGTCCCAACTTTTTCAGAATTGGGGTTGTAGGTGCAAATGAAAGCTTAACTTCTTGGTTAAATAAACAACAGATATAAGTAGTGTCACAAACCATTGTTTAGCTTTTGTTTATTAATGAACAAAAGTGCATTTGATCTTACCATCAGGTTGTGCAGTTATAATAATAGTATGAGCAAGGCAACAAACAGAAAAGATGAAATTGCTTATTTTAAACAGCTACCACCACTCAACACGAATTGGCCCGATAGAGTTATATTTTATGATTAATATTAATAATTTATGATTTATGAGGATCATAACCATTTTCATAAACGTTGATCCAACCAATCCCGATCTCCCCTTCTTGTTTTTATGAAGTTATTCGTGGAAGGAAAAGAGTTTCACATGTTTTATTCCAATGACAAACATTATACATAAAAGTTAAGGTCTTTTGCAACGCCCCTTTAAACGCGTGTTAGCCGCGTTCGCTCCGCACCCTTTTGAACGCGCAGTAGACGCATTGGGACGCCGGGTGCTGAGGAGAGCAGCGCTCATAGTAACACCACGGATGCGCATCGAAAGGCGCGGAGGACGACACGATCCACCGATAAGGCGGACTACTACAGGCGTTTTCACGTTAAAATGAGACTCTCTTCACATTATAAAGCCTAACCGCTTTAAACGATGGATATTGATGTTTTTGGCGGATGGACTGAAACGGTAAGAGCCTCATCCGATCTAATTGTGCAGCGCTCGTGACGGATGATCGCAGGTTTCCAGACATTGACATTGAAACTAAGCGCATTGACATGTGCCAGATACCATTAGCGCATTGCAAATGATATGGAAATGATTTGATGCTTTGTGGATGGAGTTGCGCATGAGGCTTTCATTAATATATGCATTGCTCAAATGCGTCAGGAACAACCTTTAGGCGAGTTAACAATCTGAATTCTGCTTTATGCATCGCGTTTTAATTATTATTTATAGATAGCTTGCAATAGGTGTCCAACCACCAGCCATATAAGTCTCTTATTCGCATTGGAAACTACTATCCTGTGCATGCAACTTACTTTTTGCATGCAACAGACATATGCTTGGCACTGTTTTATATGTGCTGATGTAATTATTATTAACGTTATGTAATGCAATCGTGGATTTATCGACCTCAAACGATGCATGGCCAGGGGCTGGGGACATCCTACTAGTGCAAGTGCAACTAACCTCTAATGATGCGTGATTAAATAGTCTTCTTGTGTCACGTGGTGTGGGATGCTCTGGGCTATACGTCATCGTGCAGTGGCGTCCAGAGACTCAAGTGTGCACGCTCTATGAACTGCAGTGTGCACTAGTGCAGGTTTGCATGGTGGAAACTCCTTGCTGGAGCTGTAAAGCAATTACCTTTCACCCGAAAAATAAAAATGCTGTCATTGTTTACTCCCCTTCATGTCGTTCTAAACTTCTAAAACTTTCTTTCTTACGTGGAACACAAAAAGAGATGTAAATTATGAAGATGCAATGAAAGTGAATAGTACGAAGCCCCTTATAGAGGACGGGGTGGCGTTTGCATATGGCAGAGTATGGCAGTTGCCATACTTTAGCATGCAGACACCGGCGGGAAAATATATGCTTCATTAAGATGTTTGCTCGTCACTTCAGTCTGTGTCAGCCTCGTTTCCCCAAAGCATTCTAAGTCCAATTATATCAAGAAATGACCGTACGAATCATCTTAGAATTATGGGCTGTTTCCCAAAAGCATCGTAATTTAAGTATTCTACTTGAAAATGGTCATAGATCTAGTGTTTTGGAGTAAGGACATATCTAACTTATGCAGGCACATGCATCGTGAAATTACACCTCATATAATTTAATACAGTTAATGTCTTACACTTTATGAACTTTATGCAGATGTATACAATGTGACCATGATAATTTAATTTTTCATTTTATTTATATTTAAATAGAACATAATTATAAATGTCTACTTATATAAATTAATCTACATAGGCCTATTTGTTGATCTAATATATAATTATATAGAGTTTAAAATTACGGAATAAAATAGATTAATGAAAATAAAAAAGATGAAAAAAAAAGAATGTTTGATAAAATAATTCATTAGCATAAATCAATAAATTACTGACATACTGTATTTGTGTGCAGGACCAAAGTGGCCACATGATTGAATTACACATTAAATTCAGAGGGAATTGAGATAGGCGCACTGCCAACACATTAAACATATTTGTTATAAACGAAACACTGAAAACTTACTTATGATGAACAAAGCACTGATTGTGTAAAAATAATAGATCGTACTGTATTGATCGTAAAATATGTTTAGTTAATTCGTTTGTTTAAGATAATTACTTTAAACCTTTCCCTGCTTGGTACATGACATGTAGGTTTTTGTGTGCCCTAGCAATAAAATAACCATGGTTTTAATATAGAATATTGTAGATTTTAGTAACTAAGTTGTTTTTTTTGTTGTTTGATTTTTTTTTTTTTTTTTTTTTTGCCAAACCATGGTTTTTATTATAGTTATATTGTTGTAACCAACCACTACCGTAGTAATGTTTTTTTATTTTATTTTATTTGTTTGCTTCTTTTTTTTGTGGCAAAACCATGGGTTTACTATAGTGATATTTTAGTGACCATAACTGTATTAATGTTTTTTTTGTTTGTTTTTTTTTTAGGCAAAACCATGGTTTGTTTATAGTTATATTGTAATAACCATTACCATAGTATTTTTTGTGTGAAACCATAGTTTTACTATAGTAAAATTGTAGTAACCATGACTGTAGTAGTCGTTCTTTTTTTTTTGAAACCATAGTTTTACTATAGTAAAATTGTAGTAACCATGACTGTAGTAATCGATTATTATAGTCATCGAATACCATAGTTTTACTATAGTAAAACTATGGTTTCAAAAAGTAACCATGACTGTAGTAGTCGTTCTTTTTTTTTTTCTTTGAAACCATAGTTTTACTATAGTAAAACTATGGTAATAACCATGACTGTAGTAGTCGTTCTTTTATTGTTAAACCATAGTTTTACTATAGTAAAATTGTAGTAACCATGACTGTAGTAGTCGTTCTTTTTTCTCGAAACCATAGTTTTACTATAGTAAAATTGTAGTAACCATGACTGTAGTAGTCGTTCTTTTTTTTTTTTGAAACCATAGTTTTACTATAGTAAAACTATGGTTTCGAGAGAAAAAAAACGACTACTACAGTCATGGTTACTACAATTTTACTATAGTAAAACTATGGTTTCAAAAAGTAACCATGACTGTAGTAGTCGTTCTTTTTTTCTCGAAACCATAGTTTTACTATAGTAAAATTGTAGTAACCATGACTGTAGTAGTCGTTTTTTTTTCTCGAAACCATAGTTTTACTATAGTAAAATTGTAGTAACCATGACTGTAGTAGTCGTTCTTTTTTTTCTAAAACCATAGTTTTACTATAGTAAAATTGTAGTAACCATGACTGTAGTAGTTGTTCTTTTTTTTTGAAACCATAGTTTTACTATAGTAAAATTGTAGTAACCATGACTGTAGTAGTCGTTCTTTTTTTTTGAAACCATAGTTTTACTATAGTAAAATTGTAGTAACCATGACTGTAGTAGTCGTTCTTTTTTTTTTTGAAACCATAGTTTTACTATAGTAAAATTGTAGTAACCATGACTGTAGTAGTCATTCTTTTTTTTTCCTCGAAACCACAGTTTTACTATAGTAAAATTGTAGTAACTATGACTGTAGTAGTCGTTCTTTTTTTTTTGAAACCATAGTTTTACTATAGTACAATTGTAGTAACTATGACTGTAGTAGTCATTCTTTTTTTTTTTTTTTTTTGAAACCATAGTTTTACTAATGTATTATTGTAGTAACGACGGGACTGCAGTAATGTTTCGGCAGAAACCTTTTATTTATATATATATATATAATAGTAATATTGTAGACTGTAGTAACATGTTTTTTGGCAGAATCATGATTTGGATCAAATTAACCATTTTTTTACTACAGTAACCATTAAGGTATTTGTAGTAAAACCATAGTAACCACAAAATTATTATTTTTATTCCTATAGTTTTGTTTTTTACTGTATTATTACTTTGATTTCACTACAAATATCATGGCTTAAATATGGTTACTATTGTAAACCATGGTAATTTCACAGGTTACTGTGGTTTTACTACAAATACCATAATTCAGCTAAGGTTAATTGATTGTGAGGGAAAGCAACTATTAAAAAAAAAAAATCCCTCCTTCGCCTCTAAGGGGCTCTGTAGAAACGGCGAACATTCTGCCTAACATCATCTTTTGGAGTCTTCTTCTGAAATATAATGTACAAGTCCATTGTCCTTTTTGGAGCCTGACCGACAAAAAGCGGGAAAATAGCTGCACGTTATGATTCTTCAAAAAGTATTACTTTTGTGTTGTGCTGAACATAACAACATATAGGTTTAAAACGACATAAGTGTGAGTAAATGCACACGTTTATTTTTTGGGGAGAACTATTCCTTTGAGTGATGAGCTGTATTTGCAGTCCTGTGGCTTCTCACATTGTTACATTGACAGTGATAACTGTTCACAGGAAACACAGTTGCCTTCGGTCTCATTGGAATCTCATTGCTGTCAGTAATGATTGCATTACATACATCACTCTCTCGCTCTCATGTGTGTGCACAGGCTGTCTCACAAACATTACATACACACTCAACTGACTCGTAGCTTTCTATTTTTACTCCATAAGCAACCATTGCATTATTTGTGCTGCTTTCAAGGAAACAGAGATAGGGACAATGTTTAAGATGTATTTAACACAATCATTCTCAGTCATTTAAACAATTAAAGGCATAGTTCAACCGAAAATTAAAGTTATAGGTGAATAGGTGACACTGCTGTGTACGTGTCATGTGCAGCTTAGTTTCAATGAGTAACCCTTCAATAACTTAAAACTTCCTACCCAGTCCATAAGGGTTACTCAGTGAAACTAAGCTGCACATGACACGTACACAGCAGCGTCACCTATTCATCTATAACTTTAATTTGTGGTTGAACTATGCCTTTAATTGTTTCAGCGTGGCACATTGTTTGCCAAGAGTCAATTATTGAAGTATGGGGCAGTTATTCAAACTATACTGAACCTTTAAATGCACTATTTCCCATGCAAAGAGGGCATTTACACAGAAGCCCCTCAAGTCATTCCAAATCTCTATGACTTTCTGTTCTTTGAGAGGAAAGTAAAAGGAGATGTTTTAATAAATATCACAGGCTGTCTCACTTTAAAGTTTAAAAAAAGCACTGAAAAGTATTATAAAAGTTGTCCATGCATCATATTCCAAGCCTTCTGAAGACATATAATGTGTTTTGGTAATAAACGGCCAAATTTAAATCATATTTCAGTGAAAATCTTGACATCCATTGCACCAAAACACCTTTTTTGGTC
The DNA here is from genome assembly GCF_019703515.2 of Myxocyprinus asiaticus. Taxonomy (NCBI): domain Eukaryota; kingdom Metazoa; phylum Chordata; class Actinopteri; order Cypriniformes; family Catostomidae; genus Myxocyprinus; species Myxocyprinus asiaticus. The sequence goes on from NC_059347.1 coordinate 59,176,790, forward strand.
CATTGTCTGCATCACCAAACCGTCAGACTTTGTATTTTAAATGTCACTCTGATGTCGTATTCAACTCATTTCAGAGGATTTCAATACTTAACCCAAGGCTACATTTGTAGATAAAATTAACTTTTTATTTATTTATTTTTTTTTTATTTTTCCCTTTTTTCTCCCAATTTGGAATGCCCAATTCCCAATGTGCTTTTAAGTCCTCGTGGTAGCGTAGTGATTCGCCTCAGTCCGGGTGGCGGAGGATGAATCCCAGTTGCCTCCGCGTCTGAGACCATCAACCAGCACATCTTATCATGTGGCTTGTTGAGCGCGTTGCCACGGAGACATAGCGCATGTGGAGGCTTCACGCCATCCACCGCGGCATCCACGCTCAACTCACCACGCGCCCCACCTAGAGCGAACCACATTATAGCGATCACGAGGAGGTTACCCCATGTGACTCTACCCTCCCTTGCAACCGGGCCAATTTGGTTGCTTAGGAGATCTGGCTGGAGTCACTCAGCATGCCCTGGGATTCCAACTTGCGAACTAGCGAACTCCAGGGTTGGTAGCCAGATAAAATGAACTTAAAATTCTGTCATCACTGACTCATTGCTTTTTTGCTCATTGTTTTGTTTGCCAAGGGACACAAAGTGAGTTTTCTGAATGTTTGAGTTGCAGGTAGGGGTTAGGTGTTCAAAAATATCTGTATCATACAGCCCCACCAGAATTTCACGGCACTTTTTCTTGATCATCGCGGCCCAAAATGACGGAATTTGCTGCAGATTTTCTCATAAATTGCGATGTCATTTGCAGTGTTTTACTGTGTTGTTTTGCAGTGAAAAGTCACAAAAAATCAGAGTATACTTGTGTAATTTGTGTCAGTGACAGTAGAAGTGCAATTGCCTGTAAATAATATAGTGCATAATAACTGAATATACAGTCAGCAAGGAAAAAGTCATAAATACACACAAAAATACCATACATTTAAGAGGTAAAACCCATGAAATGGCTAATACGAGTTCAGTGGAAGCTAATTTAATTTCCTTATTTATTTATTTTTTATATTAAAATTGTCTTCGTCAGACAATGCAAGTAAACTTTGGTATGGTTAAAATAGTAGACCTACAATAAAACTGTAAACTTAAAACACAGATATATTAATAATTAGACCTGTTGCGACCATTGCATCGCCTGACACCAATCATTTGGTCTAACCATGATTATTTGAGATAACTGCAATTATTGAGCACTTTAAATTCTAATCACAATTTTACTCATTTTAAGCAAATATATGACATGAAAACCATGTTTTTGTGTTTAATTTGACATTGCAACAGTGCATTATGTGAGCACTCCAAAAGAACTCTGACCTGCACTAACTGTATTAACTATGATATTTTGGTAGACATAGTTTCTAAAAGTATTTAGACTACTGTTTTTCATGACAAAAATAAACCATAGTTACTAACCATGGTATTGAGGAGTCATGCAAGGTTTTAAATGTGGTCACCATGGGCTTATTACAAATACCATTGTTAAAATTGTCAATTTTCATGATTATTATGGACCAAGCTAACAGTTTTCCTTCTGTGTAAAATCTGTTCTCTTTTAATGCTCTCTGATTGTAGGAAAATGTAACTGGTTTTGTTTTCCTTAATTATTTCCAAGAGATGACTGAACTTAATTAAGGAGCCTGATGAAAGGAATCTTTAAAGGAGACCCAATTTATTCACTCTGTCTGAATATTTCAGTCTACTGTGGCCTTATATAAATGATGTTATTTTTTAACAGATGTTACTGTTAGTATCATCATTTACATCTCTATCCCAAACTCAAAATCAATGCTTACTGTCAAATGTGAATTTCAGTGCACAAAATATGCAATATTATTGGTTATCGCTTTGGTTATTTCAACTGGTCCTTTGAGGGCACACATAACGCTAATGTGGCCCTAGCTGAAACTGAGTTTGACACCCCTGGTTTAGGGGATCTAAATTATCGATATGATAGTATAATGTACAGTAACTAAAGAAATATATTTAGAAGTATATTAAAACATTTTGCAGTTAAAAATGCTTGATAAATCCAAAGATTGCCGAGCCTTTAAAGGAATCGTAAACACGATCTCATGAAAAGTCGTACAAATTCGTACGAGGTGGCTAATTCGTATGAAATTGTATACGAGCTTGTTCGTATGTACTCGTAAGACTGGTTGATGTAAAGTTCTGCGTGACAGACGTTGTGCACATGGTTCTTAATTTTATGCCCTTACCCAAACCCCATATCTAAACCTAACTGTTGAATCCCAGTGCATGATTTGAAGCAGAAAGAGAAAGTATGGCGGAAGAATTTTTAGAAGGAGACGAGGGAGAGTCACCTGATTGGCTGTTGTAAAAGTCGTACAAATTTGTACGACCCAACTCGCACAGTTTCATTCAGTTTAGCCAAGTCGTACAAATGCGTACGATTTCTCCGTGAGAGTGTGTTGGAATCGTCCAAACTGAGGTTAGAACATAAGGACAATGGCGTTTTCATGATGCAAGAAAAAAGTTGCTACTCTAGCTGTTTCCATCAATGTTGCAAATTCAATTTATGTTAAAAAACCATGATATCGCTAAAGCAATGTGCGGATAAAGCCACGTTTCCATGCCATGTTTTAAAAAGAACAAAATTGGCACATCTAGGGAAAGTGAGCGTATAAGATTTGAATGCGTATTTTGGAGATTTTATTAGCGTCTTGGTGTTTCCATCCAGCAGTTTTTATGCGATATCCAAAAATGAACATACAAATACGTGGACGGAAAGCTAGTGACATGGCGAAATGCTCAAATACTGTACATGCAAATGAGAGGCAAAAAATGGCAATAGTTGTGTGCTGAAGGCAAGCCAAGATTGTGACATCTGTCATAAGAATATCAAAATCTGTTGCAGATAGTGCTGGAGTTGGTTGGTTCAGTGCTTATCCAATTAGTGTCCAGATTTTTCCCCGGAGATGTCTTCATTAGAATTATTTGCACAATCTTTCATATGTTCAGTTGATACTATAAAGTCCTTTTGCAAGCGTATTTTACATAAAGGTGATTTAAATTGATTTAAAGGCAATTTTAATGTCCAGATAGTTCAAATATAATGTACATAAATACTGTATTTTGGGCACATATTGGCCTAATTCCCCCAAATGAAAATTCTGTCATCATCTCATTACCCTAATGCTTTTGCAAACTGTAATGGCTTTCTATCTTCCATGCAAAACAAAGGAGATATAAGGCAGAATCTTAGTGTCAGTAATCATTCACTTTCATTATATTGTAGAAGCGACATGAAATGATGTGGTTGCTTCAGAAAAAAAAATCCTTTTCGTGTTGAATTTGCTTTTAAAACACAATCGGTTTGGTTTAGGCGTTAGTAAGGGTAAGATGTCTGTTTTGCTCATATCTCATTTATCTTTTAGGATACTATTGGTTAAGTTTAAGCTAAAGTTTTAGGTTAGGGAAGTACGTTTTACTCATTAAAACATCCATCTAAAATTCACCATACAAACCTTGTGTGATTATAGCATCATTTCACTCGCTTTTGTCACCCCCTGCTGGACATTTCACTAGGAAACTGCAGACAAATGTGCAATACACCACGTAATTTCATGAGATCAGGCTGAAATATTGACTACAATACAAATACATACAGAATTTTCCAACACCATACCAAAAAATAAATACTCATAGCAAATACTTAAAGTGATAGTTCACCCAAAAATTCTATCATTATTTATTTACCCTCAGGATATCCCAGGTGTGTATGGCTTTCTCTCTTCAGCAGAACACATCTGAAGAAAAATAGAAAAATATCTTAGCTCAATAGGTCCTTAAAATGCATAGTGTGCTTAATGACAAAGATTGGTGAAATGTTTTTTTTTTTTTTACTTTTGCAGAAAAATTAAATTGAAAACCATTGTTTTTTTGTTGTTGTTTTTTAACACAAATATTTATATCTTATTCAATGTGCACATGTCTGTTTGTTTTGACATTAAAATCAGAGCTCATGTACACCCGGTCTTCTTGCGTTGTCTAATTGTTGAAAGTATTGTTGTGCAAGTATGGACACATTGCCTTCGGTTGTAGAAGAGACTGCATTTGAAAGCACAACCTCTAGTGGTTTGGAAATTAATTCAGGCTTGGCAACTGGATATTTTAACAAGAATTATTGCGTTCAGACATTTTTGAACCCTGCAGATTAGAGTAATTCACGACCCCCCTGAATAACCTCCCCTGGGCTGTTTGTGGTCTGCATTCCACTCAGCCACATTCTCATTTTACGTGACAAACTCCTATCGTGTTCATGGGTGAGAGTGGATTACTGAGATTAGAGATTTGGGTCACAGACTGACTGGCAGTGCAGAGTGCAGACGCTATACTCAGCTCTTATCATCATAAAGGTCATAAACTGGGAATCTCGCTGGCAGGGAATATGATGATGATGGAATTGTCGAGAGCAGTCAGGGGGAACTAGGTGACAGAGATGTCAGTGTCTTTCTGAATATCACTTTATTTTAAATGTCAAAAGGCCAGAGACTGCAGAGTTAAGTAGTAGTTCACCCAGAATTTAAAATTGTGTCATCATTCACTAACCCTCATGTTTTGTTTTTCCAAACTGTATGACGTTCTTTCATCTGTGGAACACAAAAGATGTTAGGATTTCTGAGCTGGGACTGGGGGCTGACAAGCTCCAAAAAAGATATAAAAGTGCAATAAATGTATCCATCCATCAAATACCTTAGCACCAGAATACCCTAGCAACACTTAACAACCAGCCAGATCACCCTAGCAACACTTAACAACCAGCCAGAACACCCTATCAACACTTAACAACCAGCCAGATCACCCTAGCAACACTTAACAACCAGCCAGAACACCCTAGCAATGCTTAACAACCAGCAAGAACATGCAGAGGCAACTGAAATTCACCCTCCGCTACCCGGACTGAGGCGAGTCACTACGCCACCACGAAGATTTAATGCGCATTGGGAATTGGGCATTCCAAATTGGGGAGAAAAGGGGAGAAAAAAAATAAAAAAATTAAATAATATATGACACTGTCCTTGTTGATGTAAAGAAACATAATGGTGCGAAGCCACAAGTCTGATAATGTTGTATTTCAAATTTGAGGATGATAACTTTAAAACTCTTAGTTATATGAATCATTTTCCAAGACCATGCCTTGTGATGCTAGCCGCAAATAGCATTAGCTGTTAGCATTAGTGCCTAAATACAGAATAGTAAACATTATAAAATAAACATTATCTTGTGTACATATTTTACTTCCGACCATAAACAAGTTGTTACAGCAGTGTGTTTTAATGATCTCATGTGGATTCCAATCATATAACGAGGCAGAAAGCAGATTATTGGCAGGTGAAGCTGATAGCTGGTGTACAGCTCTTCTGCAATTACAGCAACAGAACTATCAATAATCATATGCAAATATCAGAGACTGCGTGGAAATAATAGACAAACCATATATTTTTGTAATCGTAATTCATGATAGGTTATCTGTGAACAGAACGCTATCGTAAGGCCACTTAAGACTTGGAATGTAGCACACAAGTTGTATGGATTACTTTAATGATACTTTTATGATTCTTTTTTGGAGCTTTGAAGAATAAATCGGCATCCACTTTCCGAACTTGGAGAGAACTTTCATTTTGGGGTGAAGAATCACTTTAAAATCAGTGTGTGTTGAACACGGTTTGATGGAGTTGCTGAGAAGTTGGATGTTGCCCGCTTAGCCTGAGCAGTTGGTCGTTCAAGACTCACAGCAGGGAGCCAACTTTGAGACATTTGTTTTTGATGGTGTCTGTCAAGTTTATTTAGCAGATCTCAGCTCGAGTGTAAAAGTTGGGTTGAAAGCACAAGGGCCTTGTTACATCCCATAATCTGTCTCTTTTTCCCACATCAGCAGTGTGCTTTTCAGTTGTCTTTATGTCAAGAGTTTTGTACGAGCTATAATGCAGTTTGAGCTGCAAAGAGTTGCGTATCTGCAGTGGTAATTTAGCAGATTCAGGCTGCTGGAATTGGACGTTTTTGTTTGAAGCGTTTCACAAGACTGCCATTGTCTTCCGTATCAAATGGAATTCTCATTATGCAGAATTAGCGCTGGGGCTTCGCTGTGGAATGGATCACTTTGGCAGCCATCTCATTTGACATGGATAGGTTTCATTCAACATAAGACTGTAGGTTTTTAATGAGTTGCTTTATGAGATCAGACTACCATTGATAAAAGTGTAGAGGCTCTGATTGCTCATGAGGAATTCACTTTGAGAAATGGCATATTGGTGTAATAGGTAGATCACTCTATGTGTTAGAAGGCTTGAAAATGTCTTGAATTACATTTGTTCTTTACATTGTATTTATAGAGAAAGAGTGCATAAGCACATGAAACATCATAATTTTTATCATGAAAGTTAAGCGGCTTGTGATTTCAAAGAACTTGAAGCCAACCCTGTGGACAGCTTTTCATTTTGCATAAGGTAATAGGAACTTTTTGGTCATGCATGTTTTTTTTTTTTTTCTGTCCTATCATTTTAGCAGTTTTATAGCTTTATATATATATATATATATATATATATATATATATATATATATATATACAGGTGCATCTCAATAAATTAGAATGTCGTGGAAAAGTTCATTTATTTCAGTAATTCAACTCAAATTGTGAAACTCGTGTATTAAATAAATTCAGTGCACACAGACTGAAGTAGTTTAAGTCTTTGGTTCTTTTAATTGTGATGATTTTGGCTCACATTTAACAAAAACCCACCAATTCACTATCTCAAAAAATTAGAATACATCATAAGACCAATAAAAAAAACATTTTTAGTGAATTGTTGGTCTTCTGGAAAGTATGTTCATTTACTGTATATGTACTCAATACTTGGTAGGGGCTCCTTTTGCTTTAATTACTGCCTCAATTCGGCATGGCATGGAGGTGATCAGTTTGTGGCACTGCTGAGGTGGTATGGAAGCCCAGGTTTCTTTGACAGTGGCCTTCAGCTCATCTGCATTTTTTGGTCTCTTGTTTCTCATTTTCCTCTTGACAATACCCCATAGATTCTCTATGGGGTTCAGGTCTGGTGAGTTTGCTGGCCAGTCAAGCACACCAACACCATGGTCATTTAACCAACTTTTGGTGCTTTTGGCAGTGTGGGCAGGTGCCAAATCCTGCTGGAAAATGAAATCAGCATCTTTAAAAAGCTAGTCAACAGAAGGAAGCATGAAGTGCTCCAAAATTTATTGGTAAACGGGTGCAGTGACTTTGGTTTTCAAAAAACACAATGGACCAGCACCAGCAGATGACACTGCACCCCAAATCATCACAGACTGTGGAAACTTAACACTGGACTTCAAGCAACTTGGGCTATGAGCTTCTCCACCCTTCCTCCAGACTCTAGGACCTTGGTTTCCAAATGAAATACAAAACTTGCTCTCATCTGAAAAGAGGACTTTGGAACACTGGGCAACAGTCCAGTTCTTCTTCTCCTTAGCCCAGGTAAGACGCCTCTGACGTTGTCTGTGGTTCAGGAGTAGCTTAACAAGAGGAATACGACAACTGTAGCCAAATTCCTTGACATGTCTGTGTGTGTGGTGGCTCTTGATGCCTTGACCCCAGCCTCAGTCCATTCCTTGTGAAGTTCACCCAAATTCTTGAATCGATTTTGCTTGACAATCATAAGGCTGCGGTTCTCTCGGTTGGTTGTGCATCTTTTTCTTCCACACTTTTTCCTTCCACTCAACTTGCTGTTAACATGCTTGGATACAGCACTCTGTGAACAGCCAGCTTCTTTGGCAATGAATGTTTGTGGCTTACCCTCCTTGTGAAGGGTGTCAGTGATTGTCTTCTGGACAACTGTCAGATCAGCAGTCTTCCCCATGATTGTGTAGCCTAGTGAACCAAACCGAGAGACCATTTTGAAGGCTCAGGAAACCTTTGCAGGTGTTTTGAGTTGATTAACAGATTGGCATGTCACCATATTCTAATTTTTTGAGATAGTGAATTGGTGGGTTTTTGTTAAATGTGAGCCAAAATCATCACAATTAAAAGAACCAAAGACTTAAACTACTTCAGTCTGTGTGCATTGAATTTATTTAATACACGAGTTTCACAATTTGAGTTGAATTACTGAAATAAATGAACTTTTCCACAACATTCTAATTTATTGAGATGCACCTGTATATATATATATATATATATATATATATATATATATATATATATATATATGTATGTATAAAAGTTTCTCAGTTCACAGGTTTTTTTAAACCCATGGTAATACTTAATTTTTTTTAAAGATATTTAACCCTGTAATGCATGACATATGAAAGAATTGTCAGAAAATTCAAATTTTTTGACATTAAACTGTTTTTAGTACCATTGGACAAAATATTTTTAAAAATTTGATGTTTTTTTATTTCATTTTTTTATGTATCATATCTGATACATTAGGCTTTAAAGGTTATTATCCTCCTGAGGCACAGCAATTCATTTTTGTAAAGTACAGTTGTCACTTAAGTTTTTCTTAGCCCATAAATGCTATAGTGGTAAATCTTGGGGTATTCTCAGAGGATCACTGGGCTTTTCAGAGATACCAAATGTTTGAGAGTTTGGCCATGACAACTTCCTCTCCTTGATCTATAAATATGGATTGAAATGTATCACAAGTTACACAGCAAATCTTTTTTCGCTGGGTCTCAGGAACTTATGGTAAGATGACATCATAATAGCTTGTAATGAAAATAATGAAATCTTTATAATGACAGAGCAGGCTGCATATATGAAAATACACAGAAATATTAGTTAACACTTTAAATATACCTTATAAAAAGTATATGTCAGAATTTTCAAAGCTCTGTGATTTTTTATTCAAAACTTTTTTTTTTTATATATATAGTGGGCATTAATGGAATGGAATAGCGATTGAGAGATATACAAAAAATACAAACAAAGGCACGCACATCCAGTTTACCAGGTATTAGGGTGCAGAATCCAAACAACGGATAATACAACAGTAGAAAACAAAGGGGAGATTGAGAGATATACCTCAAAAGTCTGTTGTATCATATTTGATACATGTAATTTCAAAATGCTTTTTCAAATGTTTTTTTAACCAAACATAAGTTGCTTATATTCAGCAAATACTCATTTTAAAATATCAGCAACAATATAATCATTACTGTCACTTTTACTTTATTAAAATAAGTTGTCATTTATCCCAACATAAGAGTAATTTTTTGCGGAAGTCCGCCACCATTTTCTATAAATCGATATAAACATTGAAACCACTTTTTTTTCCACAAATAACCATTAGATGGGATTTTATGGTTTTTAGACTCTAAAAATAGAATAGAATCTTATTTAGCTCTAAATGACTAAATAACACCATTCATTTTCATATAATAAAGCACACTTTATGTTGTCTTCACTTCATTAAATAGGCTACCTTAATTTCAAGTCAAGTCAAATTTATATGTATAGCACTTTTCACAACAGGCGTTGTTTCGAAGTAGCTGTACATGAAATTATGGTATAACAGAAAATGAATGTTATGCCAATATTAGTTATTTATGTTTAGAACTATTAGTGGTTAAAATTAGTAAACTAAGTGTTGTGGGTCAATGGTTAAACAAAATGATTTTGTATGAACTCATCCTGAATTAACTGAGGAAATACATGTAGATACATTGTCCTTTGATTTCGGCTGATGATGGCTTTTGTTAGAGGTTAGTTTTTTTTTTTTTTTGTTTTTTTAAGAGAGTATTGTCCCTCCTTTGACCAAGTTGATAGAGGTATCATTCAGTGAGGAGCATCACAGTCTAGCTTGAAGCTTATAGCAGGTAATTTTGGTGAACTCCATCCTGAGCCCATGCTTCAGACAGAGGCTCATGAAGAATCCCATGTTTTCAGGATATAATCCTGAGGTATAGACAGGGAAAGAAATAGAATAAAATTAGCATAGATGCCATTTATTTTAAAGCAGGGTTAAAGAATAAGAGAAGTGTTTTCGGTTCCGGCAGACCTAACTAAAGAAACATAACTGTGAACTGAGGGATAAAGGTGTATGCCTGGCTGAATAGATAAGTCTTTAGTCTAGACTTAAACTGAGAGAATGTGTCTGAGTTCCGAACACTGCTAGGAAGACTATTCCAAAGTTTAGGAGCCAAATATGAAAATTATCTCCCTCCTTTTGTGGATTTTGATATTCTCGGTATTGTTCGGCCGGAGTTTTGCGATCATAAAGACCGTGATGGAGTATAGCCTGACAGAAGTTCACTTAAGTACTTTGGAGCTAAATTATTCAAAGCTTTGTGAGTAATTAACAGAATTTTTAAATGAATACGAAACTTAACAGGTAGCCATGTAATGCCAATAAAATGGGGCTGTTATGATCATATTTCTTGGTTCTAGTTAGCACTCTAGCTGCTGCATTTTGAACCAACTGAAGTTTATTTATTAAACCTGAAGGACATCCACCTAGAAATGCATTGCAATAATCTAGTCTTGAGGTCATGAATGCATGAATTAGTTTTTCGGCATCAGAAACAGATAGCATGTGTCCTAACTTAGCAATATTTCTGAGGTGGAAGAATGCAGTTTTTCAAAGGTTAGATTGCTATCAGATATAACACCTAATTTTTTTTGCTGTCGAAGTTGACATTACAGTACATCAAGAGTCAGATTATATTTTAGCATCTTATTTTTTGAGGTTTTTGTTCCAATAATTAGCACTTCTGTTTTATCGGAACTGAGTAGAAGGAAATTTCTAGCCATCTAATTTTTGATATCATTTATACACTCTATTATAGTTAATTGTGAAATTTCATCAGGTTTTGAAGAAATATAAAGTTGGGTATCATCAGCATAGCAGTGAAAACTAATTCCATGGTTCCTGATAATGTCTCCTAGCGTAACATATAGGGAGAAAAGCAGAGATCCTAAAATTGATCCCTGTGGCACTCCATACTTTAATTTGACCTAACAGTTCCTCATTTACACAGACAAAGTGGTAGCGGTCAGAGAGATAGGACCTAAACCAAGCTAATGCCTGTCCACAAATGCCAACATAATTTTCAAGTCTATCCAAGAGAATGTCATGATCTATGGTGTCGAAGGCAACACTAAGTTCTATGAGCACTAGAGGAGAAATGCAGCCGTGATCAGATGATAAGAGAAAGTAATTTGTAACTCTGATAAATGCAGTCTATGTACTATGATGGGGCCTTAATCCTGTAATTGTTCATATATACCATTTCTCTGTAAAAATGAACATAGTTGGGAGGACACTACCTTTTCTAGTATTTTTGACATAAAATGGTGATTTGAAATCGGTCTATAATTTGCGAATTCTCCTGGATCAAGCTGTGGTTTCTTGATAAGGGGTTTGATAATTGCCAGTTTAAAGTTTCTTGGGACATGCCCTAAGAATAATGAGGAGTTAATAATATTAAGAAGAGGTTCTGAGATTACACCTCTTTTAGGAGTTTTGTCGGTATTGGGTCTAATATATATGTTGTTGATTTTTATAATTTTTGTTAGCTCTCCTGACCAATAACAGCGAAAGACTGAAATTGCTTGTAGGGAATAATTTTAGTCTTCTGAGGTGCTGTGGCAGACGGATGCATAATTCCAATTTTGTTTCTGATAATTTTGATTTTATCAGTAAAGAAATTAAGAAAGTCATTACTACTATGCTGCGATGGAATATCTGGTTCAGTCGAGGCTTTATTCCAAACTAATTTAGCCACAGTACTGAATAAACATCTAGGATTGTTGTGGTTATTTTTATGAGTTTGCCCAAATATGCAGACCTGGAAGTTTTTAGAGCCTGTCTGTAGTTACAGACACTATCCTTCCATGCGCTGCGAAATACCTCTAATTTTGTATTCTTCCACTTACGCTCCATTTTCGAGCTGCTCTCTTGAGAGCATGGGATTTTTATCTTTAACTTTAATTGAAGGGGTGCGACACTATCTAGAGTGCTAGAAAAGACTGTATCCATATTTTCTGTGACAACATCAAGTTCTTCTGAACTTTTTGGCGTACTGTGTATTTGAGACAAATCTGGAAGATTATTATTGAAGCTATCGTAAGTGTAAGAGTGTAATCTTAAAGTGTAAGAGCAGTGCAGATGTGTTAAGAGCCATCTGTCTCTTTACATTTAATTTTGTGACATTACATATTGTAGCCAGCAGGTGGCAGCAAAAGACCATTTTTGTGTGTAATATGAGCCTGTTGGTGACATGAAGTGAATCAGCATCAGTCAGTGTTTTCATTCAACAGCACTCCGTGATCGTTCGTATTACTACTACACTACTAAAACTAGGAAATAGCTTTAAACGACTTCAAACTAAGAACTTCAGCATTAAGGCTCATCAAAGCTGAGAGACACAACAGACTGATTCATTATACAAACTCAAGACGCTTACCTCTTACCGGACTTTCCACAATGGAGAGGACAAATGGCGGAGGAGATTGCGGTTTCTATAGTGAATGACTCTTGCGCACCGGCTACCTGGAAATAGAGAGGAATACCCCTACTTGGATGGCTGTTTTTCCACTGAGAAAATAGGATCTATCTAGCCCTATCGCCAAATGACTACAGCCCCATAGACTCTCTGTGCCAGTGCATTGATGAAATTAACAGTTGGATGTGCCAAAACTTCCTTCAGTTAAACCTAAACCATAAACAATGACAAGACAGAGGTCATTGTATTTGGCAACAAAGGCGAAATTCCAAAGGTGAATACATACCTTGACTCCAAGGGCCTAAAGACAAAAAAGTCAAGAAATCTTGGTGTAATGTTGGAGTCAGGCCTTAGTTTCAGCAGTAACATCAAAGCAATAACTAAATCAGCCTACTATCATCTAAAAAATACAGCCAGAATTAGATGTTTTGTATCCAGTCAAGACTTAGAGAAACTTGTTCATGCATTCATCATGAAGGGTGAGTAACAGTAGGGTAGACTACTGCAATGGACTCCTAACCGGCCTTCCCAAAAAGACTATTAGACATCTGCAGCTCATTCAGAATTCCGCTGCCAGGATTTTCACCAGAACCAAAAAATCTGAGCATATTACTCCAGTCCTCAGGTCTTCACATTGGCTTCCAGTTACATTTAGAATAGATTTTAAAGTACTATTACTCGTTTATAAATTGCTCAGTAGGCTAGGACCTAAATATATTTCAGATATGCTTGTTGAATATAAACCTAACAGACCTCTCAGATCATTAGGATCAAGTCATTTAGACATACAGAGGGTTCACTCAAAACAAGATGAGACAGTATTTAGCTATTATGCCACCTGCAGCTGGAACCAGCTTCCAGAAGAGGTTAGATATACCCCAACAGTAGCCACATTTAAATCCAGACTGAAAACACATCTGTTTAGCTGTGCATTTTCTGACTGAGCATTGTGCTAGACTGAATTATTTTACTTTTGTCTTTCTTTCATTTTAATTAATCTATTGTATTCTTTTTATTGTATTTTTTTAATATAACTTTTTCTCAATGTGTGTGTAAACAAATTTTGGTTATCCTCTGTTTGGTCAGGAAGGTTAACAACCATTGAAGTGTTTGTTAAATTTTTTTGGTTATCTTCTGTTTAATCAGGGAAGGATAACAACAGTTATGGATGGTGTTAACAACTTAATATTCTTTTTCTTCTTTTTCATTTTAATCATTTAAAAAAAAAATCAAATTTATTTTATTATTTTTTATTCTTATTTCATGTTCTTAATTTTTTTTGATTTTTTTTTTATGTATCTTGTATTTTCTTTAAAATGTATATGTAAAGCACTTTGAATTGCCATTGTGTATGAAATGTGCTAAATAAATAAACTTGCTTTGCCTTGCCTTGCCTGAGGCAAAACGCGGAAGTGACCATGCATAGGTGGTGGTTTTTGATCAGCGGGGGTTTGAGATCGATGTGAATTCCTCACGTAATTGTTGTTGTCGTGGTGGTTCCTGATAACCAGTCGTTTGAGATCGATGTAAAGATCTGTGTAAAAAATGCGTGTGGTAAAGCATGCTGTTTAAGCACGTTAAAAGTAGAAAGGCGGGTGTGCATGGTAAAATGCACGTAGTTGTATCGCGTTAAAAGTATAAAAGCGTAAAAAACAATGCGTGCAAAAAATGGGAGAGATTAAAGATTAAACACTGAAAATTACAACGTGTTGGCTCGTGACTGATTTTTTATTGTCGATGTTGTTGATAACGCCAAATAATCATTTCAGCCCCAGTCGGTTTTACCGATGTTTATCACCATGTTAACTTATGCTACACGGCTAACCTGCTCTGAGTAACAGATCACAAACAGATACTTAACCAATCAGCTGTGAGTAAAGTGACATCTCTGAATCAGTAGTCACTTCATCTATACCTCTCTTCAAGTGACCAATGAGTTTCTTTTTTTTTTTATGAAAAACTGACAAGATGTCAAGCTGATCTGAACATTTTCGTTGCACTCAGCTGCATATCATCACAAACGCTGATTGTAATCCAAAGTGATTCTGTCACCAAGTGTTTTTCCTGCCTTTTTTCCTACACTAAAATGATATCAGAAAGCGGATACACCCAATTTCTTTAATCTTTATTCACTGAGAGTTGCATATGGCAAGCCTTGAAGGGACAAATACACAATCACACACTTTCACAAGGTTTGTTGACTCCATGAATTGCACAACTGGCTCATTTGGAGCATTTGTTTCAGAACCTGCTGTCCCGAGAGCACCTGGAGAAGAAATCTGTAGGTCAGCTCGTCACTGTAATTCATCATCAAAAAGCGGATATAGTCTTTTGGTGAATATACTGTATAACGTATAGTTGCACTTAAAATTAGAGTTATTTCATAATTCCTGAGGTCATTTGAACTTGTGGATAGCAGCAGAACAGACACAGGCGGGACGGCGTTTGTGTGTTTGTGTGCGTGCGCGAAATTCTTGACCCTGAAAACAGGTACTTTTCAATGCAGAAATAATGCAAAAGCAACTACTGACCGATAAAAATAACCACAACGGAAATTTTACAACTCATACTCATCCGTGTGTCAGATAATGTTTATTTGCAGTGCAACCTCTGAGTGGAAAGCGTATTCTGTGCCATGCAGAGAAGTTTTGCATAACCGTGACACAAACAATACATGAATATTTGTACCTGTAACCCACTGACACATTTTTACAAGTATGTAATTTTAAAGTATGTAGCCCCTGTTTCAGAGCAAATCAAGCAAGCTACAGGTCTGAAAACACCCTACGGTATATCACTCTATTGCACTTGTTTATGCACACGTGGTTCTCCTATTGTTATTTCAGCGAGCTGCACGTGACTGGGAATCAGAGAGAGAGGGGGCTGCGGTGAGTGGGTATGTTTGTCACCACTACACCATTCTTAATCGACAAGTGTGTCATACCTTCGACTTAAGAGAGCGAGATCTCAGCAAAACAGTCTGCATTTGTGACACCCTTGGCCAAAATCAAGTTCTTTGGAGTCTGCTAGTTACTGACACCCTCCAACTCTCTCTCGCTCTCTCTCTGATTCCCTGTCACGTGAAGCTCTCTGAAATAACAACAGGAGTATCGCGTGAGATTTCGCGTGAGATGTGACATATTCAGATGGTCCATTACCACATCATCCACAGTTTTAGCAATAAATGCTTTGAGAGTTATCAATACTAAAACATGTATAACCTTTCATATAGGCTAAAATAAGAACTCTCCTGATCCATGACATTTATCTTCTTTATCTTACGTATATATACATTTGTGTTGGTTTATGTATATTTATGTTTTGTTTTTACTTATTTTTTCCTTCACCAGTACCAGTCTTGTCTTTATGACTCATTGTTCGATCTGTACGATCGAAAGCATGATTTTCTGTAAAGCTGCTTTGAAACGATGTGTTGTGAAAAGCGCTGTACAAATAAAAATGACTTGACTTGGGAAGGTGCGTTTCGGTCAAAGGTCTTTTTCAATTTTTTTCAGTTTCTCTGAAGACTCTTGCAGTTGCATGTATATCACTGTTACCATCATGACTTACTCGAGAAGTTTCACGAATGACGCTGGTGATGCGATGCGCTGCGAACAGAACCAGAAAAGGTTAATGGTGGTGGACATTCTCCTCCCAGTGTGAACTGAAAACTTTTTACAGTCATGTCAGACCGATGTCAGAAAAAACATGTGATGACAGTAAGTCCTCACTTTCTTTGAGACGCTATTGTACTTGCTAAAGTTTTCGGGAAGGTCCATTTTACAGCGAATTTACTCATATATTTAAGAAAGTTTCATAAATGAGGCCCAATGTGTGGACTTTTCAGACAGCCCCTTAACCATCGTAGGTAAAATTTACAACTTAACATATCAATGTTAAATTAAAGATCTGGAACGATTTCACCGTGACGCCATCTGATCAGCTTCAATACGGGACAAAATGCATCCCGTATTGATTCGATACGGGGCACATCATTTAATCTTTAAATACAGGACAATTCCGTATTTTATGGGACAGGTGGCAACCCTAAGTATAACGCTTATGTCAATATGCATCTTTCAGTGAGTAAAGATTAAAGAAATTACGTTCAATAAAAACCGACTGTTGTGCCTCTGCTTTCTGATTTATTAGTCATTTTAGTATGAAAAAGCCCTTGGTGACAGAATCACTTTGGATTACAATCAGCATTTGCAGATAAAAACGTTCAGATCAGCTTGTCGTCTTGTCAGTTCTTCAGTAAAATAAAAACTCATTGGTCACTTGAAGAGAACACAAGAGCCCGCCCCGGCTACAGAACGATTTTTTAACAAGCCAGATGTGTTTTTTCAGTTCTCTTCAGATATGGCTTTTTGGTTTATTTTGATTTTGTGCATCCATACACTAAACTGTGCAAAGCACCACGTTCGTGCATTGTTTTTGTTCACGACTAACGTACAGTATGCTGAATACTGATATTGTATTGTTTTGTTTACTTTAATTTAAGAAGACAGAGAAGGTTTATATAGCGAACATCTTGAGATCACTGAACCCGATCCAAACCGGTTTGGCTCTATCTGCTTTTGTCAGCCTGAAACGTCTGAGTTTGTTCAACTGACTTCTTGATACAGGCCTCTAGTTAGGTTTCATGGATCTCTTTAGTCATAGAAGTCGGACTTTACATTGCAGTATTGCTATGTGCTTTGTCAGGATATTTGTTCTGGTTGTCATTCTAGTTTGTAGCCAGAAAAAGCTCAGATTTACATGCATTTATAATGGATCCATAAAAAAGGAATTATGAGAATAATTATTATGATAATCTGTGGATTGCACATTCAATTTGAGAAAATATGTTTGTGACGAGGAGGAGGGTGGGGCCGGGCCGTGAGTGCGCACGGCCGGCCCCCAATCGGGCTAATCAGCCGAGGAGAGGGATAAAGATGAGCCGGATGTGGCAGTTCGAGAGAGAGAGAGAGAGCCACACGCAGCTGCCGCATCCGACTCGTCTTTATCCCTCTCCTCGGCTGATTAGCCCGACTGGGGTCGTGCGCACTCACAGCCTAGCCCCACCCTCCTCCTAGTCACAATGTTCCTCAAAATAATCTATAAACATAGAAAGTAACACATTTTTGATCTGTATGCCTTTAATACAAGAGCTAAAGTGTTAGAATGTACTCTATGGGAAAACATTTTATTATTGTCTTGTATATTGCACAATGCACCTTGTGTGTACAGTTTAGAAAAGCTGAGCTCCAGCAGAGGATGAATGTGGTGGTAAAGAGGCTCACATGTTCAATAATTCACAGCCATCTGTACCTCTGCTCTGGGTTAAAAGGGTCAGTTTACCCCAGCAGCAGAGAGATGACAGTGAAGGTATCACAGTTCAGACAAATTCACACACTTTACAGATGAGCTAAAAGGACGCCACGGTCTTGACTTTGAGTGTGCTTATTGCTGGAATTGCTGGCGAGTTTCCTCACACAATTGTTTTCAACTGGTTTCTCAAACACGTCTTCCATGGACCCTTTTCATACTTCCGGGTTTTGGGATGTAGAAGTAAGCGATTTCAGGGTGAACTTTGATAGCGGTGAATGAGAGACCACGGCAAATATAATTTTTGCTTACCCGTTTGCTCCAACATCAAAAGAAAAACGCCACTACTCGCGCAGCCACGCTCAAGAGCCGCAAACCTACATTTTATGCTCTGTACGCAAAAACAAGAGCAGCAGAAACTGAGACTCTATCAAATAAAACGTGAGATAAGTCTGTTTGCCTGCAAGTCTGAGATTACTTTACCTAGATGCTTCGGAACATGCGTTCCTAATAGAATATTCATATTAGTGGTCGACAGAAAAGGGGTTTTCATTGTTCTGTTCGTAAGCCAATATAATAAACGTTAATTAAAACATTGATTAAAATGGTTACATTTATTGTATTAGTGTTTACTACAAAGCAGGAAAAAAGAAAATGCATATTCATTGCTTTGTTTGAGCTTTAGTAATGGCTATAATTTATCTTAACATGAATATTGATAGTAATAAAAGTCTGTCATTATATATAAAAAATGTGTTATGATATGGGACTGTTTATTTTGCACTCCCTTGTTTTGGTGGCTTTTCTTGTAAAGCATTAAACAATTAAGACAAGGAAGTTTCAAGGATTTTAACATTTGCTCAGTGCTAAAGATTAGTCTGTCAGATTTTTTCTTTTCTTTAACACATTTCAATTTCATAACATAATTCTATCAAATTGAATTTAGTAATCTTTAACTAAATAAAATAATTTAAAAAATATTTTCGGTTTTTATTAATTTAGTTACAAATTACATTATATATTTTGCTGGAATTTTGTTTGAAATATATGTTATACATGCAGTAATTTCCAAGTGATATGTTTTATTTCAGCAATACGTTTTTCAGTCATTTAACAGGTGTCCAGAAATTTTACAGGGCTGAAGTGGTAACCCTAATTAGTGGCAATGAAGAGTTTGCAGCAAAGCTCATTAGCATGTGAAAATAACAAGTGCAGAATTTACTGTAAGTTTGTGGCAACTCTTGATTTACTGCAAGAGACTACATGGCTGAGTGCACTGTGTACATTGTAAGTGCATAGTGTATAGTACATAATTAGAGACGTAGCTACACACTCTTTCACAAGTTGCATTAAAAACCTCTCCACAAGGGGGCCTGGGTAGCTTAGTGGTAAAATACGCTGGCTACCACCCCTGGAGTTCACTAGTTCCAATCCCAGGGTGTGCTGAGTGACTCCAGCCAGGTCTCCTAAGCAACCAAATTGGCCCAGTTGCGTGAAGCCTCCACACGCACTATGTCTCCGTGGCAACGCGCTCAACAAGCCACGTGATAAGATGCGCGGGTTGACTGTCTCAGACACGGAAGCAACTGGGATTCATCCTCCGCCACCCGGACTGAGGCGAATCACTATGCGACCACAAGGACTTAGAGCGCATTGGGAATTGGGCATTCCAAATAGGGAGAAAAAGGGGAAAAATCCCAAAAAAAACCTCTCCACATCTGTGGTAACTCATTTTTTTTAAATAATTCCAGGCTAAAATAACAATAAGCATAATGTTACAATTTTACACTAAATAGTTAAAAAATTGCAAATCTAAACAAGTTTGCTATATATATGTTGCTAAATAAGATGGAAAAGTGTCATCACAGTCTGTGAAAGGTGTCCATTGGTAGTACAAACAGATAGTCCCGCCCCAAACTTACACCATTGGTCGAGCCAATGGTGTGGTGTCGGGCTGGACAGGCCACTCTAACAAACAGAGGAATGTTTTGAAAGCGCCACAGAGCCACAGTTACACTTGTAGGTGAAATCAACCTACAATGACCTTGTTTATACATTAGTTGACTCTGCAGTCAATATGGAATAGAAGAAAGTATTTTAACATAAAAAATGTAACCTTTAAATCAAAATGCAATAGACACAATTGGCTGATTGAAATCATAATTAATGCTTTAACCACTATACCTCTATATCAGTAGCAATACTCATCCAATTTATTGACTATAAGGCTCTGCAGTGATTTAATATTCTTTCACCATGTTAATGAATTACTACAAAAGAAATAATTGAAAAAGTAATGGAGATTCATCAATAATAAATTAATCAATTAATTTAAAAAACGAAAAATAACAGTATTTTATGGAGATTAGATTTGTCATTGTGCTGTGTTATATAATTGGGACATGGCAATACGTATTTTAGAATGTCATGTCTTAGTGGATTCTTTCCGGCCCTCTGGGGGTTCTATATTATTTAAAGGACCTTGACAGAATGTACCAGAACCTTTATTTGAAAAGCCCAGTGTGACTTGCATTTGCCAGAGAGAAAAGCCAGCTGTACTGTGTGAAATTCGTAATATGCAGAGACAAATATGAGTAAATTATTTATACATTGATTCCCCTGAAAAGTCTAAACATTGTGGCTCTGTAGTGCTTTCAAAAGAATGTCCTGGCTCACCCTGGCGGACCGGACCCCGAATAGGTTTCATCTGGCCCGTGCCATGAGACACGCAGAAGAAGAGTGCTGTAAGCGAATGGCACTCCTGTTATAATGAATCATTTAACGCTCAGGGGCGTAGATAGCTCTGGGCTATATATATCCTTGATTTATTTATCTCTAGTACGGTAACAAACCTTTCACGCTCACTGCGCTGCAATCACCTCTCTCCCTCATATAAATGTAAGTGGGTCAATGACGAATAAGGGGTTTTTAAGGGCTATTTAAAAACATTATAATTTTTTGCACAGTTCAAATATTTGAACGTGTGTACTCAACAATGTTAATTAACACTTTAAATTAGTTTAATGTGTTTTTACCAAGTTAATCTGTGCTTGTCCCTAAAAAAGTCATGTGTTGTGACCATATACATTTTTTAAAAATAATGTGTTAGCTTAACATGAATAATATTTTAACAAGTTATTAGTAGTACAGTGATGTGTTTTTAAAACGAGTTTAAATTTTTTGTTTTGTAATCTGTAAATAAGATTTCCCATAATTATCTTTTAAGAACAATCTCTCGGGTGTTTGTGCAGTTTACAGATCCATTTTTTTCTTTAAAACCCATAACGTTTATAGGAAAATTATAACACAGTTATCCATTTTATCAGTGATTAATATTTCTGAAACAGGTGTAATTCATCTGAAGTATTTCATTAAAAGTGCTCATCACATTTTTGATTCTTGTGTCATGATGTCATGACGTTTGGTCACGACATGTGTAAGAACCAATGTGGATAACTTTATTGACATGTCACCATATTGGATTTGTGTTCTGTTTACATGAGTTTACAATAATTTAAAACATAAAAGTTGCTCTCGTGCAGTCTCATGAAGAGCAACGGTCAGTCAACAGTTTCACTAAATAATACATTAGATTTTGGTTTGTTTCTCACCAAGCCTTGTCATACGCTTTCAGAACAATGAGACTCATGGAATAATTGATTAGACTTCTGAATTATACTTTTGTGTGCTTTTGAAACGTGAAGAGGTAGTCACCATAAACTGCCATTGTATGACATCACTGAGCACAAACATTTTTTAATAATTTCTCCCATTGTGCACCGAAATAGAAAGAAAGTCATATGGGGTTATAACAACACAAGGGTGAGCAAACAAAGACTTCATCTTCATTTTTGGGTGAAGTATCCCTTTAAGGCCATGGGGCTGGTTGCACCACCTGTGCGTAAGTTACAACTTAGCCGGGTTATGGCATAAATGGGCACTACGCTACAAAACAGTTGTGGCCAAAAATATTACATATGAGCAAAGAAGGCTGTGAAAAAAAACTGCATTGTTTATCCTTTTGATCTTTCATTCAAAAAATCTACAAAAATCTAACCTTTAATTGAAGTAAAACAATTGAAAGAGGGGAAATATCTCATTATTAAAAAAATGCATTGGCCATAATTATTGGCACCCCTAGAAATTCTTATGAGTAAAATATATCTAAGTATATTCTCATTCATATTTTAATTTTTTTTAGTGCACCTGGGTGACTAGGAACATGAAATTGTTCAGCCATGACTTCCTGTTTCACATGGGTATAAATATGAGGTAACACACAGGTCAAATTCCTTTAATCATCAATCACAGTGGGTTAGACTAAAGAATATTGTTCTGATGTGTGGCAAAAGGTTGTTAGGCTTCACAAAATGGAAAGTGGCTATAAGAAAATAGCCAAAGCATTGACAATGCCAATTTCCAGCATCAGGGCAATAATTAACAAGTTCCAATCAACTGGAGATCTTAAGAATCAGCCTGGAAAAGGACGTGTGTCTATATTGTCTCCACGCACAGTGAGGAGGATGGTTCAAGTGGCCGAAGAATCTCAAAGGATCACAGCTGGAGAATTGCTGAAATTAGTTGGGTCTTGGGGTCAGAAAGTTTAAAAAAAATTATCAGATATCACCTACATCACCACAAGTTGTTTGGGAGGGTTTCAAGAAAATAAAGCCTCTGCTCTCATCCAACAACAAACTCAAGCATCTTCAGCTTGCCAGACACTACTGGAAGAGATAAAGAAGTACCCAATGCCCACGGTTAAATGTGGTACTGGATGTTTAATGTTGTGGGGTTGTTTTTCTGCCAGAGGTCCTGGACATCTTGTACGGATACATGGCATCACGGACTCTATCGTATACCAACAGATAAACAATCTAAACCTGGCTGCCTCTGCCAGAAAGCTTACAATGGGCCCTGGTTGGATCTTCCAGCAGGACAATGATCCAAAACACATCAAAATCAACACAAAAATTGTTCACTGACCACAAAATCAAGGTTCTGCCACGGCCATCCCAGTCCCCTGACCTGAACCCCATAGAAAATTTGTGGGGTGAACTGAAGAGGAGAGTCCACCAACATGGACTTCTGAATTTGAAGGACCTGTAGAGATTCTGTATGGAGGAATGGTCTCAGATCCCTTGCCAAGTGTTCTCCAACCTTATTAGGCATTATAAGAGAAGACTCTGAGCTGTTATCTTGGCAAAGGGAGGTTGCAAAAAGTATTGAATTAAAATGTGCCAATAATTATGGCCAATGCGTTTTGGAGAAAAATATTTATTTAATAATTAAATATTTCCTCTCATTCAATTGTTTTACTTCAAATAAAGGTTAGATTTTTGTGCATTTTTTGAATGAAAGATCAAAAGGTTAAACAATGCAGATTTATTTTTTCACAGCCTTCTTTGCTCATATTTTCCAAGGGTGCCAATATTTTTGGCCACAACTGTATACGCTCTACTAAATATTTGAGCATTGCACTTTTAAACTTGTGAAACCTAACCCTATGTGTAAACTAAATATTTAAGGAAACCTCCTACCAGGAGTAGTGGTTGGAATAAAAATGCAAACTGATTCAATTGCATTGATAATCTCATGTTTTGCACGACAGACATCCTTTAGTTTATCTTTTAGTTTAGACATATGACAATGTTGACATGTACACTCATTTACATTAATTAGAGAGAATGTTATGTAAAAACCTGACTTCTAAGCCACTCTTCAGCATGTAACTGATCTAAACAGTGCACTTTCCTCTGGGCATCGCCTGCTGTCACTGACATGCACAGTTACAAAATATACAACACATAGCAAATTTATAGGATATTAAAATAAATGTAAAATTTATCCAGTCTGTTTTTATTATTTATTTATTGCCCCTTACGAAGTTAGATACAGTACCTGAATGTTATTTACATGTTTAATTATAGGCCTACTATTTGTTATTACTTATTTTTTTACAATTTAAGTCAGAAGTTTACATAAACCTTAGCCAAATTACATTTAAACTCAGTTTTTCACAATTCCTGACATTTAATCATAGAAAACATTCCCTGTCTTATGTCAGTTAGGATCACTACTTTATTTTAAGAATGTGAAATGTCAGAATGATTTATTTCAGCTTTTATTTCTTTCATCACATTCCCAGTGTGTCAGAAGTTTACATACACTTTGTTAGTATTTGGTAGTATTGTCTTTAA
The DNA here is from genome assembly GCF_019703515.2 of Myxocyprinus asiaticus. Lineage (NCBI taxonomy): Eukaryota > Metazoa > Chordata > Actinopteri > Cypriniformes > Catostomidae > Myxocyprinus > Myxocyprinus asiaticus. The sequence continues at coordinate 59,200,797 of NC_059347.1, forward strand.
ATTGTTTAACTTGGGTCAACTGTTTTGGGTAACCTTCCACAAGCTTCTCACAATAAGTTGCTGGAATTTTGGCCCATTCCTCCAGACAGAACTGGTGTAACTGAGTCAGGCCCGCACACGCTTTTTCAGTTCTGCCCACGAATTTTCTATCGGATTGAGGTCAGAGCTTTGTGATGGCCACTCCAATACCTTGACTTTGTTGTCCTTAAGCCATTTTGCCACAACTTTGGAGGTATGCTTGGGGTCATTGTCAATTTGGAAGACCCATTTGTGACCGAGCTTTAACTTCTTGGCTGATGTCTTCAGATGTTGCTTCAATATATCCACATAATTTTCCATCCTCATGATTCCATCTATTTTGTGAAGTGCACCAGTCCCTCCTGCAGCAAAGCACCCCCACAACATGATGCTGCCACCCACATGCTTCACAGCTGGGATGGTGTTCTTCGGCTTGCAAGCCTCACCCTTTTTCCTCCAAACATAACAATGGTCATTATGGTCAAACAGTTAAATTTTTGTTTCATTAGACCAGACGACATTTCTCCAAAAAGTAAGATCTTTGTCCCCATGTGCACTTGCAAACTGTATTCTGGCTTTATGGTGGTTTTGTAGCAGTGGCTTCTCCCTTTCTGAGCAGCCTTTCAGGTTATGTCGATATAAGGCTCGTTTTAATGTGGATATAGATACTTGTCTACCTGTTTCTCCCAGCATCTTCACAAGGTCCTTTGCTGTTGTTCTGGAATTGATTTGCACTTTTTGCACCAAACTATGTTAATCTCTAGGAGACAGAATGTGTCTCCTTCCTGAGCAGTATGATGGCTGCGTGGTCCCATGGTGTTTATACTTGCGTACTATTGTTTGTACAGATGAACGTGGTACCTTCAGACGTTTGGAAACTGCTTCCAAGGATGAACCAGACATGTGGAGGTCCACAGATTTTTTTTCTGAGGTCTTGGCTGATTTCTTTTGATTTTCCCATGATGTCAAGCACAGAGGCACTGAGTTTGAAGGTAGGTCTTAAAATACATCCACAGGTACACCTCCAATTAGCCAATTAGCCTATCAGAAGCTAATTGGCTACTTGCCTAAAGGCTTGACATAATTTTCTGGAATTTTCCAAGCTGCTTAAAGGCACAGTTAACTTGTATGTAAACTTCTGACCCACTGGAATTGTGATATAGTCAATTAAAAGTGAAACAATCTGTCTCTAAACAATTGTTGGAAAATTGTTGGAATTATTGTCATGCACAAAGTAGATGTACTAAACGACTTGCCAAAACTATAGTTTGCTAATATGAAATCTGTGGAGTGGTTAAAAAATTTGTTTTAATGACTTTAGAATCTAAGTGTATGTAAACTTCTGACATCAACTGTACGTAGCCTATCGTAATTTCAATTGAAATATAATTTATTACCATTGACCTTTACTTGAGACAAAAAAAGGTTGAATATCAACCATGACAAGATAAAATGGACATGCATGGCTTTTGAACACTTCTGTTTAAAATTTGAAGGCTGCATACTGGATCCATAAAGGTAAATGCCAAATTATACGAATACACACTGCTTTACGGAGAGCTTACGACCTACCAGCTAGTCTTGTGTTAAGAACAGGTGATGCAACCAAATGAAGTACTAACTTAGTTACAAACTAACTAGTAGTTACTAAGCCTTTACAAGTTTACACGCATGCTTAAGTGAGATCTTACACACAGCTGGTCAATGTTATGGATCATCACATGGACACTCCCCCTATCTACACAGAGCCCCAAATCATTGAGAGGGCACAAGATCCCCCTTTATTTTTGACACTTTCCCCCTTGGACACTTCCACTTTTTTGAAAATGTTTCTGTTGATTATTATTTTAAATAAATGCCTCTCCAAGCCCTGACACCACAACCACTGTGTCTGTCTCTTGCTCACCCGCCACAGTGGTGGAGAATGTAGGTACTTTTGTGAGTGTAGATGCGCAGTTGGGCACCAACAGTTCACCGGTTAGATGGAAAGCCTGGAGCTGGACAGAGAATCCATGGGGCAGGCCTCCCAACCACCAAAAGGGTAAGTGACACTTAATAAGCATTTACACTGCAGCTGGTTGAGGCTGTCATGTCTAACCCGTGTTTTCTGTTTCTGCCAGGTGCAAACGACAGGGGGAACGACCCTCCCCTTCTTCTCGGACACTTTCCCCCTTGGACACTTTTAAACCCCCTTTTTTCTCTTGATTATTATTTTAAATAAACGCCTCTTCGAGGCCTGATGCCACACCCAATGTGTCTGTCACTTGCTCACCTCGCTACACTTTTATTGCTGCCAACTTGGAAATTTACAACACAAAATTATTTCCAGAAAATGCACATAGCTTTTTCTCCTTCCCATCTCCAAAGGGAAAAAAAAGGCCAATACCATGTTTTTGTGTGTGTGTGTGTGTGTGTGTGTGTGTGTTACTGTCAACTGTACAGCCCAACCTAAGAGACCTATAGTCCACCTTTTATGCACTTTTCTTGGACTGTTTGCAAGCAACAAAGGAAGATCCTTTTTTTATTATTATTAACTAAAGGTGCATCTGCAAAGCAACTGGGCTTTGAAGAAACATGATTTGCATACAAACTCTTGCGGCTGTATGTGTTGGTAGACAGCAGGTGTTGTGTGTAGACTCGACAGTGAGGAGACGTGAAAAGCTGCCAGACAAGACGCTGAGTGAGTAAACAGTGTCTTGGGACAGTCATGTTTGCAGAGGTGGCAATTCCTTGTTAACATAATTGTTGTAGAAACTTAATGTGTCTTCCTCTGTCTAATAAACTGAGCTGAATGGAATGTTTAGATGATCTTTAATACTATTTCCCTTTTGCAAGAAAATAACCTTTTTAAGTGGAACTTGCTCATTTTTAAGCATGTAATGTGAATAAGTTAGTGTACTATATAAGTATGTATTTATTTAATCTCTGCTGCTCTGTCAGTGTTACCATTCTTCACATTATTAATAAATGTAACTTTAGTCTCCAGCTATTTTGGAAACGTCAGTGCGTGAAGTTCTATGAGAATGACAAGTCTAAAAGCTTCAAAAAGTCTTAAAAAAGAAGAAAAAAAAAAAAAGACATTTCTGTCCTGTCTTGAACAGAGAGATTTGAATTTGATGTAAAACTTAAGAAATTAACAAAGGGGTTTGAATTACGTAAATGTTCCAATGCGATTAGCCATTCCAAGACATTTTAAAGATTGAATAGGAGAGGAATGCAGTTGAGTTCTCGTGCTTTATGTGCTTTAATGATAAGATATGGTATGATGATGTTGCCAGGGGTAACAGCATCCAATAGCAACTGCCTGCAATTTACACTCATGTATCCTGCCAACATACAGTATGTTTGTATACAGCACAGTGTAGTTTAAGCCATTCATATCCAGAATTAAGTTTATTTTCCATGTAGCTTTGCACATACAGGGATTGTTCAACTAAAAATTAAAATTCAGTCATTGGTTACTCTCCCTCTTGTTTTTCCAAACACTTACACTGGCGGCCAAAAGTTTACAGATGTACAGATTTTGCTCTTATGGAAAGAAATTGGTACTTTATTTCACCAAAGTGGCATTCAACTGATCACAATGTATAGTCAGGACATTAATAACGTGAAAAATTACTATTACAATTTGAAAAAAACTTAAACTACTTCAAAGATTTCTCATCAAAAAATCCTCCACGTGCAGCAATGACAGCTTTGCAGATCCTTGGCATTCTAGCTGTCAGTTTGTCCAGATACTCAGGTGACATTTCACCCTACACTTCCTGTAGCACTTGCCATAGATGTGACTGTCTTGTCGGGCACTTCTCATGCACCTTACATTCTAGCTGATCCCACAAAAGCTCAATGGGGTTAAGATCCACAACACTCTTTTCTTTGCCCACTTTAACCTTTTCTTTTTGTTTTTCTGTTTCATAAGTGGAATTCTGTTTTCTGTTTCATTCTTTGCAAGTCTTCTCATAAGGTCTGCACCCTTGAGTCTTCTCTTTACTGTTGTACATGAAACTGGTGTTGAGCGGGTAGAATTCAATGAAGCTGTCAGCTGAGGACATGTGAGGCGTCTATTTCTTAAACTAGAGACTCTGATGTACTTATCCTCTTGTTTAGTTGTACATCTGGCCTTCCACATCTCTTTCTGTCCTTGTTAGAGCCAGTTGTCCTTTGTCTTTGAAGACTGTAGTGTACACCTTTGAAAGAAATCTTCAGTTTTTTGGCAATTTCAAGCATTGTATAGCCTTCATTCCTCAAGACAATGATTGACTGACGAGTTTCTAGAGAAAGCTGTTTCTTTTTTGCCATTTTTGACCTAATATTGACCTTAAGACATGCCAGTCTATTGCATACTGTGGCAACTCTAAAACAAACACAATGTTAAGCTTCATTTAACAAACCAAATAGCTTTCAGATGTGTTTGATATGATAGCAAGTGATTTTCTAGTACCAAATTAGCAATTTAGTATGATTACTCAAGGATAAGGTGTTGGCTACTGGAAATGGGGCCTGTCTAGATTAGATCAAAAATGACTTTTTTCAAATAGTGATGGTGCTGTTTTTTACAACAGTAATGTCCTGATTATACATTGTGATTCTTTGTTTGGTGAATTAAAGCACCAATTTCCTTCCGAAACAGCAATATCTGTACATTACTCCAAACTTTTGGCCACCAGTGTATGTATGACTACACAAAAGGTGATTTTAAGTTGAATGATTACTCACTATTCACTTTCATTGCATCTTTTTTCCATATAATGAAAGTGAATGGTGACTGAGGTTAAAATTCTGCCTAACATCCATAGAAGAAAGAAAGTCACACAGGTTTAAATGGTGACACCATTTTCTACTATCCCTTTAACAGGAACTTGACTTGCGTGATACTATAAAACAGCAATACAACTCACCTTGTTTTGTTCTTCCATGTTTTGCAGGGAACACTGACCTAAAAATAATTTAATGGGGAAAATAAGCAGAGTCTCATTAAGATGACACGCACAGATACGCCTGACATACTAGGATCAACTGTGTATCAAGATGTCAAAGTGAATTCCCTCTCAACCCACTCAAGATCCTATAATCCCTCAAAACAATGTGATTCCTCATCCATCAGCAAACTGGAGGACACGCGAAAAAAAAGTGAAAAAAGGCACAGCCGTAGCTTTGACACTGAGTCTAAGGACAAACTTAAATATCATACAATAGCAATGGAGTACCCATACAGAAGGGCTGAGAGGTACGCGGCCAATCCAGAGGTTGCCTGGAATGCCTTAGGTCGCCAACAAGGGCATGGACTCCACCGTTTTTCTTCCCCAGACCTGATTAACTACCGTCTCGCCACCCAGCCAGCAACTGCTGACATGCCCGCTGAAATCGCTGTGACCGAATTAAAGAGGAGGGCCAGATCAAGAAGTGCCTCAAGGGTTCAGACCAGCCTCACCCCGGTATCATTCGATGCCTCTCCTCCAGTTGCAAGGAGGGGCAGGGAAGCTCAAAGGGCACATAGAATCCCTCAGCCAAGGCCAGAATTTTCCCCAAGAAGAGAGTCTTCCCATACCATTACGCGGGCACATATAAATGAAGTACACCCCATCAAATTGCAGCCACAGAGGACTGATACAAGCCGGTATTCCCCTATATATGTGTCTGAAGGCTTCGATGAAGGAAGGCCAGAGAAACCTGCAACTAGCCCTCATGTTCGGTGCCGAGTGGATATTAAACCAGACGAGTCAGCCATGCAACAAGGTGGTGGGAAGGCGGCTACTCCCCAGGTGGACATACCTTGGCAAAAGTATCCAAGCAGTGGCATTCGGAGTCTGACAGTGCCTCGCCATTTCTCCACCTCTAGGACACCAACACCCACTGAATCTTTAACAGGAGAATACAGGCAAGCGTACCAGTATTCCCAAAGTATGCCAAATAGTTACATGCAGCCTATGGAGATCTCCTTACAAAAGGTGGTCTCACCACGGGAGCCAAGGGAACACTATGGAAGGGAACGAAGGGCTCATTCAAGTCCCAACGTGCCAACTAAATTCTTCTATGCAGAGGATTTGGGGAAGTATGGATCTTCGGCTCCATCGAGGACATACTTTCAAGATGACCGATACAGCATTCCGTGCCAAACCTACTCACCTAAAGTACAATATATTCAAGATCCAAGGACTCACATTGTTCATACTGTTCCTGCCAGATCATATTTAACAGAACATGACCCCTATCATTACTCTGGACAACATGTATACCCTAAACCCTATGCTGGAAGTGAACCAGGGGCATATATAATACAGAAACCCCCAGCAAGAACTTTCTATGGGGATGACCCAAGGACTTACCAGATACAAACAGCCCCTCCTCGCATTTTCTACATGGCCGACCCCTTCACACCACCAATGGAGCATCATATTCCAGCAAGGGCATATTATACAGAAGGCAAAAGACATGCCCGTGTAGTTCAGCCACAATCAGATGACTGGTATGGCTCAGAGGTGTCTGGCTACTCTAGCCACTACCCCTCCTCCTATGTCTCACAGGTTACTCCTACAAGAGTTAGACAAGAGCCAAAGCTAACACCTTGGTATGCAAACCCATGCATGGAGCCTACAAGAACTGTAACAGACCCAAGACCTTACTCACGGTCTTGGGATAACATCCTTGATACCCGTAAAGAGAGGGAACAGCCTGTGCCCCGAGGAAAGAGTGATGAAAATCTTCTATGCCAAGAAATACAAACTGAAAGACCAAAACCTGTGGTTGTTAACCTCTCAAGCTCGCCAAGACGTTATGCCGCTCTGTCCTTATCTGAAAACTCTTTGATTGAAAAAAGCCCAACTGAGGCCAAGAGCTCTTTAAGCAAACTATTGTTTGTCACGCCGGAAATTACCATCACAGACAACGACATCAGACCAAGCAACCTGAGTAAATCAGATCCTCGCTCTGCAAGTTGGGATGTGCTGGATTCAAAAAGTCAAGACGCCCCTAAACGTGAAGCAAAGTCCCACTCAGTAGAATCTACCAAAGGAAAGATGCACAGCACCACATCCCTAAAGCAAAGTTTAGAGCAGCTTGATGAGCTTCTAGCTGACCTTGTCATTGATTACAAACCTCCAGCTAGGGGGACCAGTGAAGGCCTCCTTGATCAGCTCAAAAAACTCATTAATGAAGAAGAAGCAGTATCTTCAGTAAGAAAAGATTCAACAGCAGGGTCTGAAAGTGGTATGCCCCTTGACAAACAACCTACTTCAATAAAAATGTATCCTGACACTCTAAGAGACACTGATTGGAGTTGTGATGGGCTCAGAAGTAAGGAGGAGTGCTCCCCTGACCAGAGCCCAGATGAGGATGACACAATGATGTGTTCAAACAACAAATGCCGTCGGACCGAGACGTTGTTTAACGCTTGCCTCTACTTTAAATCCTGCCACAGCTGTTACACCTACTACTGCTCTCGCAACTGTCGCCGTGAAGACTGGGATGTTCATAAGGAGAGCTGTCTTTATGGGCGAATTGGTAGTGTGTGCCGCCACATTATTAAGCACTGTCGAGAAACGGCAGAGGTCCACAGAGCTTTCTCCCGTATAGCCAAAGTGGGATACCTATCTCGGGGAAGGGGTGTGCTGTTTTTGGGATTTCCAAATCCAGGTTCATCCACCAATTTCCTTCAGTTTGGACTGGAAAGTTTACTCATGTCTCCAACATACTTATCTCTTCGTGAGCTGGAGAGCTTTAAGGATAACCTTGGGGATTATTGTAAGGAGCTCCAAGAGGCAGGAAAGGAATATGACCCTAATGAATGTTTCCTCTTGAATGTATCCATCGCTGTTGGCGATCAAGTGCCTGGCGGACCATCACCAAGGGTCCAAGCCCCAACCGTCAGAAAATTTGCCAAGATAGCTCTAGCCTCCTATAGCCCAGAAAAGAAGGCCCATAGGAAGGAAAGTGACATGGAGACGTTGATCCTCACCCCACCTCCAGGTATGGCTGATATTGACAATGAAGGCGAGAAGGGACGGAAAGCCAGGGAGATATGCTTCATCAACATTCAGCGGGAGTTGAGGATACGTGGGGTGTTTCTTCGCCATGAGTATCCCAATGTCTACCAAAAGCTCTGTGAATTTGTTGAGAACAACAGAAGGTTCACACCTACCACTATTTACCCTATTGATAAAAGGACCGGAAAGCAGTTTATGTGCATGATTATGGCAGCGTCTGAGCCACGAACTTTGGACTGGGTAGCCAATCCACACCTCCTAGATGACATTATTTAAACAAGTGCACCTTTTATATATTAATGCATAGATCTGACTACAGCACATATCACTTTACGATATACAGTATCAAGCTTATTTGTTATACATGTTTGTAGATACGTATTTTGTTATTTGAAAAAAATGTATTCATGTTTGCAAGGTCACTATTATTCAGCGTTGGAATATTGCAACGTCAGATGCTGAATATGAGTTATCCATATTGTTTATTCATTAACTTGTTATTGTTATCTAGTCCAAGGTTTGGTTAATGTATGCTTACATTTCAGTGGCAGTTATTGCCTTTCAATTTGGTACCAGTTCTCTTTTGATATCATTCTTTTCTTATGGTTCACAAAGAGAAAAAAGGATCCTATTTATTTAGGCAAACTACAGAATTATATACTAATTTACTTCAGAGTTGAATATTCTTTTCCTATGCAACAATTATCAACACTGTCCCTCAAAAGTTTTGGCTAAAGAAATATAGTACTACGTGTATGTATTTTTATTGGTATGTATAATACAGGCATTGTATTATATTATATTATATTATATTATATTATATTATATTATATTATATTATATTATATAATCTAGAAGAACTGGAATTTAAGAATAACTTCAGTACTGCACAACAGAATCACAATACACAAAGGGCCCTGGATTATCCATGGCCTATATAGGGTACTCTGAGGAATGGCTTTAATTAAAAAAAAAGAGCTGCTTAGAATTAATTGGCAAAGTTTCAGTGCTTAGATTGTGCTCCAACTTGGTAAATCGTTTTTGTAAATGGTTTATGTAATTTAGGTTCCAATTTAATGAAGTAATTTGTGCTTTTATGTGTTTTGTCAAATTACTTGAGCAATAATGAACTTGAAAAACAAAGTAAACCTAGAAAACATTGTCTATATGGTATGGTATCAGTGATGTGCTGCACATGTTGGCTGGTACTGTTCCATCAGAAACACTGTGAACAAGACATCACTGTATGTGTAATTGATAGAGTCCCCGTGTGATCACTTAATAGACTTGGAAATATTTTAGTAGTTATAAAGATTATGAGGAATATGATATGAGATGCAGTTGTAGTTTTGTTTCTAGAAAAAATGCACATGAGTTGCAGTTGCTGTACGATATATTGATTATTAAGCTTGGGAAAAAAGTTTAGTTTTGTGGTTTTGTTGTCACTTACTGGTTTTACATTGATGGTTTTACACAAATGCTACAGTGCAATCTCAACATGTAGCAAAACAGCTCACGGATTCTTGAGATATGCCACAAAATGTCCCACAATTGTACCTGCAATTAGTTTTGAATATAATATTTGTACTTTGAGATAAATTAGATGATCATTGAATGTTCTTAACACAATTGAACAATTTTATTTTATTTTACTTACTTTTGCAAACTTGACAACTTTTCTTTCTCAATAACTCAATACAGATTAAACATATATATTAAGATAAACAGAACTCTAAATATGTATCTAGGAAAGAAACATTAGTGCTGTGTCCTGACAAAGGAAGAGGTAAAAATATACCCCTTTTATACTCTGCAAAAAGATGTATATTTTTTTTTATAAATGTACGCATTTCGATTTCATAGCAAAATTCCATCAAATTAAATTGTGTAATGTTTAACAAAATTAATTTAATAAAGCTGAAAATATATATATTTATATTAAAAAATAATAATAATAATAATTTAAGATTAATCAGTTTGATTTGATGTCATTTTGTTTGGAAATTGAAATGCGTAAATCTTAAAATATTTTTCAATACTGTTATTTGTAAAGAATTTGTTTGGGAATGGATCGGATTAGTCAAAATCAGATTTCAAGAAGTTTATTTATTTATTGATTTATTTGTTTGTTTTTTTATGCATGAGATGTTAGGCAGAATTCAGTCACCAGTCACTTTCATTTAATGGAAAAAAGATGCAATGGCTAACATTCTGCCTAACATCATCTTTTGTGTTCCACGAAAAAAAAAAAAAAAAGAGGGTGAGTAAATGATGACATTTTTTTTTTTTTTTTGGCTGAACTATCCCTTTAAAGTCGAATGCTATAATCTGTCAATATTTGACATGGCAGTTTATATTCATTTATTATCAAATGGTGTTGACATTATGAGTGATGGGCAAGGAACACACACACACACACACACACACACACACACACACACACAAATCATGTTTACCTACTTAACAAAACAATTCTTTTGGTACATAAACTTTTATTTATTTATGTCCAGTTCAGTAGCCTGTTTTGTCCCAGTACTCAAGAATCAGTGAGCCTGTGACACCTGTGAAAACTAAGAAATTAATTTTGTCATGTACGTTCAGTTCATTCATATTTAAGCGATTGTCATCCGTCTCTTTTAACTTTCAGATTATATTTTGCCTGACAAATTTGTTCACTGCTTTACTAATTTTTTAATATTGTCCCCCAAAGATTTATGTCATAGCACTACCATGCTCTGAATTCAAATCACTGTTGACCTCTATTGCACATGTCCCAAGGGTTTTTTTCATTTCTTTATTTTTATTATTAAGTGAATATATACAATGATAAACAGAAGGAAATGATTGCATGTGATTCTATTTTTTCTCATCATTGCATTAATATAATTAACCTGCCTGAATATTTGATATTTGAAAAAATACTGTAAATGAGGGATAAAGTATATAGTAAAATATATGAATATATCTATATAGTAGAAGTGATATTTTTAAAGATCATTGTGTCAGCCATTGCTGTTATGCTGAAAACAAGTCAGAAAAAGACTATATAAATAAAGAATATATATATATATATATATATAAGACGTGTCTTTAAAAGATTGTTTCTGTCTCGTTTCTGAAAGTTGTCATACGGTGCAAATGTTGCCACATTATTTTTCAAATGTCATGGCGCCACCATGTGGTGAGTTCGAAGACTTTATCGTCTCTTTTCTTATTTGCATATGTATTCATTTTACACAGCAGAAATATGCAATAGCCTTTAGATCATTATTTGTAAAAAAAAATAAAAAAAAAAATAATAAAATAAAAAATAAAAAAATCACAAATACAGGAAATTTCTCGATTTCCTGCGGTGATGTTGACGTCACTGTTTGCCACAATCTTGTATCTCAATGTTTAACCTCCAGAGGGCAGCAAAGCGCAAGTTGAAATCTTAAACAGCTGCGTTTATAAAATATCAAGGTTATATGTTCAGAATGCAATACAAGCCTACAACATACTGCATCAACACAGACAACTTCCCAAATAAGTATTATATTACGATGATGTCTCATGACCTCATTACGTTGCATACTTAATAATCCTGCCAGTGGCATCCAGTTATCTCCTATTTTATTTCCTTAATGGAAATGATAATAACATTCTGTATCCAGAACACCTGCTTGATTTGTAATGCATCTTTTACCTCTAGATGGCACTCAGTGTGTCTTTGATAACAATGTAGAAAAATTAATGAATGGGAAATCAATTTTACTGCTGCAGGCTCTCTGATATAAATCAAGCAGCAGCAGTGAATAATGTATTTAGCTCTTAGTCTATATTGCTTTATGTTTTGCTGAATGACGTTTGGCTGTATTATATTGCTGTCAAAGACTGTATATCAAAGCACACATACTGTAGTGAGCTGCCTACTTAGACAGCACTTTTACGCAAGTGCCTATTACGCACAAAGCTGCTGTCTAGGTATAGGCAGCCAGCAAGTTTTTGAGACAGCATAACATTTCCACAGTTCATTAGTGTGCTTATGTAGCAACAAAAGAATAGATTTTGAAAATATGAAACCCAAATGAGGCATACAGGCCAAGTTCTTCAGAGCTTAAAAGAGATTTTTTTAAGAGATGGAAATGTAAAGGACTTTGTTAATTCCATTGGGAATTGATTGGGTTAAGTCAAATTAACCCCAGAAGACCATCTCGATGAATACAAATTGTAACACTTCTTTTATCAAATCTATTGGAGAAGCTGGTGCTATTTGTTATTATTGCCGTTGTAGAATTCGAAATTTGAATATTTGTCGAATTTAAGATAAAAATGCACATTGGAATACTAAAACTGCACATTCGAATTGTGAATGTATGCCAAGCACTAAAATTCAAATATAAATGGAATATAATCCAAGTTTTGGTAATATTTAAGTTACATCTTTGAAATGAGTTTCTCAGCCCTGCTGACAGCTTTAATAGCTGTAGCCTTAACTACATTAACATCAACCGTACATACACTATATTGCCAAAAGTATTCGCTCACCCATCCAAATAATTGAATTCAGGTGTTCCAATCACTTCCATGGCCACAGGTGTATAAAATGAAGCACCTAGGCATGCAGACTGCTTCTACAAACACTTGTGAAAGAATGGGCCGCTCTCAGGAGCTCAGTGAATTCCAGCGTGGTACTGTGATAGGATGCCACCTGTGCAACAAGTCCAGTCGTGAAATTTCCTCGCTACTAAATATTCCACAGTCAACTGTCAGTGGTATTATAACAAAGTGGAAGCGATTGGGAATGACAGCAACTCAGCCACGAAGTGGTAGGCCACGTAAAATGACAGAGCGGGGTCAGCGGCTGCTGAGGCGCATAGTGCGCAGAGGTCGCCAACTTTCTGCAGAGTCAATCGCTACAGACCTCCAAAGTTCATGTGGCCTTCAGATTAGCTCAAGAACAGTGCGTAGAGAGCTTCATGGAATGGGTTTCCATGGCCGAGCAGCTGCATTCAAGCCATACATCACCAAGTGCAATGCAAAGCGTCGGATGCAGTGGTGTAAAGCACGCCGCCACTGGACTCTAGAGCAGTGGAGACGCGTTCTCTGGAGTGACGAATCACGCTTCTCCATCTGGCAATCTGATGGACGAGTCTGAGTTTGGCGGTTGCCAGGAGAACGGTACTTGTCTGACTGCATTGTGCCAACTGTGAAGTTTGGTGGAGGGGGGATTATGGTGTGGGGTTGTTTTTCAGGAGCTGGGCTTGGCCCCTTAATTCCAGTGAAAGGAACTCTGTATGCTTCAGCATACCAAGAGATTTTGGACAATTCCATGCCCCCAACTTTGTGGGAACAGTTTGGGGATGGCCCCTTCCTGTTCCAACATGACTGTGCACCAGTGCACAAAGCAAGGTCCATAAAGACATGGATGAGCGAGTTTGGTGTGGAAGAACTTGACTGGCCTGCACAGAGTCCTGACCTCAACCCGATAGAGCACCTTTGGGATGAATTAGAGCGAAGACTGCGAGCCAGGCCTTCTCATCCAACATTAGTGTCTGACTTCACAAATACGCTTCTGGAAGAATGGTCAAAAATTCCCATAAACACACTCCTAAACCTTGTGGAAAGCCTTCCCAGAAGAGTTGAAGCTGTTATACCTGCAAAGGGTGGGCCGACGTCATATTAAACCCTATGGATTAAGAATGGGATGTCACTTAAGTTCATATGCATCTAAAGGCAGATGAGCGAATACTTTTGGCAATATAGTGTATTAGCCATTGGCAACATTTTTAGAAAGGCTGCATTAAACAATAGCAAAAAAAATGCCAAAAATGGATATTTGCCTATTTGTTAACATTAATTTCCCCGCCCATGCGGTACCAGTCAGAGATACTCATTACTCATCCTGGAGAGACCCACTTGCCTCCAGAGCTTAGTTCCAACTCTAATTAAATGCACCTGAACCAACCCACTAAGGTCTATCATTGGAGAAAGTGGAATGGTCCACTTGGATCACTAGTCTTCTATAGTTTCACGACTGCAAATAACTCTTTACATAGAAATAAATGTGTGTACCCATAAAGCCGTAAAATGAATACTACCTGTGGCAAAATTGTCCATGACTTCTCTCATAAATCAGTATTTGTTTTGTTGTAAACTCCACACTTAGTTCACTCCAAACAGATTAGTAGGGGATAATCCATGGCTAGGTGTTCATTAAACAATTTAATGCAGGACATGGAGGCAAAGAATCACTGATATGTGATTAGCCATTGATTATCCTGCTTACTCCATGGTCACTTGCCAGCATTGAAAAGTTAAAGCTGTCACTGATATCTGCATCGCAAATTTCGACTGGAAGAATAAAAATGGTGAACTTTATCAAAGGGTCATTAGATCTAGAGCTCTGCCCGTTCTAAATCATACACAGAGATGAAGTAGTGTGATAATATTACATGTACTGAATAAAATAAATGGTTTGCACTCCTAAGAACATGTAATATTTAATTTCTATTTTTTGTCATTTTCACTTTAATGATGGTAAACTGGTGTTACGAACATGCAAATTGTAAAAACGGCACTTACACGATGAGGGAAAACCATCCAAAACCCTTTGAAACCTGCAGACTTTGACATCTGAGACTTCGGTATGATATCTATTAAGGCGGCACGAATGATTGTCTACTAACTGCAGCCTGTGCCAACTTATAATGTTCATTACGGAGCACAGCAGAGTACGTAGAATAGGCGCATTAATATAGAACGGTGATTACAACTGACTGGAACTACCTGTGCACTAAATGGTTTTAATGTACACATTCCAGCCAATCAGAATAGAGTATTTTAATACACCATGGAATCGTTTAATGTAAAACATGTTTGAGATAATCGGACAAGCAGTCAGTTCATTAAGTGATGAGCTGTGTCCTCACAAAAACAGTTTATACAGCACACTGAAGCATCTCTTCCAATAACATCCATTCAAACAGAACGGTCTCTTGTCTCCTTGTCAGAATCCCACAGCATTAAGCTAAACGTGGGTTCTGTTTGGATTTACTTAAAATTTACAGGCAGGGTCAGAAATTAACTCAGCATGAATGCAATTTGTATGAGTAGCACTGGCCTAGGTGATTCAAAAAACACCATAAAGAACTCCAAGGCACCTGTGCTGCTCGAAAAACAAGGGTAACAACACTTTGTGCATCAAAATGCAGAGTTGTTGTTTGAAAACCAGACTATAGCATCAAACAATTGCACTAGGCAGACAACAAAATGCATTGTGTGTGAAAAACCAAACTGACATTGCCTAGATGCCGAGTTGCACATGTAACAGTGGTCAGCTGATAGATAGCTGTGCAATGTGTATAAACCTCACTCTCCTGACCTCAAGAGGTGCACTAGCGACTGACGCTAGAGGCTGTAGCCTTTAGCCTCCTTGTTAGTGTAACTGCATCCCACGCAGGAGACGCTAGTTTGAGTCCCGTACGGAGCGGGTAGAACAGGAGCATCACAATGGTGCCGTGACCCGGTTGGGAGTGAGGTTTAGGGGGGTGAGTGTAAAGGTGGCCAGCTGATAGATAGCTGTGCAATGTGTATAAACCTCACTCTCCTGACCTCAAGAGGTGCACTAGCGACTGACGCTAGAGGCTGTAGCCTTTAGCCTCCTTGTTAGTGCAACTGCATCCCACACAGGAGACGCCAGTTTGAGTCCCGTATGAAGCGGGTGGAACAGGAGCATCACAATGGTGCCGTGACCCGGATGGGAGTGAGGTTTAGGGGGGTAAGTGTAATGGTGGCCAGCTGATAGATAGCTGTGCAATGTGTATAAACCTCACTCTCCTGACCTCAAGAGGTGCACTAGCGACTGATGCTAGAGGCTGTAGCCTTTAGCCTCCTTGTTAGTGCACCCGCCTCCCACGCAGGAGACGCCAGTTTGAGTCCCGTATGGAGCGGGTAGAACAGGAGCGTCACACACATCCAAACCAAACACTGTGACAGAGGTGAAGATGTTTGCTTCACTAAGACACCAGAGAAAGCAAAAACAAGTCTGCTCTTTTCCACAACACATTTCCCTGCAACAAGAACTGAGAAAATCCTTCTGCAGCTCCATGCCTGTCACTCTGCATTAAGTTTATTGTCTTGGTCATGGCGGTGTCTCGAGATATTTTTAACCAGGGTCTATCTCTGTTTCCCATAGAGGGCAGAAAAAGATCTCTCAGGGGCCACAGCTGGTGAAGAACCCCAAGAGACAGAGGTGTCTGTGAGGATGTGTCCTTTGCCAGCTGGTGTCTGATTTAGCACAATGTTTTTTAGTTTTCACCCCAAAGGCAAGACTTTACTTGTTGTTGAAATGGTCCCACTTCCATCCTGTTTTAAATGAGAATGACTGACAAGTTGGTGTTTGCAGTCAGTAGTTTCTAGAGGAGAATTTGTACGTCTTATGTTGGGGCTTTAACCTCACATGCTATGGAGTCCCATATTCTGAGGGCAAGTTCACACTCACCATTCAAAATAGAAATTGGCAACCAGGATATGTTTTTTTTTTTTTTTTTTTTTCACTTGCCAATGTCAGGTGAACAGAGTAAATTTACAGGTCATAAATATTATTTATAGACAAATTTATCATCCAGGCTGATAAATTGGCAGATATAAGGTCAGATAAAGGTTACTGGCATCAATAACATCAAAGGGGTTACCACCTTTCGGTGCAAGTTCCAAAATCTATGGACAGGCAAAGGTAGAAAGTTTTTCTTTACACATTTTATTTATTTATTTATTTTGTGTGTGAGTTTGAGTAAATATTGTGTAAAATCAGTTATGCAATTTATATATAATTTAAATGTCTGGGTCGGTGACATAATGCTCATTATTGTCCAGATCTATTAAGTTATTCAAAAATAAATAACGAAATGCAGTTCACACAAAACAATTACTTTGAACTCAAAAATGTAATTTGAGTTGTTTGAAAGTCATTTTGGTATGTCTTTTTAAAGTAAAAAGTGGTGTATCTGTCCATAGACTGTAATTAATAATAATAAAAAGTCTCATTAAATGCTTAAACTCTTGAAAAAAAGGGAAAAAATTATGTTTATTAAAATATTAATATTTGCTAAACTTTTGTACACCAAATCAAAGTCAAGCAGTGTAACCAAAAGGGGTGTCTCTAGGATTTGAAAGCATCAGGGGCTAAGACTACCCAAAATTCCCAAATGATTGACCAGTTTTCTTGATGCACACCAAAATCCTTTTAAAAAGTATCACATTTTACTTCATATTTACTAAAAATTCTTTAAAAAAAAAAAATTTGAAAATGAGAAATTTATACACTGAAGCTCAGACTTCTGATAATTAACCAAGCAATTATAGTTATCAGCCAGTACCGATCTCACAAACGTCCCGTATTTTGGCCAGTGTTTAAGCAGCGGTTTCCCCACACACATCACACTGAAAAGGGTCGCATTTTTTTTATTTTTTTATCCGAACATGGAGTTTGTTTTGGATATTTGTGCTGAGAGCGAGAGCAGTTACATAACATCTGCAACATACTGTATGTCTATTGATAGAGTGTTGTGTGTAAAAAGCAAAGAGGAAAAAAGAGATTTAGACAAAGTGGGAGAAAGAGATTTATTTTAAGAAAGAGGAAGAGAAAGCTCTTGTTTCTTCTTCTTTTTTTGTTTTTTTTAAGGAGAGCTGTCTGTCTCTTTTGTTGAGTAATATTTAAGATCTGTGCTCTTAGCACTTCACAAGTGAGTTTTCAGTTTTGAAAGACTCTTTCTTTCAAAATTCTTTACTTATCCTTTAACATGCATAGTAAAGGTATACACATTTTCTGTTTTACCAGCCGAGCTTCCACCACTACTCAAACTGTCTCACACTCAAACTGTCAAGTATAAATGACACCTTTTATATTTGTCCATAATTTGCTCTTTGATTAAGTAATTTGCAATGCTTCAGGAGATTGTAGTTCATCCCTTCATTAAAGATGTTAAGTCTACAGTCTTGTACCTTTGTCTTTTTGTCCGATTTCCAAATAATTTTATGCTTTAAATCTAAGTTTGTAATGTTGAGATTCACCTCAGAGCTGGTTGGTTTGGTTCATGGTTTAGAAGTCTTTTATGAATGATTGTGTGTAATCCCTATGGGGTGGGGGGGGTTGAAAAATACAAAGAGAACCCAATAACTCCAAGCTATATTTAGGACATGTACCCAAAACTTTTAAGCTTGCAGTTATCAAACCGCTTATCAAGAAACAACAACTTGATTCTGGAGAGTTGGCTATTTATAGACCGATCTCAAATCTTCCATTTATGTCTAAAATACTAGAAAATGTAGTGTCCTCAATGTTCATTTTTACAGAAAAAAAAATGTTATCTGTAAAGAATTTCAGTCTGGATTTATTATTATTATGTTGGCATTTGTGGACAGGCATTAGCTTGGTTTTAGTCCTATGTGTCTAACCGCTACCACTTTGTTTGTGTAAACGAGGAGTATT
Organism: Myxocyprinus asiaticus; assembly: GCF_019703515.2. Lineage (NCBI taxonomy): Eukaryota > Metazoa > Chordata > Actinopteri > Cypriniformes > Catostomidae > Myxocyprinus > Myxocyprinus asiaticus. Next base: position 59,219,268 of record NC_059347.1, read on the forward strand.
TAGATCAAGTGAAGTATGGAGTACCACAGGGCTCAGTATTAGGTCCACTGCTTTTCTCCTTGTTTACACTTCCACTGGGAGACATAATCAGGAACCATTGAATTAGTTTTTACTGTTATGCCGACAATACTCAGTTCTATATTTCCTCGAGACCTGATGAAATTTTTCCCAATTTTTCAAGTTAGCAGAGTGTGTCAGTGATATCAAAGACGGGATGGCTAGACATTTCCTTCTGCTCAATTCTGGCAAAACGAATTATTGCAAATGAGATGCTAGAATAAAATTTGTCTCTCAATGGATGAACTGTTACATCGTCTACTACAGTTAAGAACTTGGGTGTTATTTTTGATGGCAATCTATCCTTTGAAAATCACATTTCCCATCTTTGTAGAACAGCATTCTTTAACCTCAAATATTGATAAGTAATGACACATGCTCTCTGTTTCTGATGCCAAAAAGCTAATTCATGCATTCATGAACATAAAGGAATATTCTGGGTTCAATACAAGTTAAGCTCAATCAACAGTGTTTGTGGCATAATATTGATTACCACAAAAATGTATTTTGACTCGTCCCTCCTTTTCTTTAAATAAGCACAAATCTTGGTTCCAGTGAGGTACTTACAATGGAAGTGAATGGGGGCCAATTTTCTTTACATAAAAATACTCAGTCTTAAAATATACTACAAGACAAAAAGGATATGTGTGAAAACATGATTTTAGTGTGATAAAATCGCTTACTAACCTATTCTGTGTAAAGTTATAACCAATTTTACAACTTCGTCACCATAATGTCAGCAAACCCTAAAACGACTGTAAAAAATTATAATTTAAACAACTTTACAGCTCAAATAATACACAAGTTTTAACAGAAGAATTAATTTGTGTTTTTATAAAATGATAAACTTCACATCTCTTTACTCCAAAAATTGTCCCCATTCACTTCCATTGTAAGTTTCTCACTGTAACCTCAAATTTTGCTTTTTTTATAGAAAGGAGGGATAAGTCATAATTAATTTTTGCGGTAATCAACATTATGCCACAAATGCTGTCGATTGAGCTTAACTTGTATTGAACCCAGAATATTCCTTTAAGACTAGATTATTGTAATGCTTGGAGGATGTCCCGCAGGTTCAATAAATAAGCGGGCAGTGGGCAGGCCCGAGTCGGGCGATGGGGGTATGTGGTGGCAGGGGGTGTGGTCGAATGTAAGTGTGTGAATGGAGAGCAAGATGTGGAGATGAGAACGGAAATGCCGGAGAAGAGGGTGTGAGATTGACACGCCTGTCCTATGTGTGTGTGTCTGTGAGTGTTGAGCTGAAAAGAAGAGTTAGTGTGTGGGTGGCTGAAAAGCCCAATTTAAGTTGCCGCTGGAAAGCTGTTTTGTTTTTCATTAAGAATAAATGAGATACGTGGACTGTTCAACCAGCTCCTGCTTTCTCCTTATGAACTTTATTACAACATGCTTTATAAGAAAGACTAAAAACGAGATGTTTTTCATTTCGGTTCATTCTGAGCAAAAACTGTATTTTTTCTTTCTTGATCAGTTGTTCCACAGCCTCCTTTCCAAATGGTAACTCTTTAGAACAAAATATAAGAACTGTTAATATTGTTCTTATTAAAATGGCAGTACTCTGTGCTAAGGGGTGGGTGAAATATCATTTGCACTGTTGCCAGATCTCGCAAGAGAAACAAGAAACCTGTTCTGGAAAAACAAGCCCAAAATAAGCCACTTACCTCACCAAAATAAGTGAAAATAAGCTATTCAATTTTTTCCTGTGTGGTGGATTTATCAGCATAGAAATCATAACAAGCATTCAGTTCATTAACAGTTAAGTATCATTTTAATTACAGATCTGCTTCTTGGTCAAAACCCGGCAGCATCAAATCTGTATTAATGTAATCTAACAATAATTCAGTGAAGACTTGGAAACGACTGAGAAATGTACTTTTCACCTCTGTTAATGTTTTCATTGTATCATGCATGTATATGTAGTAATTATACATGGTTGTTAAAAAGGTCATATAACACCAGTTATAACTGGTTACCAGCATTTAAAAATAACGGTTTCACTCCACTTGAAAACCACTTTGTTCCCGTTTTCGGTAACGTTCTGCAAATAATTGAGTTTGTTTTCGGTTTTCATTCCTTGAACCATTTTTAGTCCCTGATTTACACTATAAGCTCAAGTAGTAAATGCTTAACGCATATAATCCATCGAACAATAATATACAAGAAGACAAATCAATGAATAACTCTTGGATGACTCCCTGCTCAGTTCTAGCTCTCTAGAGGCCTGTAGGTCAGTTAAGCCAAACAAAATCGATGTGACAGAAGAGAGACTGTAATAGCTTGAGGGTAGAAGCTTTCTTGGTTTCTAGATCTGTATTATTGTTGGGAAAAAGAATTCTCGGTATGTTATAAAGAGATGTCATCAGCCCCTAGATATTAAAGTTAATCAGTGTAAACCTTGCTATAATTGGCATAATTCATCATGCAGCTATTTAATGGAATAAATCTCCTAGAAATCCCATTTACACTTCTGTGTATTCATATTTACGGAGTTGCAAGCAGTCACAAGACACACGTGTCACTGACAACAAACCTGACAAATATTTAAATGCATGCAAACTACATTTTGTTTACCTGGCAGAAAAATTATTCAACCCCCCCAAGACAGTAAGGATTTACAAAGGTGAGCTTTTCTGATCACCCAGAATTTTTAAACATTACATCAATATCAGTTGAGTGACACATTCGAAGTCATAGTGTGAATATATAACCTAATATTTCTAAACAACATGTTTTCTTTTTTTAAATACAGCCATGTCATAATTATTCAACCCCTATTGCATGCAGCTGTTTCTTAAATATGTAAGGCTACACATGTAATTGTTTTAAACCGAAAGTCATCAATCTGCAATGGCACTTAAGTTTTAAATGTAAGTTTAGCGTTGTAAGCAAAAATGGATTTCTATGCAAACAATGCATTTTCAAAATCTAATAGAGGAGATTATTTCATTACACAAGAAAGGTCATGGCTAAAAGTACATTTCCAAGGCACTTCAGTTTCCAATAGACAAAGTTGGCAGCACCATTCACAGATTTTTTTAAATATGGTACAACAGCAACCTTCTTGAGGTATGGAAGAAAGCAAAACTTCACCAAGGGAAATGTTGACTGAATATTCAAGAAGTAATTAGGAAAGACCTGTGGAGTCCTGGAAGAAGGTTTTATAGACGTATGACACTAAACTGAAAATGAGTTTCAGACCCATGTGGCAGCAGTACGTCTTGAGTAAAATGATGACAAGAACGACACCATCCCCACATGTCAAGCATGGGGGTGGGTCAGTCGTGTTATGGGGGTGTTTTGTGGCTGCAGGAAACGGCTATCCTGACTATGTGACTGACACCATGGATTCTTTCAGGTATCAGGCCATTTTGGCATGAAAAATGTGATGCCTTCAGTGTGTAAATTGAAGCTCGGTGATCACTGGACTTTCCAGCAAGACAATACCACCAAGGATACATCCAAGTTGTCCAAAATCTGGTTCAGGGATAGGTTGTGGAATGTTCTTAAATGGCCCTTTCAGTCCATCATTAAAATCCCATTGCAAACCTTTGTTGGGATTTCAAGGAAGCAGTGGCAGCACAGAAACCAAAGAATGTCAATGAGCTGGAAGATTTTGCTCATGAGAAATGTGTAAAACGTCTAATAGAGAGGTATCCGAAGCCTGAGAACACTTACCTGAAACATTTATTTGCTGTTATTAAGGATAAAGGATGCTCCACGAATGATTGACTTTGGGGGTTGAATATTTTTGATGACATTTATGGAGAGAATTAGTTGAACTCTTTGTTCTCAAAATCACTCAAATGTGTATTAAAAACTTTCTTTGACTGTTTACTGAGGTTTTAGTTGATGTGTTTTAATTCACATCACCAGAATGTATTGCTGGTCAGGGGGGTTAAATAATTTTGATTGCAACTAATATATATATATATATCTATTGCTTGATTGTCCATAGGACGATTTCCATTGCAACATTATTTTTTGAACATTTAACCATAATTTATCCCCCTCCAATTCTAATAACATAACGCATTCAAAACATTTTACTTTTACTATTCACATTGTTTTCAAGAATGATCATTACGTAACACATTTGTTTCTTTTCAAGATGCTTTTTTTTTTTTTTTTGTAAAATCAGCAAAAATGAAAGGCAGTTTCAAGGGAGTATAACCAATTAAAACATTATCTTTTTTTCTGTGTCATGTTAATGAGAATTGGTGGGTAAAATGTTCGTAACTGTCATAAAAAAAATACAGTAACATTGTAAAATATTTTAATGGCCCGAAAAATAGGATAATTTTCTATAAGTTTTCATTTCTTATTAATTTTTAGATTGTGGAGTAAAGTATGACCCAGACATTTTCTGACAGGTTTCGTGAGAATCACTTTAAGTGATGCTTATTCAAGTACAGGAAAACACAACATAAAACAGCAAGACAACAAACCGTGTTGTAGTTCAGTCTTTAATTAGAAAATCTACTTATTTACAGTATACATGTACTGTAGCAAATATCATTGATTTCATAGGCCACATGATAACCCCCCAGGTCATCAGAACATTATAAATAAAGTTTTATTTGAAATGTCTATTCTGCGGTTCTCCCTGACATGGGAACACAACACATGCCGACTTTCTTCATCAATCAGCTGATACTGAGTATCAGTCATCGCTCTCAGCCTTTGACAGACGTAAAAAAACAAAACAAAACAAACAAAAAAACAAGATCAGTCAAGACAAAATGGCAGTCGGAAACCTGAGTCAGCACAGTTTTGGATAAAACAGACACCCTGAATCCAGTTTAACAACAGCAGCTTTTGGAGTACATAGTGTAAGACTTTCCCCCAATGTTTGAAAGAAACCGGTTAAAACGGTAGAATAACACTTTTCAATAAGGTTGTATACATTAAAATTTGTTACTGGAATAGTTAACATGAACTAACAATGTCAAAAGCTTCTTCAGTATTTATTAAACATGGTTAATGTTCATTTCTACATATACTGATACAATTTTAACATATGAATTAGTATGGAGCTAGAACAATGACAAAAGTATTTGAATACGAAATGTGTTAATTTGAATTCTAGACATGTGAGGATGTTTGTGGTGTATTTTATACATTTGTATTTTTTTAAACAGCAGATTATTATTTTTTTTTTTTTTAGAAGTGGAATTAACTGTAAAAATTCTGATTATAGAATAGCAGGTTGAAATTTTCAGATTAAGGAGAAAATTCATTACTCCAATAAATAACAAACAACATGGCCAAATGTCAAGCATTTACTTTTGTTAACTTTTCAAATAAAAAAATTGGGGGGAAAAAAATAGTCTGTTTTTTTTTTTTTTTTTTTATGTGAATCTGTAATTTTATAATCTGAATTTTTACAGCTAATTCCGCCTCTAAATATTAAAAATTACAAATCTTCTATTTAACTTTTTTTTAAAATATAAAATACAATGCATAAATCTTCAATTTTGTTAACTATCACGTCAAGAATTAATTTGATCAAATTTCAGAATCAAATACTTTTGTCATTGTTTTAGCTCCATACATTAGTTAATGCATTATGAACTAACTATGAACAACAGTATAATAATAAATGATCATGAATCAAAATTGTTGCTCAATATTAGTTCATGATACCTGATGCATTAACATACTGAACCTTATTGTAAAATGTTACCACTGGTAGGTTTGGTGCAGAAGCAAACCTTCCCTGCATACGCAGACGAAACGAAGATAGTATAATAAATTCATCTTTAACATTTATAAAGAAATGTGTTAAAAAGGGTCATACATTCCCATTGCAGCCAAAGAGGACAGAATAAACCAAAAGATCTGTCGGAAAGATAGACAGCGCTTGGTTTGTTACAATATATGCATTCCAAAGATATAATGCAGAGGAAAAAGGACCCATCACAGTAAAATGTACAATTATTAATTTCATATTTGATCATAAAAAAAAACTGTCATTTCTTAAAGGGATAGCTCACCCAAAAATGAAAATTCTGTCATTTACGCACCCTCTTGTTGTTTCAAACTCGTATGAATTTTCTTTCTTCCATGTAACACAGAAGGAGAATATTTAAAGAATCTTTATGCTGCTTTCTTGCATTAATGAAAGCACACGGTGATCTTGGGCTGTCAAGCTTTAAAAGGACAAAAAAGCACTGAAAAAGCTTAATAAAGGAAGTTATGCACTATAATCCCAAGTCTTCTGAAGCCATACAATAGCTTTGTGTGAGGAACAGACTGAAATTTAAGCCATATTCACTTTAAATATTGCATGACAGCCTTGGTCACCATTCGCTTTCTTAAAACGGAAAAGAGCCGCTAGGACATTCTGCTATAAATAACTCCTTTTGTGTTTCACGATAAAAGAAAGTCATATGTAAACCATGACAAAAAATAATTTTTAGGTCAACTACTTTTTAATCTACCAGCCCCCTCTGTTGGTAAAAAAAAAAAAAAGTTTGTAGGCTTTTCCTCAAAAAACCAGCGGATGCTTAAAATCTCAATGAATGCAATGTGTCCTTTTGTTCTGTAGCAGGCACTGAAGTACTATGGCCAAGAGGGTTTGTCAACCACCCTGAATGGGGTCGCTATTTACATTTTCATTGCAGATTAAGGTAACATCTTTGATACAGCGGTTATACGGGATACCTAATGCAGTTTGCTTGCTCTGTCTGGCTTTTAAGGGTTCCAGTGTCCATCTGCGTTCATTTGGGGTGCGTTTATTTACAGTTTGTATGTAGGCAGTGGAAAAAAGTCTTTGAAAATAAGTGACGCAAACAGCAGCGTGTGAAGTTTTCGGATTTGGGCCCCAGAATTCGGTGCTTCTGTATGTTCTGGGCGATGGATGTGGCTTCAAATGTTAATATAACGGTTCAATTAAACTGTTGGCTGGTCTAGTACATTCGAGTGACAGCAGAGAGCTCAAGAGTTCTGATATGTTTAAGGACCGTCAGTCCAGTTAAAAGTTAACTGTCAGAGGCTGAAAACTCGATTAAGATGAGACAACAAATGTCTGATCTGGTTCCTCTCACTTTTCCTTTAACCTGTCTCATATTCTTTCACTTTTTATCTTTTCTTTCTTCCTAACCTAGTCTTTTCCTGCTCTCTCCATGCTTTAGGTTTCCCCCAGACTTTCCATCTATCTTTTTGCCTCTTTTCTCGAAGGACCGTCACGCTCTCTGGTTGGTTCAGAGACTGCTCATCGGTTTGGTCATGAGCGCTACTGGCCCGATTTCTTATCTTTCTGGAAACTGAAGCTAGTGCGGCGGTTCAGTTTGCGTTGTTTCTGGGCGAAGTAATCCGCCCTTGAAGTGCTGGCACGAGACTCCAGGATGTAGTTCACCTAAGAGGAAGAGGACATACTTACTGTGAAAGGGACTACATTTACACAAACACAATTTACAGTAGAAAAGTCTAAATTCACAATTAAAGGGATACTTCACCCAAAAATGAAATCGTTTACTCAACATCATGCCATCCCATGCCCCCCTGCTTCATCCCCTTATCCCATTACGTGACATAATTTGAAAGTGGAGACTTTGTTGTACCAAAAAAAAAAAAAAATTTGAGATATTTGCTTAATTTGCTCAATGCAACTTCAATGCATTGCATAATTGTAAAGTTTTGTTAATAAATGCAGCAGAATGGAATAATGTTAAAAAACAAAAGCAGTGGGGGCCTGGGTAGCTCAGTGGTAAAGACGCTAGTCGCTAGTTCGAATCCCAGGGCGTGCTGAGTGACTCCAGCCAGGTCTCCTAAGCAACCAAATTGGCCCGGTTGCTAGGGAGGGTGGAGTCATATGGGGTAATCTCATCGTGGTCGCTCTAATGTGGTTCGTTCTCGGTGGGGCACGTGGTGAGTTGAGCGTGGTTGCCGCGGTGGATGGCGTGAAGGCTCCACACGCGCTATGTCTCCTTGGCAACACGCTCAACAAGCCACGTGATAAGATGCACGGGTTGACGATCTCAGACGTGGAGGCAACTTGGATTCCTCCTCCGCTACCCGGACTGAGGCGAATCACTACGCCATCACGAGGACTTAAAAGCACATTGGGAATTGCGCATTCCAAATTGGGAGAAAAAGGAAAAATCCCCCCCCCCCCCCCCAAAAAAAAGCAGTGAAACAATATTGTTTTACATTATTTAAAAAATCCACCAAATCAAAGTCAGGTAGTGTAACCAACATGCAGGTCACAATTTTGTTGTCATGTGACTGTATGTGAAGTTTTAAAGAATATCAGATATTTTGACATTTTATGAAAAGGCACATTTTGTTCAGATTCAATAGTTTAACCCTAAAAAAAACCTTTATATTCGTGATGCAAAATTCATGATATTTCTAAAAAATATTTTTGACCTAGAAAAATATGTTTGACATTTTTTTTATTTTTTATTAATGATTAAGTTTATAAAACACTCACGTGAATTCAACGTTTTACCACCAAAATTGTTTTTTAGAAAACGCATGAATGTTTTTTTTTTTTTTTTTTAAATGTATGAAACAAACATGTACACAAAGATTGTGTTATAAAGTACACATTTCATATGTTTATCTCAGACAACCTTATTTGTCAACAACCCCTATATACTGGTATATCATTAATGTGAATATATCCATCTAGAGAATAAGAATGAGAATAAACTCACCTTGAGCACAATCTCGTTAACAGTAGCAGCATCACATTCAAAGTACAGGGCTTTGTAGTCGTGGTTGCTAAGATACGTGAGCTTAAATATTGCATGACCTACAAAAAAAGAATAAAAATGGTTCTTATATTCGCCATATGAAAGTCAAATAATAAAGAGCTGCTGTTCCCTGATAGCCCTAATTTGATTTACATTTATAGTTATATAAATAAAGGCTGTGATGACAAAATTTGTGTCACACCCACTTGTGTGTAGCGTAAAGGCACGTGGAAAAACAAAGTATATTTTGGCCGATGTAAATTCCGTCATCACCAGGGTCCGTGCGGACTGTGCACATGCAGCCTAATTTTTGTAAGCACATTAACTGTGTATGCCGTTAGTGCATGTGCCTGGAATTGACAGCATTAAAGAGTATCACACAGCAGTCTTGGTGTGCATGCGTCACTGTGTCCGCACAGGCACACAGTCAACACAGTACCCAATGCAAGTCATAATGGCAAGCAGAAAAAACAGCATACCCTAAACTTAAACCATAGTAAGAGTGACTGTGAGACTGGAGCAGTTCAAGCTCTATTCGAAGCATCCGTGAGTGCTGCCACCGCCTCTTAGCAGACTACAGCAATCTGTCTGCACTTCATCAATCACTGTTAGCATCGCACGACTAGAAAGCAGCACGCGTGACCCTGTCATATCCACTAACAAGAGATGTCTGCATTACTTACAAATCCAGACCGTACAGAGAAACAACGTAAATGCTGTTTTCAGTAACAGAGGTCCTGTTTTACTCCAAGTGTAATATCCACATTGTGGAAGAAAATCTACTAAATGGATTTCAATATGGTAAAATGTGTTAAATGGAGCTGAGAGTCACTCATTGGTAACTGAAAGTGTCAAATTATTTAAAATATTTAAGAAATGAACATTTCTTCATTCACTGTGGCATTGTGATGAATGAATAACATGAATTCTTATATTAATAATAATTATTATTAATGCAGCAGAGGTGGGATGTTTACGCAGGAATCACAATCACCGGAAAGTTGATAGTTCTCACGCGCAACCTCAGAAAACAAGACGTGCAGCAATTGATAGCACCAAGTCACTCTGATTTGGCATTTAATTTACACAGAACGAAATATGCAGTCGAATGTTATGACGGGTGTTTGAATTTTGAGTACATATTATTTATATATATATATATATATATATATACACACACACACACACACACAGTATATATTTATATATTTTAGGGCTGTCAATCGATTACATTTTTTAATTTAATTAATTACTGTTCATGTTATGCCGACTAATCAAATTAATCTAAATAAATCGCATAAATGTTTGCTGAAAAAGCTCCTCAAATTAAAACAATTCAATATATAATGATTAAATAATTATAAATAGTTATATTGAAATAATAAACTCAGCAAAAAAAGAAACGTCCTCTCACTTTCAACTGCTTTTATGTTCAGTAATCTTAGCATGTGTGAATATTTGTATGAAAATAAATAGATTCAACAACTAAGACATAAACTGAACAAGTTTCACAGACACGTGACTAACAGAAATGGAATAATGTGTCCCTGAACAATGGGGGGGTCAAAATCAAAAGTAACAGTCAGTATCTGGTGTGGCCACCAGCTACATTAAGTACTGCAGTGCAGCTCCTCCTCATGGACTGCACCAGATTTGACAGTTCTTGCTGTGAGATGTTACCCCACTCTTCCACCAAGGCACTTGCAAGTTCCTGGACATTTCTGTGGGGAATGGCCCTAGCCCTCATCCTCCGATCCAACAGGTCCCAGACATGCTCAATGGGATTGAGATCCGGGCTCTTTGCTGGCCATGGCAGAATACTGACATTCTTGTCATGCAGGAAATCACGCACAGAACGAGCAGTATGGCTGATGGCATTGTCATGCTGGAGGGTCATGTCAGGATGAGTCTGCAGGAAGGGTACCACATGAGGGAGGAGGATGTCTCCCCTGTAACGCACAGTGTTGAGTTTGCCTGCAATGACAACAAGCTCAGTCCGGTGATGCTGTGACACACCGCCCCAGACCACGACAGACCCTCCACCTCCAAATCGATCCTGCTCCAGAATAGAGGCCTTGGTGTAAAGCTCATTCCTTCGACGATAAACGTGAGTCCAACCATCACCCCTGGTGAGACAAAACCGCGACTCGTCAGTGAAGAGCACTTTTAGCCAGTCCTGTCTGGTCCAGCGAAGGTGGGTTTGTACCCATAGGAGACGTTGTTGCCGGTGATGTATGGTAAGGACCTGCCTTCCATGGTGTTGATAAGTGTGGTTTGTTCTCTCTATACTTACTGCCCCCTGGAGAAAACAGGTGGTACTTTGGCTTGAATTGCTCCAATGGTAGGAATATTCCTTATTACAGTCCGGGTGGGGACAAGATTAATTGCGTTTTATTTTTTTAACACATAATTTTTTTGTATAATTAATCACAGCGAATTAACGTGGTAAATCGACAGCCCTAATATATACATACAGTATATATATATATATATATATATATATATATATATTAGTATACACCAATCAGCCACAACATTAAAACCACCTGCCTAATATTGTCTATGTCCCCCTCATGCCGCCAAAACATTGCCAACCTGCATTTCAGTATAGCATTCTGAGATGATATTCTTCTCACCACAATTGTACAGAGCGGTTATCTGAGTTACCGTAGACTTTGTCAGTTCGAACCAGTCTGACCATTCTCTGTTGACCTCTCTCATCAACAAGGTGTTTCCGTCCACAGAACTGCTGCTCACTGGATGTTTTTTGTTTTTGGCACCATTCGGAGTAAATTCTAGAGACTGTTGTGTGTGAAAATCCCAGGAGATCAGCAGTTACAGAAATACTCAAACCAGCCCGTCTGGCACCAACAATCATGCCATGGTCCAAATCACTGAGATCACATTTTTTCCCCATTCTGATGGTTGATGTGAACATTAACTGAAGCTCCTGACCTGTATCTGCATGATTTTATGTACTGCACTGCTGCCATATGATTGGCTGATTAGATTATTGCATGGATGATTGTTGGTTCCAGACGGGCTGGTTTGAGTATTTCTGTAACTGCTGATCTCCTGGGATTTTCACACACAACAGTCTCTAGAATTTACTCAGAATGGTGCCAAAAACAAAAAACATCCAGTGAGCAGCAGCTCTGTGGATGGAAATGTCTTGCTGATGAAAGAGGTCAACAGAGAATGACCAGACTGGTATGAACTGCCAAAGTCTACGGTAACTCAGATAACCACTCTGTACAAATGTGGTGAGAAGAATAGCGTCTCAGAATGCTATTCTGAGATGTGGGTTGGCGCCGTTTTGGTGACACGAGGTGGCTGATCGGTATATATATTTATCTATATAATAGTATGAGCAGAACTGACTTGGACTCTTCTCCTCCACCAGGTCGCAGGCACAAAGCAGGTCAGAGTCGATTGAGATCGGCTTCTGTCGAATCCAGAATTTCGTACTCGTCTTTTGATTGGTGACAGGATCGATCTCTACCTTTTCACCAGAAATTCCTGGAAGAAGGGGAAGGTTTTATTGTAAAACATATGACAGGTAAGATCTATTTTCATGTTGTCTATCAAAAGGGTTCACAAAAGAAGGAAGTCCACATTTTAAAGACTGAAGAGATGCTGAAGCTGAAATTTAAATATGAATGGGCAACCGACCCAGACCGACATTCACTCCATATGAAACATTATGAGAGAGGTTTAGAATATTTTTACAGGTCTATCTCACGAACACACACACAGCCTATCCATAATGGAAGTGACAGCTGCCCATCATTCAGATGACATTAAAAACATAAGGGTGTCAAAAAACATTCCAGCCTGTCAATCACAGTGAAATTCCAAAAGAGATTCCAGCCAGCACACAGGCTTCCTGCACCCGGAGCACTGCTGTAATTGGGATGGAACTGGGATTGTAGCAACTGTCAGCTGTGCTGGAATATTTTTTGTGTATTCATAAAAAAAGATAAAGTCTTTGATCTGAAGACCTTCGGCAAAGCTTTGTTCATGAGTAGAGTTATGCGCTTTGAAATGCAGAGAGAAACTGAGAAGACAAGTGAGAACTGGAGAGACTTACGCACAGTATTATCCTATATTATATCTATACTATACTATTTTATAATAATTTACTATTTTGGCCTTCTACACTACACTACACTTTCTCCAGCAAAAAACGTCATTATTATAGTTCGAAATCTCCTGGACTGGATGTGGATTTTGGACTGTGTATTGGCAGACGTAGAGCCAGACATTTTAATGCTGTAAAATACAGAGATTTGGAAAAAGCTTCCTCCTACAAATACCTAGCTGCACATCAGTGGTGAATCGAAGCTTATGGATCATGCTGATCTTGAAGGACTTGTAGTGGTGACTGCTCAACATGTCCTGTACCGTTGTGATGTCTATGGGCGGGTCCTCCTCCGAGCTATCCTCACCTCTAGAACCTATGGATAAGAAGTGAAAGGGAATAGAAAAATACATTTGCGTGAACGGAGTCAGACTGCATGTCTGTATCGTGGTGTATCTGTGCACTTTACATTTGATATTACTGTTGTTTTGTAAATACATCTGTCTGCTCTAACTAGAATGTTTTAAGAACATTTCACAAATGTGTTCAAAGTTCCCAAATAATGAGAAATGTCATCAGAACTTACTGTTTTCTCGGACCAAGCAGAACTCCAGCGTTCCCTGGTTCTCCAGCGTGCTGTCCAGGTCTACTGCAACGTTCGGTTCAGTTTGCTTCTCCAGACGATACATGGGACCTGAAACGTGCCCACATGACACTTAGTGTTTGCTATGAGATTCTTATGAGGTTAAATACATTAAAGGGGCTCCAATAGATCACAACAGTGCCCGCTCACTTTTTCAGCAGTCTTGGTTCCAGAAGTCTTTTCTCTCATTTATTTTTCCTTAAGGATTTTCTCATATGGACTTTGACTAGTTAATCACACAAAACCCTGGAGAGAGGATAGTTTTGATAAATGACATCAGGGTGAATCTGATGAAGAAAATCATAGTTACCATCCGATAGCTTGTGAATTTTGAGTTGACATTGTCTGATAATCTTTCCCTCCGCCAAAGCTCTCAAATCTCATTGGCACTTCTGCATAATTAAAGTTGTTGCATCGCAATCGCTTATAAAACATGCAAGACACTATTGTGTTTGGCATCACAGATGTCAAACCTGGCACTGCGCATCTTTACACACCAAATTCCTCATACAGAGCTATTATATGTAAATCCCATTTTGGGTGAACTATTCCTTAAAGTGTCTTGCTAAAAGGCACAATGATGATTCAATCGTGGGAACAAACGTAAAACCTTTCATTTACCAGCCCTCACATGTAACCACTACACCACACTGCCCAAGGCCAGAATGCTACAAGATGTCATTACACCAAAAATTCTAGTTACATCCAAAATATTTTGGTGCAAAGTTTGACTAATTTAGTACTAGAGAGGTTTGTGAAAGTCAGTCTATAAATATGGCAATGTAGGAACCATCGATTGGTTATAAAACAAACAACCAATAACATGGCTTAAACAGATCCTGATTTTTCTCGTGGGATGCAGCAGAAACAATGCCCGTAGGCAGGATCAAAACATTCTCTAGTTTTTGCCAGAAAAGAAAAAAAAAAAAAAAAAAACACTGCAGCTGACAATCTAAATAGGCGAACACTCTGGGCGATATTTACCCTTTGCAAATACCATAGTTTCCAAAATGTCACCAGAGCCTCCAAAAGCTTACGACCTCCACTGAGACACAGAAAGAAATATGTTCTCGACATCCTCCAGCACAATGCGTGATATATCAGAACACAACTGAAGCAAAACAAACTTCAGTTAGAAGTGAATCAGTGTTATGCAACACTCAGATTCTGGGTTTGAAGTGCAAGTATGGAAATAGTTAAATATATGGAAGCAGTGGAGACCGTAGCTCTTGAAATCTTTGGGAGAAAATGTGAAATCCTATAATTGCTGTGACATTGAAGAACAAGAGAGTGTGACTAAATTAGAAACATGGGATGTGACCTTTCCAACTCTGCCTACTTCCCTGCTCTCATCTCAATGAGCTACAAGCACTCAAAAGTCACAGTGATATGATCTCCAGGTATCAATAGCTCAGATATAGCTCAGCAATGACTTTTGCCAATCTCTTCAGTTACAGGATAAATCGATAGCCACTAAACAGTTAAAAAGGATTTTACTATGGTTAAGGGGACTATCAAAACCCCTTAACCATAACAAAATCACTGCAACACGCAGTCTTAGAGTGGCTGTTTTATTGCTTTTATAAAACTGCGATGAACTGCAAAAAAATGCGGTTGCTGAGGTGTTCTGTGTGGTTGCTAGGTGTCACAGAGTGTAGCCAACAGTTGCTAGGGTGTTCTGGGTGGTCGCTATATTGTAAGAGTGTAGCTATGTGGTTGCTAGGGTGGTCTGGGTGGTTGCTATATTGCCAGAGTGTAGCTATGCGGTTGCTTGGGTGTTCTGGGTGTTTTCTAGGTTGCCAGCGCCTAGCTATGCGGTTGCTAGGGTGTTCTGGGTGGTTGCTAGGTTGCCAGAGTGTAGCCAAGCTTGTGCTAGGGTGTTCTGGGTAGTTGCTATATTGCCAGAGTGTAGCTATGTGGTTGCTACGTTGTTCTGGTTGCCAGTGCCAAGCTATGCAGTTACTAGGGTTGTCTGAGTGGTTGCTAGGTTGCCAGAGAATTGCTATGGTGTTCTGGGTGGTTGCTAGGTTGACAGAGTGGTTGTTTTGGTGTTCTGGGGGGTTGCTAGGTTTCCAGTGCCAAGCTATGTGGTTGCAATGGTGTTCTGGGTGACTATCTTTTGTTTGTTAGGGTGTGCTGGGTGGTTGCTAGTATGTAGCTATGCAGTTGCTAGGGTGGTCTGAGTTGTTGCTAGGTTACCAGAGTGAAGCTATGCAGTTGCTAGGGTGGTCTGAGTAGTTGCTAGGTTGCAATCGCCTAGCTATGTGGTTGTTATGGTGTTCTGAATGGTTGCTAGGTTGCCAGAGTGTAGCTATGCAGTTGCTATGGTGTTCTGAGTGCTCTAGAATGTAGCAACACATTTGCTAGGGTGGTCTGAGTTGTTGCTGGGTTAACAGAGTGAAGCTATGGAATTGTTAGGGTGTTCTGAATGGTTGCTAGAGTGTAGCCAATCAGTTGCTAGGGTGTTCAGGGTGGTTGTTAGATTGCCAGTGTAGCCATGCGGTTGCTAAGGTTTTCCAGGTAGTTGTTAGGGTATTCTCAGTAGTTGCTAAATGGTTGGAAAAAAAAAAAGTGTCCACCCCCAAGTCTCTATGTTGGTCTCTAGAAGGTGCAAGTCTCTCCTTCAGTGTAAGTCTATGGTATATTTTTGCCCGTTTTATTGTCTGCTAGTTAAAAAATTTCGATTCAAATTGGTCTGGTTGCTTAAAAAAATGAATATCACACTTCATATATTTTACAAAGGCTTCCAACATGGCTGAACCAATCAGATTTTAGAACCGGAACTATCTGTTGTATAATGATCTTGTTAATAACTGGGGACTGAAATACACCACATGAAGCTACAAATCCATTTTTCTGCTCCAGCTGCACGTGTCTATTAAAATATCAATACAGGCACTAAATAAAACAGCTGATACTACATAAATACCTCATATGAACACAAATAATGCAACGCCTGAAACGTTTCGCATTGTATTGTCTCAGTATGTTCCTCTAAGCACATAAAGCATAACAGTCAAGGTCTTTCCTCCTAAAGCTCACATGAAGTTCACACAACGGCCCCAAACCGCAGCCGTCACCTCCTTCCAAATGTCACCAACATTTACCCTGATAAGGCACATAGGAAGCATTTAATCCTGCTTATCGCCCCCAACAGACCCACTGAGCTTTGAAAACCCTGAGCTGCTCCTAACACTCATCATATTTTACAGTGCACCCTTTATAGAGTCCAAACATATAGTGTGCAATACATGCTCAGTTTAACCATAAATAAGACAATTCGATTATAGTCTCTTTTATAGTCTCTTTTAATGATGGCGTATTTTTTTTTCTTTTTAAATAAAATAATATAAGCACAGTTTAAAACCCTGAGATGTGTTTAATAAATATTGAATAAACAGAAGATTTACTGGTTAACAAAATGTATAAAATTGCACAATAAATAACTAATAAAAACCATAGGAATGGGTATCATAGTTACAAGTAACAGGTTTTTAACAATTAACAGGCAATAACTTCACTGCATAAGTGTGCACACCCTTTTATAAATGGGTATGTGGCTGTGTTCAGATTCAACCAATCATCAAGCTCATGTGAAACAGTACACACCTGTCTTCACCTGAAGTGACTCTGATTAACTCCAAATAAATCTCAGCTGTTCTTGTAGGATTTTTCGGACATTTTCTTGGTTGCATGCTACTACAAGAGCCATGGGCCACAAAGAGCTTACAAAGCATCAACGGGATCTCATTGTTGAAAGGTATCACTCAGGTGAGGGCTACAAAAGGCATTAGATATACCATGGACACAGTGAAGACAGTCATCAACAAGTGGAGAAAGTATGGCACAACAGTGACATTATCAAGAACAGGACGTCCCTCCAAAATTGATGAGAAGACAAAGAGAAAACTGGTAAGGGAGGCTGTCAAGAGGCCTACAGAAACATTAATGAAGCTGCAGCTCTTTCTGGCAAGTACTGGTTGCTCCCTACATGTGACAATTATCTCCTGTATTCTTCATCTGTCTGGGCTATGGGGCAGGGTGGCAAGACGCAATCCTTTTCTGATGAAAAAAAAACATCCAAGACCGCAAAAACCTATATCCAGTCTCCCAAAACCATGTGGAAAAATGTGTTATGGTCTGATGAGACCAAGATTGAACTTCTTGCCCAAAACTGTAAACGGTATGTTTGGCGCAAAAATAACACAGCACATCAGCAAAAGAACACCATACCCACGGTGAAGCATGGTGGTGACAGCATCATGCTTTGGGGCTGCTTTTCTTCAGCTGGAACTGGGGCTTTAGTGAAGCTGGAGGGAATCACGAATAGCTCAAAGTACCAGTCAATTTTGGCACAGAACCTTCTGGCGTCTGCTAGAAAGCTGAAAATGAAGAGATCTTTCACCTTTCAGCATGACTATGATCCAAAGCACACATCCAACTAAAGAATGGCTTCAGCAAAAAAAAATATGAATGTTTTGGAATGGCCCAGCCAGCCAGACCTGAATACAATAGAAAATCTGTGGGGGGACCTGAAAAGGGCCGTACACAGGAGATGCCCTCGCACTCTGACAGATCTGGAAGGTTTTTGCAAAGAAGAGTGGGAAAATATTCCCAAGTCAAGATGAGCCAAGCTAAAAGACTCTTATCCAAAAAGACTGAGTGCTGTAATAAAATCAAAGGGTGCTTCAACTAAATATTAGTTCAGGGATGTGCACACTTATGCAGTTAGGTTATTCTAATTTCTTTTTTTTTTTTCTGAAATGTGTTACTTTTGTTTTCTGTGGCACTGCATAGGTTGTAATTTTTACATTAAAGGTGCAAAAATTCTGATATGATTTATCTTTGTTTAATTTTTTACATCACAAAAACCTGCTGTTTTAACAGGGGTGTATAGACTTTTTATATCCACTGTAGATATCTTCTTATAATTTATCCAGAAACTTACATTTTTTTTTTTTTCAAAAGATTTTCGAGAATTAGGACCAGAATACCATAGAGACTTGGGGTGGGCTCTTTTGACTTGGGCAAGTAAATATACACCTAACTCCTTTAGTATAGCAACGTGCTACAAACCACTCAAAACACCTTAGCAAATGCACAACAATGCCCCTGCAACCACTAGCAAAATTTTGATATTTTTAACCATTCATATTTGGTTTGGTGAGAAAAAACATAAAAGTAGGAACATCAGAAAGAAGGAAGACCAGGTGTGATGGGGTAAGCAAGAAACAGACACAGTGGGTGTGGCGTCAAGCCTCGGAGAGGTGTTTATTGGAAATATTAATAATAAACAAAATGTTCATAGAAAGGGGAAAATTGTGCACTGTCCAAATAAAGGGGAACTTGGCATCCTCGCGGTGAAAGGGGGCATTGTGTAGGATGGGGACTGTCCAGAGCAGGATCCAGGACATGGGTGGGGTCCGGCGGCCGCACGCACTCCCCTCCATGGTCCGTGGCGGCCCGGCATCCTTGTCCGGCATCTTTGGGTCTCTTTATCTCCAGCGGGTAAATAAACAATCAATACTAATCTAAATGCAGATAGGAGAGCAGTCTGCTCCACTCACAAGTCTTTCACAGTCTAATGTTTCTCTTCAGGACCAACTACCAATCACAACCATTTAGAAACAACATCCCAGACTTGAAGAGAAACAATCACCTGTGAGATGGGCTGCTGGGCTGGGACAGGGGGAATGGCTCACTGCCCACAAGGCAATTCTGTACAACTTTGCTTATTTCCAATGAAATTCACTCTAAGGGCTCTCTTGGGCTGCTGTCAAATCAATTCTTTTCTGATGAGGCTGTACATCAAGCACAAGTACTCTCAAAGCACTGGTACTAAATACGCCATTTCACTTGCCTGAGTGTGGGCGTACTTTTTAAGACCATATGAAATCGAAATTGAGTTTTGTGGCTTTTAGTCCATCTGGGCATCTGCATGTTATTGCACTCCTAAAAGCTGAAAACGTATCTTTTAGCAGAGACACCCATTTACAGTGTACAGCCTTTCTCTTCTAGGAAAACAGGCCAAAAATATTGATGACATCATCTTGCACTGAGGTGAGGGGCATATAAAATGTTTTGCCTAACAAAATGCAATCTAGAATGCAGAAAGGAATGCCAACAGATGGCATTCATAACCAAAAATAGCATCCAACACTATATGTCCTGTACACGTCAAGGACTATTTGTGAGGAAAGTAATTTTGTCAGGCACAAACAAACTTTATTAAGACAGATTATTCAGTAAACTTCTAAAGACAAAACAAAAGAGTTTTGCTGTGAAACCAGGAAGATAATGTAAAAAATAACTGTCTGTTGTCATTGCCATACAGTATACGAGAAAACATTTGAAATATTGTGACCTGACAATTTGTTATTAATTCACAATTAATAAAACACACCAGCAAATCAAAGGACTTGCATGATCTTAAAAACTGAGGTAAATCAAGGTAAATCTGAAACAGCTATAGACTAGTCTAAGTAGAAGCAATATTTCATTTGACATATTTAATTATATATACAATTTTATTAATGGATATTAGGGATACAAATACAGTCTAAATTTTCACAGCCCAAGTTTTTAGTTCACTGTAAATTTGCTTTGGAAATTAAATAAGATTTGAGGCCTATTAGTCTTTTAAATAACGTCAACAAAATAATTTCCTTAATTAACAAATTAAAGGATTTGCATGATCGTAAAAATGGGGAGAATTCAAAGTAAATCTGACACAGCCATTGCAGTCTGGTATACTAAGTTTAGCCAAACATACCAGAGGACATATATATAAGTCTTAAAGGTACAGCAGAAAACAACAACAGCCCATTTAATTCTAAGAGTCAGAGAGTGTCAAATATCATGTAAGACTTAATTATGACTAACTTTACCAGTGGACAGGGACAAAAATAAATGTCACAAACACATAGAATATGGTCTCTTTAAACCAATGGTCCTAGCCCCTAGCACCCTTACTGAAACAAACGTCTCTCACTGTAGGTTTTGGCCTCAGTGTGTGGTAAATTGAAGAGTTATGAAGCTCTAGTGACTCTCCACGCTCCATCATTTCCATTGCGTTTCATCCATTTTCGCTCTAATATGCTTTCATTCCCGCACCACTGCCTTCCATTCTTTACGTGCTGGTCTCCATTTCAGAGTCTGTCTGTGGCTCAATCTCTCTCTTCACCCCTCTTGTTTCGCCCGCTGCCCCGGCTCATCGCGGCCGTCTAAGGACCGATTCATTACCAGCGACTTTTTGTATTTAAGTGTCTGGCCTTATCAGATACTGCCCCATTCAGCTATCAATTGGCACATTGCCACGGTTATCATCCAAATCACAGCAGATGGCTTCACTTACTTTCACAGATGGAGACTACACACATACAAATTCCATTTTGACTGACAATTTAAAGGTGCCAATTTTGTAATTACGTTTTTTATGACCATATTCATCCTCTCTCTAATCCTTAGAAAACAACTACTGTACCTTTAAGACTTTCATATGTAAATAATAAAAAAATCCATCTTTTCACATTAAATAAAAAATGAATTGTGGAGATGTCCCACCTGACCCTTTCTGGGAACCCTTCCTCTTTTTAAGAGCTTTCTGCAGGATTTCCTTCATGGTCACTTTTAGGCTGTCCACTGGGATCAGGGAGAAACCATGAGCTGCGTTTCTGTAGGGTGAGAGAAGCAAAATTCAGTCATGTTGAATAAATCTTGAACGTGTGTTAGTTGCAACCTCCTATCATACGCAGCATCAACACCTCAAACTCTTAATGTAAGTTTGGGCTTTGCAACATATCATATTCAACTATATAAATGCTTAAAGCTTAAGTGTGTCATTTTTTCTAAGTTAAAATATTTTCACCTATCCCAGCTGTATATGCAAAGACAACTTTGTATGTAAAGAAGGGGGGACTGTTTAGGAAACAATTGTTTTTTTGCAATTCCGTATGTTGATGCTTTTAGCTAAGAAATTGCACACTTCAGCTTTAAGACATTCAACTTTAAGGGTTAGAATGAATTTGATGTGAATTGATTTTTCCCCAACAAAGCCTGAGGAAACTGGAGAAAAACAGTAAATAAGCACTTTACTGAATCGCCAAAAAACAAAACAAGAAAATTAATTTGTGTTAGTTAATATAACATTGTCATTTTATTAAAGTATTATATTTTGGGACCATTGCATCAAAGGTTTACATCCGTTTACAATGTCATCCCAACATAATATAAAAGGTACAGTGCTGTGAAAAAGTATTTGCCCCCGTCCTGATTTCTTCTGCTTTTGTGTGTATCTCATACTAAACAGTTTCAAAAATTCAAACACAATCTAACATAAAAAGGCAATCTGAAACACAAAATACAGTTTTTAAATGATAATGTTATTTATTGAAGCAAAAAAGTTATCCAATACCAACTGGGCCTGTGTGAAAAAGGCCTTCTCATCCAACATCAGTGTCTGACCTCACAAATGCGCTTCTGGAAGAATGGTCAAAAATTCCCATAAACACACTCCTAAACCTTGTGGAAAGCCTTCCCAGAAGAGTTGAAGCTGTTATAGCTGCAAAGGGTGGGCCGACATCATATTAAACCCTATGGATTAAGAATAGGATGTCACTTAAGTTCATATGCGTCTAAAGGCAGATGAGCGAATACTTTTGGCAATATAGTGTACATCAGTCTGGGAAGGGTTACAAAGATATTTCAAAGGCTCTGGGACTCCAAAAAACCACAGTGAGAGCCATTATCTCCAAATGGAGAAAACTTGGCACAGTAGTGAACCTTCCCAGAAGTGGCCGACCTTCCAAAATTCCTCCAAGAGCACAGTGACAACTCATCCAGGAAGTCACAAAAAAGACAAGGACAACATCCAAGGAACTGCAGGCCTGATCCTCAAACCTTTTGGGAGAATGTTCTGTGGACTGATGAGTAGAAAGTGGAAATGTTTGGAAGACGGGGTCCCGTTACATCTGGCATAAATCAAACACAGAATACCACAAAAAGAACATCATACCTAGAGTGAAGCATGGTGGTGGTAGTGTGATGGTGTGAGGATGCTTTGCTGCTTCAGGGCGACTCGCAATAATTGAGGGAAACATGAATTCTGCTCTCTACCAGAAAATCCTAAAGGAGAACGTCCGGTCATCAGTCCGTGAGTTGAAGCTCAAGTGCAACTGGATTATGCAGCAAGACAATGATCCAAAGTATAGGAGTAAGTCCACCTCTGAATGAGTCAAAAGAAACTAAATTAAAGTTTTGGAGTGGCCTAGTCAAAGTCCTGACTTGAGCCCGATTGAGATGCTGTGGCAGGACCTTAAACGGGCAGTTCATGCTCGAAAACCCTCCAATGTGGCTGAACTAAAGCAGTTCTGCAAAGAAGAGTGAGCCAGAATTCCACCACGGCGTTGTGAAAGACTGATCTCCAGTTATCAGAAGCGTTTGGTTACAGTTGTTGCTGCTAAAGCTGGCACAACCAGCTATTAAGTTTAAGGAGATAGTTCATTTTTCACATGGGTGATATAGGTGTTGGATAAATTTTTTGCAATAAAATATATATATAATATATATGTATTTTATGTTTACTCAGGTTGCTTTTGTTTTATGTTATATCTCATTTGAAGTTCTAAAAGACTTTAGTGAGAAAACACAAAAACAGAAGAAATCAGGATGGGGGAAAATACTTTTTCCCAGCATTGTATAGTACTTATAAATAAGATTAAAATACCATGGCAGGGGTGCTCACACTTCTACGGAATGAGATCTACTTTTTCATAATGTTATTATAGCAACATAGTCGGTAGTGAAATTTCACGATTCTCTATACCTATTTTGATACTAAATTTATCCAGCCAAGAGCAGTTAGTTGATTTGTTTTCTTTTTATTGTTGTTTGATTAATATTAATGACATACTTAGCAGCAGCAGGTCTGTTAGGTCAGATTTATACTTCAAGTCTGACATTTTGATACAAATCCGCTTTTTTGTCCCATTGTTAATGTTTACATGAAACATTACTGACTGTATTTGCATTACCAACTCACCAAGACGAAAATTTTTGGCAGAATTTTTTTTAAGTGTATTTGTCCATTTAGGCACGTATTCACATTCCCACGAGTGCTCTCAGAACACACACGCATTTAAAGCACACACACACACATAGGCCACCTGTCGGTCAAACAGCACGTGGATACAGAGGCGAGGAAATAAAAGTCAATAATTTAATGTTTTTGTTATTTGTATCTTTTCTCTCTCAGTTCTCTTTCCCTTTTGACCTGTTATCGAGATCGACCAGTGATTCTCTTATTGAGCACCCCTGCTCTATGCAACAAAGCCCTGAATCTCTGTTACAATAAATATTTAACTACACGTCATATCCAGTCAATCATTTTACTGATTTAAGTCTCATTAACTACACAAATTTGCAATTTTAACATTGCTGTTATAAAAATAAAAAAAAACTCATAATACAGCAACGAGCTTTGGCTAATTTCGAGGTGACAATATGATAATAACATGGCGTTCAGTGATTGAGTGAGTCATCTGAGCTGAACAAGATCGATACTGACCAATCACTCCTGTTTTCGATTCAGTCCGATTTGCCAAACGGCTCAATTGGTTAACTAAAAAGAATCACAACAATCAAGTGTTTCATTCACGAATTGGACAGAATGTGCACTGTATGTCTCTTTGTACACACCGCAAAACAGTACAAATATTCATTTGTCCTTATACATTTATGCTGATTAAAAATAAAAAGGTGCATGGATATGCATTAACTAGACCTATGTTTTCACATTTAGCAGTGTTGTTCCTGAAAACTTGGTGTCAAGAAAGAAAATCTTGCACACAAAAAGACTGTATTGTACTCAGTACTCAAGTGGGTGACTTGCTTTTTCAGAGCATTTCTTCAACACAACAGAGCCGAGGGGCATTCCACGAATCAACCCTTGAGCTCATGGGTGCATCACAGCAGTGGACACCACTGCATCAACAACAGAAAAACAACCCAAGGCCAAAAACTGCAGAGCACACACTCTTGAGTTCTGGACAGAGGACTGGCTTGTCCACTTCCATTTAGTAGTCGTGACACGTGTGCCTCTGGCCAGTGCTTCTGACAGTCTTCATGTCAGGCCTGAGAGGGGCCGAGGGACCAGCAGGAGAGGTCGAAGACCCAATGGCCCTCTGCGGGCCGAGCACAGGCTCAGTTCTCACCCAGGGATCCTGCAGTGCCACATCAGTGCCCTGTCTCGTGAAGGGAATATGTAGCTAACCCACAGCGCTCAGAATATCAGCCAACAGCTAAGAGCTGATGAGTAAATGGCAAATTAACAGACAAAAACTGGTAACACGCTCTGGAAAGTGCAAAACAGCTGGGTCAATGTTCTACAAGAATGTTTTTCTAAGTTCAAGGTTCACACACTTTTGACCATTGAATTTCCATGACTTTTCCAGTCGATTGTGATTACTGGAGAATCATTTAAAAACAAAATTTAAAGGATTTACATTCAGACCGATTTACAAATGGATCATTAAACCAATTTGTGAAACATTAAAAAGATTTGTGTTCATTAAAAAGAACCAACTCGTTGGCAAATCGTACATCGCTTTTGCTTGTGAGAAAGTTTTGCTCTTCACATTTGATGACCACTTTTATAAATCTGTAAATCAAATAAAGTATACTATTTGAGATGGAAAAATAAGCTCTGATATTATCTGCCTTCAATATTAGCTTAGACTAATATTGATAATGACAAAAATCTAAATACATGCTGCTACCGATATACTGTGTATGCCTAAATGGCATGTTACTGCTTTCCTCAGGATTTCTTGGCTACAAACACCTATGTTTTATATTTTTATGAACATTTGAAAAACATCAACTTTTCCTTCAATCAAAACCCTAAAGATATTTTTAGTAAGAGGAAATATCAGACAACTTGATTAAAGGGATAGTTCACCCAAAAATGAAAATTCTCTCATCATTTACTCACCCTCATGCCATCCCAGATGTGTACGACTTTCTTTCTTCTGCAGAACACAAATTAAGATTTTTAGAAGAATATCTCATCTCTGTAGGTCCATACAATGCAAGTGAATGGTGGCCAGAACTTTGAAGGTCTAAAAATCACATAAAGGGAGCATAAAAGTAACCCATACGACTCCAGTTGTTAAATCCATGTCTTCAGAATCAGAATGAGCTTTTTTGCCAAGTGTTCTCACGTACACAAGGAATATTTTTTGGTGATAGCAGAAATAAGTGCACAGACACAGAATATAAAACAAGGTAAGATAATAAATGGACATACAAATAATAGGACATATAACATAGAATGGCGTATGTACATGTGCAAGTGGTAATATATGTGCAAGGTTGGGGTATGTACAGTTATTAAATAGGAGTGAATTTACATATGTAAATGAGATATTTCTTTACATTATTGCACTATGGGGGAGTATATCATCAGAAGCTAAATGATAGTGTGGGTGAGAAAGAGTATTTAACAATAACAATATTTAAGTCCTTTTTTACTATAAAGCTCCACTTTCATTTTCACATTCTTCTTTTGTTTTTTGGCGAGTCACATTCTTTGTGCATATCGCCACCTAATGGTCGGGACTGGTCAAAGGTGGAGATTTATAGTAAAAAAAAGACAAATATTGATCTGTTTCTCAACTACACCTATCATATCACTTCTGAAGACATGGATTAAACCATTGGAGTCTTATGGATTACGTTTATGCTGCCTTTATGTGCTTTTTGGACCTTCTAAGACAGGTCACCATGAATTGTGGGGACCAATAGAGTTGAGATATTCTTCTAAAAATCTTCATTTGTGTTCTGCAGAAGAAAGAAAGTCATACACACCTGGGATGGCATGAGAGTGAGAGTATTTCAAGTTTATTTTCACAGTTTTTATTGTTGATTTTTTTTTAGTTTGGTAACTTTTGTAAAGTCTGAGGATTTCTATTCAATTTTATGCAGCCTTTATGTGCTTTTTGGAGCTTCAAAGATTTGGCCACCATTCACTTGCATTGTATGGACCTACAGAGCTGAGATATTTTTCTAAAAATCTTCATTTGTGCTCTGCAGAAGAAAGAAAATCATACACATCTGAGATGGCATGAGGGGAAGTAAATCATGAGAGAATTTTTATTTTTGGGTGAACTATCCCTTTAAGTACAAAAATAAATCACGTGAAAAAAAGTGTAATGGACACAAACAGTAAGATCTTGGGTACAACAAAAAGCAGAACCTACAAAACAACCCAAATCAAGGTTCCGGTGGAGACACATTTCCCTATTACGAGCCAGGGCTGGTTGCCAACCCAAATCCAATTAGCGACTTCAAAATAATAGGGGCTTCCTAATGCTTTGTCAGCTATATTTGCCAAACAGCTGATTAGAGATCGTCCCAAATGCACAGAAGAGCAGCCAACTAATTGAGAGCTCACAAAATAAAGATGAGAGCTTCATTCAAATCCTGTGAGACAACAGACTATTTTAATGACTGAGAGATTAAGACTTTCTTTAAAAGACTAGACATTCAAACCATTATATAACCTTATTGATTTAAGGCCTAAAACATTTAGATAACTGTCATGAGAACCTTATGAGAGGTTACGCACTCTGGCAAACTTCTTAACAACAAAGCTGAAGAATTCAGTACATTTTTTAGATTTGTGGTGTACTGGTTCGTCTGACCATTATTAATGCACATATATAGGTGTTTCCACTATTTACATTTGAATAGAAACCTTCTTATGGTTTGAGTAATTATACTTTTGAACATTTAATTTGAATATGTGAGCTGAAGAAGTGTTCATAATAAGACCAGGAAAGTTTTTTACATTTATAGGGTCAATTTTGATTTCAATGTTGACTTTAAATTCTTCGGAGTACTTGATTGGACATGATAAAGTCGGACTAAAGTGGCATTCTTACATTCGAACAAAGAGTGACTGTTTGGGCCCCGGTCCAGGAGAGGAATATTTCTCCACCAGAGCCAACGTGCTGAAGCCAAACTTGTGGATGGGCTCGTTTGAGTCGAGAGGAGGGAAGTCTGTATCCACCTCTCCGTCATCCTCAGCGATGTGCAGACAGTAGGTTTTGACATTTTCTCTGTGGAGGAAACAAAGGGGAAAATTATAAAATTATAAAAGCCCAGCATTACTAAAAATTAAAGGGGCCATACTGCACTATGTTTGTTTTATTTTACCAAATCCACTTAAAATCTTAAAGTGTCTTCTGCTAAAAACAGTCATAATTTAACTTTTCATGACCAACATTTTTTTTACTTCTCTCTGACCATTAGTATTAAACAGGCTGTTTTGGTACTCTACCTTTAAGACTTTTAAATGTAAATGACCAACATTTTCAGTAGTGTTTGTCTAAATGCCACACACACTAAATAAGTAACAACACCCCTCCAATTAGCTAAACACTAAATAAGCATTGATAAATAATTGCGAACAGTCATATGTTTGCGTGTTTAGGGTTGTATTGTACTATGTAGGCATACTTTGGCATCACATCAAATTCTTATTTCAAGAGAAAAGGAAAAATCCTGTTTTCCACTTCTTTATTTGATGTAAACCTATGTCATCTGTAGGCTTCTCTCTAAAAACACTGGTGTGCTTTAGTCTCCCAGACTCGAGACTAAAACAGAGACATCAAACAAAACCACCAAGACACACTTTAAGTCAATGTGGTCTACTCATTCTGGAATAAAACATTAACAACCTGGAGTTGAACACGCTCAAAATGGTGGAGATGATCGTGGACTTTAGGAGGAACACCCCAACATTGACCCCCCTCACCATTCTAAACAGCACTGGAGTCATTCAGGTTCCTGGGCACTACCATCTCACAGGACCTTAAGTGGGAGCCCCACATTGTGAAAAAGGCCCAGCAGAGGTTGTACTTCCTTCGGCAGTTGAGGAAGTTCAACCTGCTACAGGCGCTGCTGATCCAGTTCTACTCAGCGGTCATTTGAGTCTGTCCTCTGCACTTCAGTAACTGTCTGGTTTGGTTCAGCTACGAAATCAGACATCAGAAGACTACAAAGGACAGTTCGGACTGCTGAGAGGATTGTTGGTTGACCCCTGCCCTCCCTTCAAGAACTGTACACTTCCAGAGTGAGGAAAAGGGCTGGAAAAAAATCACTCTGGACCTCACTCACCCTGCCCATTACCTCTTTGAACTGTTGCCTTCTGGCCGACGATTCAGAGCTCTGAGCACCAGATCTGTCAGGCACAGGAACAGTTTTTTCCCTCAGGCTATCCATCTCATGAAAAACCAATTACCCATTGAAAAACCAATTATCCACTGAGCAATAATTATGTGCAATACACAGCTTAGTCTATTTATATTTATCCAACATACCATACCTCTTCTGCATTACATTCCCTTGCACTATCTGTATATAACAGATTTGTATTTGTATATTGTACATACATATATACATATACAGTTGAAGTCAAAAGTTTAAATACACTTAGGTTGAAGTCATTAAAACTCATTTCATATTAGCAAACTATAGTTTTGGCAAGTCATTTAGGACATCTACTTTGCATGACACAATTAATTTTCCCAACAATTGTTTACAGACAGACTGTTTCACTTTAACTTTCACTTGTGACTATATCACAATTCCAGTGGGTCAGAAGTTTACATACACTAAGTTAACTGTGCCTTTAAAAAGCTTTGAAAATTCCAGAAAATTATGTCAAGCCTTTAGACAATTAGCCATTTAGCTTCTGAAAGGAGGTGTACTGAAGTGGAGGTGTACCTGTGGATGTATTTTAAGGCCTTCCTTCAAACTCAGTGCCTCTTTGCTTGACATCATGGGAAAATCAATAGAAATAAGCCAAGACCTCTGAGAAAAACAATTGTGGACCTCCACAAGTCTGGTTCATCCTTGGGAGCAATTTCCAAACACCTGAAGGTACCACGTTCATCTGTACGAACAATAGTATGCAAGTATAAACACCGTGGGACCACGCAGTCATCATACCACTCAAGAAGGAGACGCATTCTGTCTCCTAGAGATGAACGTAGTGTGGTGCGAAAAGTGCAAATCAATCCCAGAACAACTGCAAAGAACCTTGTGACAATGCTGGAGGAAACAAGTAGACAAGTATCAATATCCACAGTAAAACGAGTCCTATATCAACTTAACCTGAAAGGCTGCTCAGCAAGGAAGAAGCCACTGCTCTTAAACCAACATAAAAAAACTACAGTTGGCAAATGCACATGGGGACAAAGATCTTACTTTTTGGAGAAATGTCATCTGGTCTCATGAAACAAAAATCAATCTGTTTGGCCATAATGACCATCGTTATGTTTGGAGGAAAAAGGGTGAGGCTTGCAAGCCGAAGAACACCATCCCAACCGTGAAGCATGGGGATGGCAACATCATGTTGTGGAGGTGCTTTGCTGCATGAGGGACTGGTGCACTTCACAAAATAGATGGAATCATGAGGAAGGAAAATGATGTGGATATACTGAAGTAACATCTCAAGACATCAGCCAGGAAGTTAAAGCTCGTCGCAAATGGGTCTTCCAAATGGACAATGACCCAAAGCATACATCCAAAGTTGTGGCAAAATGGCTTAAGGACAACAAAGTCAAGGTATTGGAGTGGCCATCACAAAGCCCTGACCTCAAGCCGATGGAAAATTTGTGGGCAGAACTGAAAAAGCGTGTGCGAACAAGGAGGCCTACAAACCTGGCTCAGCTACACCAGTTCTGTCTGGAGGAATGGGCCAAAATTCCAGCAACTTATTGTGAGAAGCTTGTGGAAGGCTACCCAAAACATTTCACAAGTTAAACAATTTAAAGGCAATGCTACCAAATACTAACAAAGTGCATGTAAACTTCTGACACACTGGGAATGTGATGAAAGAAATAAAAGCTGAAATAAATAATTCTCTCTACTATTATTCTGACATTTCACATTCTTAAAATAAAGCAGTGATCCTAAGTGACCTAAGACAGGGAATGTTTTCTATGATTAAATGTCAGGAATTGTGAAAAACTGAGTTTAAATGTATTTGGCTAAGGTGAATGTAAACTTATGACTGTGTGTGTGTATATATATATATATATAGTCTTATTGTGTATTTCTATATATACACCTATTTTCTATTCACTTTTTTTTTTATTCAATTTTTTATTATTATTTTCTCTGTCTTGTTGCTGTATTGTTTGTGCACTGGAAGCTTCTGTAACCAAGACAAATTCCTTGTATGTGTAAGCATACTTGGCAATAAAGAACATTCTGATTCTGACTTCATTAGCCTGTGTGTGTAATTTATAATAATAAAAGTTTCAAACTTTGGTCTAGTAGTTTTTACTCAGAACACAATAAAAGGCTCCTGACAAATGATTGTATTTATGCCTTAAAACACTTAAAAATCCTTATAGAATATTTCTTGACTTTATACTCTTAAAGTTTTCCACACAAACTTTCCAAAACACACATCAAAATCAACACAAATATGGTTCGCTGACCACAAAATTAAGGTTCTGCCATGGCCATCCCAGTCCCCTGACATGAACCCCATAGAAAACCTGAGAGGTGAACTGAAGAGGAGAGTCCATAAGTGTGGACCATGGAATTTGAAGGATCTGTAGAGATTCTGTATGGAGGAATGTTCTCAGATCCCTTGCCAGGTGTTCTCCAACCTCATTAGGCATTATAGGAGAAGACTCAGAGCTGTTATCTTGGCAAAGTGAGGTTGCACAAAGTATTGAATAAAAGAGTGCCAATAATTGTGACACATATATCTGACAAATGTATTTGTTTTTTGATAAAACTTGTGTTGTGTTTGCAACTGTTTGATATTCATTAGAGGATAGATTTTTTGAATATTTTGAATGAAAGATCAAAAGGATAAACAATAAAGACATTTTTTTCACAGCCTTCTTTGCTCATATTTACCAAGGGTGCGTGCCAATATTAGTGGATGGCACTGTATTATTTAATAAGCTAGCAGTTCCAGGTTAAAAGATTATAAATTAAAAGTAAAAAATATATGTTTAAAAATGTTGGTTATCGGTATTGGCCACCATGAGCTGTGAATTATCGGTTATTGGTATCAGCCCAGATTCCATATCAGTGCATCCCTACACCAAAGTTTAATATTTGGGGTCAAATATGAGCAATGGTAATAACAGTGGTAATAGTACTAGTGATGCTTACTTTTGTAAAAACCACTAATTAAAAGCAACCTATTTTATGACAGATTAACCACAGCAATGTTATAATAAGCCTTGGTCTTTATGATATAGTGTTTACACCTTAAGGGCAGTGCCAGCGCTGGTGTTGTACTGGGAGGATGGTGTTTAATTTGCTCTGACAAAATGTCAAAATCCAGACCTGAGCTGTACTAACTGTCATAGTGTTAATTCAGAGTCTCGAGAAGTCTCCTTATGGTGAGACACCATGGTGCAGAGAGAGACCATGGCAAATTAG
Organism: Myxocyprinus asiaticus; assembly: GCF_019703515.2. NCBI lineage: Eukaryota > Metazoa > Chordata > Actinopteri > Cypriniformes > Catostomidae > Myxocyprinus > Myxocyprinus asiaticus. Next base: position 59,251,240 of record NC_059347.1, read on the forward strand.
GCCAGATTGCTTTCACACCAGCTGCAAACCATACCAGAATAGAAAATAGAAACCATAGGATTCGACTAAAAACACTACACTACACTACAGAATGGTGATGGAGATGAGATATTAGTGGTTGGCCCAGACAGCGATCTGGAACATCCTGAAAGAATCGCTGTGTTTTAAGTCAAGAGAGGAATAACTTAACCTTGATCCTTACTCAAAGGCAGAGTTCTCAGGGCCTCCAGCAATGGCCTGTATCTCTTCCTCTACAAAGCCTGACCCTTCTCCAGGGGGAAACAAGCTCATTGCTATGCTAATCAGGTCGAATCTCAACCACCAAGATGGTCTGTGTGGCTCCAAGCTGCTCACAAGAGAATCTGCTTTTGCTCTCCTTGGCTTTGTTCAGACGGACAACAAAAATATCAAATACTCAGATGCATTTAGGTTTTTGGGGGGGGTCTGAACAGCAAAACAAAAAACCTTAAAATCTCATCTTTACTAACCTTAACATCCATATGTATGAAATCCAATTAAAATCAGATTTTTTTGGAATTTATTCAGTTTCAGTCTGAGCGCTCAGGTCGAATTTCATGATGTTTTATTCGTAACGTGAAATAAAGTAATATTCTCTGCACTGAAAAAAAAAATTACTAATAACATTTACTTCATTTTTACACAGTTTTTCTAAGTAAATTTCAATGGAATAAGACTAAGTCAAATCTATTCACTGAAAAAAATGTTTTGTTGGTTTTACGTAATTCAATTGTGGACATCGGTTCCACACAATGAAAATGAGTTTCCTTGATATAAAATGTAAATGTAGGCTTTACTTAAATATTTTGTGTTGAATAAACCCAAAGGAATAGAGTTAACCTCACTTAAATTTGATTTGTCCAAATAACTCCAATGAACCTTGCAGCTTGCTACGAGCTAGCAACAATACATATTAGCATATTATACATATCTTTTTTTTTTTTTTTACCTAAAGATGGTGCTGCTGAGGGATTGCACTGATCCTCAATCAGCCTTTATGCTGATGATCCCTCAGCCTTTGCATCATGACAAAAGCAAAACACATTGTTATTTTTAGCATGGTAAATCACTCATCCTCAATCTAACCATTAGCTCCACTCTTCTCCACAATGGTAACCTCTAAAAAAATGTTCAGTCACGGAAGTCCAGTGCCTGCTAGGATCATCAGGTTCAAAAGGTTAAGTAACATTTTCTTATTTAATTTACCTAAGAAATTTACTCCAATTAACAAATAATTTAGTTTTTCTACTTTGGATTGAACAGCCTGATCTCATTAATATACATAGCTATTTATACGTAAATATTCGTAACATTTAAATGTACATGTTTGTATGTTTGGATAGACACTAAAACATACAACATTTGAAAGCATCTAAACCTTAAATATTTGTACGTACTTACAGCTTTAGAAACGTTAAATATTGACGAATCCATTACAAATATATTTGAATAAACAAATTGATTATAAATATATTTGTACATTTTTACTGTTTTATAGATTTTAGATCCCTACCCCAACCTCTAAACAAACACATTTCAACAATATAAAAACATGTAACAAGTTAATTAATGTACAGTAGCAATAATTTTTGTCAAACGATTAAAATATTTAATCGCAATTAATCGCATAATTTTTTGTAGTTAATCGCGATTAATTGCAATATCTTTATAAACATGAGTGGACAAAATATGCTTCATCCAGATGTATTTTTCAGCCATCTGCACAAAACCTACCCCACCAACAGAGCTGAACAACAGAAAATGAACACAACACAACTCAATTCAATCAAATTATGTACAAAATATGGTAGTTGTAAGTGTATTATGTGAGGATTTATTTGCTTCTTTTTATGAAGTTTTGACAGACATAATCTTTCCAGGAGCACAGTAGAATTAAATAGCTCTGGTCATGTGACTATTTGCACCACTCATGCTAAAAATTCTGCACTGTCATTTACAATTGACAACTCAAAAATACATCAAAAACTCCTTTTAGACCCCGGTCACCATTGTAACCGGTGGGATTAAATGGGTTAACCCATTTTGACAGTATAGTTTACCTGCAGGGTTGCAGCAATGTCTCCAACTTCTGCATTGGCTAGTGCACTATCAAACAGAGACACTGTAACAGAAGCTTGGAGACAGCAGCAGGGTTTCCATTAGCCGGTAATCAGTAACGCCACTCCCTATACGCATATTACGCAGTCTGCGTAGGGTACCAACTCCCTAGGGGGGCATCAGAAACTCCACCGGCTGCCTTTACTGGCACGTTATATGTTATTCAAGGACCCTGTAGCAGTCACGGAACACAGACGATCGCCTCGCACTCACACTTCAAGCTCACTCTCGCACTGCGCTTCGCAGTGCAAGGCAGTGTTCAAATGGCAGCTGTCTTGCCACTGCAATTATGTTACAAAGATCCGAGCTCTATCTGTGCTTTGCGGGCATGTTTTACTGCTGTGCTACATTGATAAAATGCTCGGTGCAGGTCTTGGCACAATGTCTCCCACCATCTGTTTTCCCGACGGTCAATGCATGTGACATTAGCGGCGTTTGCGTGAACCGACTCGCTTCTTATGAACTACAGTTTATTCAAAGGGTCATATTACGCGTTAACGGCATTAAAAAAATGAGTGCCGTTATTAACGCATTACCTTCGACAGCACTAATTAATTTATATTTATTTTACAGCTGCTAATTCCACACCTACTCCTAAACCTAACCATAACCATTTATTAAGCATATAAAACACATAACAGGCAGATTAATTTAATCACAAATATGTATTCATAAAAATGCAAAATTGAGTGCAAAAGTAGTCCAAAGGGCAATGCATCCGATGTGCTCCCTGACAGCATACAATAGCATTGTGTGAAGTGGAGAGTAGAATTTAAATTATAAATCGCTGTAAATCTTCTCCTGATGCACTCCATAACGGCGCTGTCATATCTCATTCAAACATATACATTGCAGAATACGGCATGTCGCAAACAGTCACGAGACACTTGAGAGCCAATGAGCATTCGACATCACTGCCGTAAAATGGCTGGTCGTAATGCTTGAGGCGGCAATTTTTTAATTTTGAAAATGTAACCAACGCGGGTTGACGGTTACAGCGGGTGCAACGGCGCTACGATGGACGGAGACGGAGATCGTTGTATAAAAGGCTTGAATTTGGGTCTATTCTTCACAGTAGCTGATTAATTCTATGAATTATTCTATATCAATCAATTCAAAGAGTACACGTAAACATTTGTACGTTTCTATAGGTCTTAATACATAAAATGATGATGTTTAGATGCTGTCAATATACAACAGTTAGTTCCGGTCCTCGAATCTGATTGGACGAGAGACGTTCCATGAGCACTGATGGTCTCACACCATCAGCACTCGGACGCTTCACTGTGTGTATCACTCCGCTTGTGTTCATGCGGTTCTAAAGTGTAAGAGCAGTGCAGATGTTTTATGAGCTACTGTGTGTCTCTTTACATGTATTTTTTGTTACATTACATATGTTAGCCAGCAGGTGGTGGCAAAAGATCATTTTTGTGTGTAATATGAGCCAGTCAGGTGATGTGAAGTGAATCCACGTCAGCCAGTGTTTATGTACAACAGCTCTACATGATCGCTTGTATTATTACTACACTACTAAAGCTAGGAAATAGCTTTAAATGGCTTTAAACGAACAACTTCAGCATTAAGGCTCATCACAGCTGAGAGACACAACAGACTGATTAATTACACAAACTCAAGGCGCTTACCTCTTACCAGACTTTCCACATTGGAGAGGATGTGCTGTTTAAAAGGAGGAGATTGCAGTTTCTATAATGAAAGACTTTTGTGCACCAGCTACCGCAAAACGGAGAAATACCCCCGCTTGGACGGCTACTTTTCCACTGAGAAAGCTGATCTTCAGAAAGCTGACAGCATCTCTACTTGGGAGTGGCAACAGGTGATCGCAAGCTCCAGCTCTCTCTCTCTCTCTCTCTCTCTCTACACACACACACACACACATCCATCCTTGTTTATCCAATAACTTGTGAGAAATAGCGCAAGCCCTGATACTATTTCTGAAGTGACATTTTTGAATTACTAACGAAGGCTTGAACGCATCATTTGGTTTGAACCAGCAACGTCAGATTCTGATCCGTTGTGTAAGAAAGTAGTTCCATGCACAAATGCGTTTTTTATGACCGTACTCATTTTTTCCTAATTTTTGTAAAATTTACTTGTTCATTGAACTGTTGTATATAAGCAATATCACACTCACAATCGTGCTATATGGCCCTAAATCAGCACTGCTGTGATTACCTATGGCAGAATCACACCAGTGCTAATGTAGGGCCATATCGCACTCTTGCTCGTGTGATATTGCTTAAATATTCTACTTTTCAGTCTCTATGCAAACGTAAGAGAATGTACGTTTGCTAGAACCAAACATTACATAAGAATACATATGATTTCTCATGAGATCACGTTGGATTGATACATGATGACACATTGTAAATACAACAAACAACCATAAATAATATTGACATAAGCGAGAGCATAAATATTTACGTTTAAATGGAGTACAAATGTAGAATTTAATTCACATTTTCAAGTTCACGCTTTAACTTATTCAGTGTAGAAAATACTTAATCTTTTCTGCTATATTTACTTCACCACAAAATCATTTTTTCTGTGCATAACTGTGCCTAAATCCACTCATTTCACTCACACTTTCCTCATAAAGGACTATGTAACATTCGCTATGAATAGTGAACGAGTGATTGGTTTTAGGAAACAGTCAGTATGTTTACACGCACAGTTATAATCGAGCTACAGCAGGTTTTTGCGTAGATGATAGTCTTTATTTGTCTAAGTATGCATGACAATGCTTTATCGAATATTGAAGGAAGGACAACAAATACGCCAGTGTAAATACCTGTATTTAAGAGCATGCACACAGCACGAGCCTGAACTGTTGTCCGATTAACTTGTTTACATGCTGGATAAAGCAAAGCTACAATAGCATTATCTAGGTATGTTAGTCCGACATTGCAAAAATAGGACTATTTTCATCTGATTAAAGGGTTTTGAATTCTAAAAAGATTTTATTGAGAATTTTTCCTACGTTGACTATGCTTTCTGAACAAATGGATCAGGTTTTGTCACTTACAAAATGTGATCAGTCTGTGCTAAGGATCAGATTTGAAAAACAAATCAGATTTATGTGCAAAGTAAACAAAGCCCTTGTTTCTACTCCTCTCCATTTTAATGCTTGTCCTCTTCTCAATCTGACCCTATAAATCTTTACATTGTACACATACCACAGAAAAAATTCTTGTGCTGTTCAGTCAGCAAACCCTGGAGACGTACTGAATGAGGAGATGAGAAAAGAACCCAGGGGAATTCCTGCATGAGCTGGGAAAGGTCAGGACTGACATTACAGCAGAGGTAGATGAGAAAAGAATATAAATGACTCTGGGGACGTGTATGTGTGTTAAGGACTAGGAGGGTCACTAGTACATTACTAGTAAAGTAATAGCCTACTCAAGAAGGTTGATCCCAAACATGTTTTATTTATGATAAACTGGAATGGGTCCATTTCATCAGTCCAGTTATGTTGCATTAAAGGCATGTTCTGGGTTCAATACAAGATTAAATCAACCGCATTTCTGGCATTGTTGATTACCACAAAAAACAATTCAAACTCGTCCCTTGTTTATCTTTTTTCTTTAAAAAAAACAAAAAACAAAAAAAGACACAATGAAAGTGAATGGAGCCAGTACATAAACATTAAAATACAAACTATTTCAAAAGTATAGCCACAAGATGTAAACATGCTATTTTCTAAATGCATGTTATTGATCTTATTGTGAACGATTCATCCATGCACATGTTTTATTTATTTTTTACCTCGTAACCTTTAATGAAAATTTCATAACTCGATCTTCCGGTGAAACGACAGACTTCTCTCTGGTGACATATGCAGGACTTCTCCAATCATCTAGTCCGCTTAAACCCCGCCCCTCTCTTATAAATACCACAACCTCGCGTAGAGTTGAACGAAGTGTCAATCACATGTTGGTGAAGATGGCAAGGTGTATTTTCCTTCAAAAATTTGTTCCTTAACCCAAACTTCCTTGGTTATGTGTCAGCTGGCTTGAATTTACATTTCAAATGAGGAGGAATAACGGCGAATTCATGGTTGTGTTCGAGACATTTCACGCCTAAATTGCTGAGATGATCACTAATGAATACAACGCTTCGGATGCCTCTGGAGTTTATTTATATTTAGTGTATTGTGATTCAAAACGTTAAATTATGGTTATCTTTTACTCACTCGTCTTTCAACATGGTGCACAGTGGTAGGGGTGTGCGTGTCCACTGCAAACTCGCATTCAGATCTGCCTCCGTTCCGCTATGCAATGCCCATATTTTCACAATGCAATCAACAACCAATGGATAAACTCAAATCCCCGCCCTAAATTTTTTTTCTTGTCCGATAAGTGGTTTCACTCGGAAATACGTCAAAATACAGAAGTCGGTCGCAACTTCTGTTTCATGCAACTTTAACATACTTGCTCATGTAGTCCATATTTAAAACACAATAAAAATGTGTTTTTATTTAATTATTAAATGTATTAGTCATTCACACTTAAACTGATAAATCAATAATTAATGAACTTGTTTGGATAAATTATTAGCAAGAATAAAATCGATCACTGATTGATCATTAACAGCTCTAGATAACTGAATTGTCCATTGTCCTATTTCAGTTTACCAGCTCTTACATGGACTGTAAAATTGTTTATGAAGAGCATGTGGAAAATGTTAAATCTGTACTAACGTGAGCTTGGGTTCACGGCCCTCACAGGTGTACTGCCAGCAGATGAGCCCGATGAGATCATGGACCCGAGCATTAGCCATCGTGACCACCGTCATGGGGTGCAATTTCTCTTGGGTTGACTGCATTGAGAGGTAGACGTCGATTTTTTTGGTTGCTGTTGTACCAACATGGCCCTGAAAAGAGAGAAAACATGTTAATGTATAAAGAACAGTCTAACACCCTGTCTACACCGGGTGCGTCCATTGACTGTCTACACCGGACTGTCTACACCGGATGCATCGACATGAATGTTCTAAACCATTTAATTTGTGTAGTAGTGCCAGCGCATGCACCGCAAATTGGAATGCGACACCCGTTTATTGTCGCGCGATGGACGGGCTGCAACAGACACTCCCAGTGTAGACAGAATCATTGATTTTACTGGGGTTCTGTTGCTTTTGACACAACGCACCACACGCGTCCAGTGTAGACAGGGTGTTAGGGGCCGTTCAGACCGAGTGAGTTCTTGCTCTACAAAAGGTAGATGCAGCAAAACAAAAAAACAGAACGCAGGTGTCTCGAGACACATTTATAAAAGTGCTTAAAAACATAAAGACCCTGCGTAACATTTAAAGTATAATGTAGAAAATAAATTGAAGAGTGCAGATGGATGCAAAAACACATTTGGTCTGACTTCTTATGTCTGTCAAATAACACTACTACCTTGAAAATAGTGGGCAAAAAATTCATAAAAACAAACAAATTTAGCAATCCTTTCTCATGAGCAAAAGACTTATAATAGTGTCTCTGATTTTAAACTTCAGTAACAAAATTGGTATTTTGCAGTCAAATTAATCTCCATGAATCTTTCCAAATGGTCCATTTCAATGAATCAATTCAAAACTCTGATTCAACAAATTGTGTAAGGCTTCACTCAATAATGTGCGGCATTTAGCGTAGACCTACAGTACATTACTATGTATTGTTATAGTGGTCCAGTGCTTAAAACAAAAATAATCAAACAGTATTCTTCACTGTGTTCATTTAGTGGAAAACTGTGTGGAAAACATCCTCTGATAATTTTTTAAGACTTTTGTGGTGGTTTAGTTATTGTATTACACATTTTAAATCTATCTGGCAGCAGTACCTGTGAGGATGAAATAATGGTTCATTACAATGAAAAATAAATCACCATTTTAAGCCATTTCAGAGTATAAAAAAAAAAAAAATTTCCTTTTAACTAATAACCTTTTAACTAGCTGATCATAAAAGTAGCCAAATAAATACAATCAAATTACAATTAAAACAAATAAAAAAAAAATATATCTATATATATATATATATATATATATATATATATATATATATATATATATATATATATATATATATATGCTGATCATAAAAGTAGCCCAAAAATAAAAAAATTAATAAACACAAATTTAAAAATAAACAAATAAATACATGAATTGAGTAAATAAATAATATATTAATACGTAAATTAAAAATAAAATACATTTATTACAAATGTTTTAAATGTCTTTAACGACATGAATGCACTAAATACATTTCTCGTATTATTTCAAAGTTCAGCAGAAGCAGCAGCAGACAAAAAATGCTAAAGAGCCATAGGACAACAGAACAAGTGTAAAGAATGGCGCAAGTGTTGCACGATGACAAACTGCACCTAAAATCTCCAAGACTAGCAAAAAATGAAAACGGCAGCCTTTCTCTCTTCGGTGAAGGTGTTAGTGCCTGCAGCTGAACCTAATGCAAGGAGACAGGACATAAACCTGCGTGACACTACGCTGTTTATTCTGCATTTCAGAGAGACCACGCTTAGAGTGATGAAAACCTTCAACCAATGCAAAAGAAGCATTTAAAATTGTGTTTAATTCAATTAACTCTGCATCCACTTAAACCTTTATTACATCATTTTTCCATCAACACCTCTTATTGGTGTGGTTTGATAATTGGGTTTACGGTGACAGCAGTGATTTCTTAAGAATGTGTTCATTGCTTTTTAATCATGCAGAACAGAAAGAGTTGGGCCCTGAATCATTTGTGACCTGTTAATAATGATGCATGAAGTGTTTTAACTAACAAGTGACTTTCATCATCGTTAAGCTAACAAATGAAGGCATTTTCTTGAAAAAAAAAAAAAAAAAAAAAAAAAAAGCTACAGAAAACTCTGTAAATATCACAATGTTCAAATTACATTACATTTGAGGTAGGCAATATGACCAAAATACACAGATGAATCATGAACAATAAGTGTAACACAACAGTAAAGGGACAATTTTGATTTCATGTTGTCTTTGTACAACACCTTAAACACTATTAACATAATAAGGGCGCATTTCATAGAAATTAGACACTTGTAAGTTCACAAGAAAACTACTTTATGTAGACACAGACGTGCTCACCTTGCCATCAAATTTGGAGTACTCATTGAAGGGGTTGTTAAGCTGTTGAGGACACTTTTCTAATCGTAGCGAGAGTGTCGATTTACTGCCTGTGCTCCGGGACCGGTCCTTAAAATCCTTCTTTTCAAAAAGCGAGCCCAAATCCTCTGCTATAAAAATCAAGTGAGGAACAAATTATTCAGAGGACAAGAAGTAAGGAACAGAAATGAATGTGAGCTTCACTTTTACCTGCTAGAAAGCAAAGCCACAGTTCTATCTACTGTACCTGATTGAGACGAGCTTCTCTCTTTCCATTGGATGTTTTTACACTTGATCTGGTTCTGTCGCTCTTTCCGCAGTCGCTCCAGTCTTTGAGCTTTAAATGAACAAAAGCACACTTTCATCTCATTAAAAGTATAAACGTGTGACCCGATTACGGTTCAAAGTAGGCAACATCACTTCAATTAATCACAACTGAGTTTGAAATTGTTCAATTCCTCGTTACTGGAAGCTGTTACATCCGTGATTGTCAAATATAAGGGCTCAATGTTAGTAAGGACTGGTGTCAAAAATAGGGGTTTATGACACCTTTTGTAAAATGATAACTCTTTGATAAAAAATGCAAAAGAAAAATCTGTTAATGCTGAATGCAAATAGAATTGAATAAAAATCACAATCAAAGGGCAGAAACTACAGGCAGTGGACCAGTTCACCTACCTTGGAAGCACTCTCTCTCTCTCTCTCTCTCTCTCTCTCTCTCTCTCTCTCTCTCTCTCTCTCGAGTAGTGACCATTGATACTGAAGTTAACAGCAGAATAGCAAAGGCAAGCTCAGCTTTCGCTAGACTGTGCTCCACTGGAACGTCAAGGAATTAGTCCAACAACAAAACTGAAGGTCTATAGAGCGGTGGTACTTACTATCCTCTTATATGCCTGTGAAACGTGGACTGTGTATCGAAGGCATGCAAGACAGCTCAACCATGTCCACATGACTTGTCTTCACAGAGTATTAGTCATCGATGGCAAGACAAAGTACCAGACATTGAAGTTCTCTCCCAAGCAAGTCTACCATCAGTACACTGCTGATGAGAGCACAGACCAGATGGTCAGGGCATGTTATCCGTATGCCGGACGAGCACATACCCAAGCAGCTCCTCTTTGGGGAACTCTCTACTGGCCACCGCTCACATGGGGGGCAGAAGAAATGCTATAAAGACACACTAAAGGCCTCCCTGAAGGCGCTTGACATAGACACGACCACCTGGGAAACGCTGTACTCAGTCTCCATGTGATTAATGATGTTGAGGCCTTCATCAACGTCGATGGACGAACAAGATCGTTGATGATTGACTATATACATTGTGATCAGTTGAATGCCACTTTGGTGAATAAAAGTACCAATTTCTTTCCATCTTTTATAAGTTTTGCTATTCACACATCAGCATCAAAATGCTGTAAAGCACGAAAGTAATTTGATGGAAATGTAGGCTTCTAGTTTGAAAACATGGCGGGGTATAAATTATTTGTATCTGAATGTACATGGTCCGTAATGTTGTTGATGTTTTCATTTTTACGCTGCATCTTTACATTTCTGCAGTTGCTCGTGACCAAACAACATGTATTAGATGACTCAAAATGGAACAGATGAACAGCAAGAAACAAAATGCTATCGCTAGTATCTGAAGACAGATCTTGAGCTAAAAAGCACAGTAATGTTTACGTGTTAAATAGTGCAGAGTAATTGCATCATCTCCGTCCGAACTTTGAGATTGACCCAAAAGAGACTTCTTACATCATGCCCAAACTGTTAATCTTATGGATTTTTCACGCATCATCAAAACTGAACTTTTCCAATAATGCTACAACAACTCATCTGGAAAAATGCCAGAGATTATCCCAAAGGGTCCTGTTCACCAGGGACTAAAAACTAAATGTTTTTCATTTCAGTTCGTTCTGAGCAAAAACTGTATTTTTTCGTTCTGTTTTGGAGGTTCCACAGCCTCCTTTCCAAATGGTAACCGGTTACAACCAAATATAAGAACGGTTAATATTGTTCTTATTAAAATGGCAGTACTCTGTGCTAAGGGGTGGGTGAAATATCAATTGCACTGTTGCCAGATCTCGCAAGAGAAACAAGCAAAATGGTCTAGAAAAACAAGCCCAAAATAAGCCACTTACCTCACCAAAATAAGTGAAAATAAGCTATTCCATTTTTTCCTGTGTGGTGGATTTATCAGCATAGAAATCATAACAAGCATTCAGTTCATTAACAGTTAAGTATCATTTTAATTACAGATCTGCTTCTTGGTCAAAACCCGGCAGCATCAAATCTGTATTAATGTAATCTAACAATAATTCAGTGAAGACTTGGAAACGACTGAGAAATGTACTTTTCACCTTGTATGTTGTGCATTTATATGTAGTAATTATACATAGTTATTCAAAAGGTCTTCATTCACAGAATGCGACATCCACAACGGGCAATTAGGCAAAGAAATGTGTGACGCAGCAGTTTCCTTCAGGATCAAAGCACACGTTAAATGTTTTGGGCAACATAAATGGTGTAATTTCAGAAATGAACTGCGATAAACCCTTTGGCCTTTGGTTTCTGATATTCAAAATTTAGATTTTCTCCCCTTTTCTCCCCAATTTGGCATGGTCAATTCCCGATGCGCTCTTAAGTCCTCGTGGTGGCGTAGTGACTCGCCTCAATCCGGGTGGCAGAGCACGAATCTCAGCTGCCTCCGCATCTGAGACCGTCAATCCGCACATCTTATCACGTGACTTGTTGAGCGCGTTACCACGGAGACACTAGCGCGTGTGGAGGCTTCACGCTATTCTCCACGGCATCCATGCACAACTCACCACGTGCCCCACCAAGAGCGAGAACCACATTATAGCAACCATGAGGAGGTTACCCCATGTAACTCAACCCTCCCAAGAAACCGGGCCAACTGGTTGCTTAGGAAGCCTGACTGGAGTCACTCAGCATGCCTGGATTCGAACTTGCGATTCCAGGTGTGGTAGTCAGCGTCTTTAAGCGCTGAGCTACCCAGGCCCCCCCCAAAACCCTTCTTTTGAGATTAATTCAATTTTATACTGATATTAAAATATTTACAGCACTGTTTCCTGTCCTGAACACTTGCTTCCCAGCCGGTTCAGGCCTCACGATACTGTCTTGTCATCCTGGGGACAAGTTATTCAGATGATCTTAATGGAGGAATAGTTTAAAGTTCTAGAACACTCTACCCAATACAATTTTCAGTCCGTATCCTGGGATTCATCCATATTTTTACACTGAATCATCTGCCTTGCAGCAAAAGGAGGTGCAAAAATTGACAGAAATTGAATGACTCAATGCCATTTACCCTCATATACAGATAATTAGACCAAAGAGACAGACTGTTTTCCATGCAAACAGTTGTGTTTTTGAGAACTTATCTCATTTAATTCTAATATTATTTTTGAAAAGTTTCACGTACAGACGACAACGTTGTCAAAACGATCCCCGTTCTCACGGATCCGCAAAAACGACTAAAAACGCTGTATTATGCATGCCAGGCCAGTAGTTGGCGATGTCACTTTGTAAAGAAACAATACGCACATGTGCACATAAGCATTCTTCCACAGAGCGATGAATACAAACAATGAAGATGGCGAAAGCATCGAGCAATTTTGTCTGGACGGACGATGAGGTTGCTTTATTACTACAAGTGACCCTGCACCATAAAGCGGCAAAATGTCAGGAAAATATTTTGAAGTACTAGAGCTCATGCCTATAGACTGAACACGTAATACGCGTGCGCATGATGTCGCCGTTTTCACAAATTCACAAAGTTTTTGTATGTTTACAAAAGTTTGCGTTTTCAGGCCCAAAAACGCCGTTGTTGTGTAAACGAACAGCCAAAATGATTTTTAGTTGAAAACGTTGTCGTGTAAACGGCCCCTAAGACTACACAATTGTCGGCCAGTGCGATTGGCTGATCTCAAATTGGCTGATTAGTCAGCCTGGCTAACATGTCAATCATTCACTTATCTTAATGTTATACTGCACCCAAAAACGAATCATGAATAGGGCTGTAACGATTATGAAATTTGGCTGATGGTTAATTGTGAAACAAATAATTGTGATTATGACGAGTAAATGTCTCTTTTAGGGCTTTCACGATTAATGGTCATATAAACTGTCGTATTTTCTAAGTTGCTTGTGTTCTTCATACACTTTAAAAAGTCATTTTTACATATTTAACTTCAAATTTATAAAGCTAATAATAAAACAGGGATTTATAATTTCCTTTTAAGGCTTTAAAAACTTGTAAATGACATGAAAAATAATGTTTTGCCTATCAAAATATTTCTAAATACTTAAAAATGACGGGAGTCAGACATCTACTTGCCTGTGTTGGAGCGCCGCCGAATGCCAAAGTCCCAGCTGGAGGTGATGTCGACGGACTGAGAAAGATCGTAGGTCTGCCCGTCTCCTCCACTGCTGCCGTCGCCAAACGAGCCTCCAGACGACCCGCCGCCAACAGATGCCACAGATGAGTTGCACTTCTCCAGATCCACATCGTGGTCGATGAGGACCATCTCGCACATCCCTGTGTCATCGCTGGTCACGTGGGACTGCCGGATGTGGGCCAGGATGATGCCGGGGTTGTCAAGGAACGCCATCCTGAGCGGCACCCTCTTCCTCCACGCCTCTCGCCCCCTCTGACTCTCTCCGGGACTCTTTCTGGATGTGCCGATCCTCAGTCAGAGTTACAGACTGAAGATTCCTCAGCAATGCAACGTCTTCTCTTTCTTCTTTTAGGGGTTATTTTCTCCTCTCCATGGTGGCACATGGATGCCTGTCTGCAGGGTTACATACAGCAGAAGACGTAAACACTTTGACCATTTCATTAAGAAGAACAGAATCAAAATAAAGATTGGCTTAACTCACAAAACAGACAACACTAAGGCTTGCAAGCAAGTTTAGCTCCAGGCAAGATCAACATCTAGCTAATAAAATACTTTAGAGCAGAGCATAAATTGAAAAATGTAAACTCACTGAAGAAATTTCTAACTGCTAAATGTGTAAATGGAAACTGAACTGTAAATTAAATGATTATTTCATTAAAAATGAAAATTCTCTCATCATTTACTCACCCTCATGCCATCCCAGATGTGGGTGACTTTCTTTCTTCTGCTGAACACAAATGAAGATTTTTAGAAGAATACTTCAGCTCTATAGGTCCATACAATGCAAGTGAATGGTGACTAAAATCTTGAAGCTCCAAAAAGCACAAAAAGGCAGCATAAAAGTAATCCACACGACTCCAGTGGTTTAATCCACATCGGAAGCGATCCAATCGATTTTGGGTTTATAAATCTTGACATCAGAAGTCTCCTTGGTGATCATGATTTCAAGTTCGATTACATTTCCTAGTGCCATCTGGTGCTCTGCACATGGGTCAAGCACTAGGAAGTGTAATCGAGCTTGAAATCATGATCGTGACATTTGTGTCTGTTCTCACTCGAAATCAGTTAGATCGCTTCAGAAGACATGGATTAAACCACTGGAGTCATATGGATTACTTTTATGCTTTATGTGCTTTTTAGAGCTTCAAAGCGTTGGTCACAATCCACTTGCATTGAGAGACAGAGAAAATTTCTTCTAAAAATCTTCATTTGTGTTCTGCTGAAGAAAGAAAGTCATACATATCTGGGATGGCATGAGGGTGAGTAAATGATGAGAGAATACTTTTATTTATTTACTTCCAACATAACACAGTTTATTGATAACAAATAAGACATACACAAAACAGCTAAATATAAATGAACTCATATAGCAGATTTTAGTTCAATTCTACCCATAGGGGGCGCTATAACTAAAAAAAAATGTCAGAACTTCAGCACCTAATAACTTAAATTGATAATGGCTGATGGTCATGAAACATATTATACACAAAAAGGGTCTCTACTTGAACCAGTATATAAATTTTTGTGAGAATCGTCCACACGGTTGCGCTATAATAAGCTAATTTGTGTTTTTGCTTATAACTCTGGAACCGTATAGACTAGAATAATTTTTCTTAGCTTCTTCAAATCCTTCAGGGCCCCCAAATCATATGGTCACATTAGTGTTGTCACAATACCAATGTCAGACAAACACTTTTGGACATTGGTTCTGCAATTACACACCGAAAACCGGACTTCAAATTCCTCAATGCCAACCCGCTGTTTACAAACACACCAGCAGTGCCCTTTGTTTGGGCTGCCCGGCCATGGAAATGCAGGAGGAAAAGGGGAAACGGAGCCGGCGTTCTCATCAGAGTAAGACGTCACGCAAATCGACCCCTGCTACCCAGTATTCTACTGGCAAATGTTCAGTCTCTGGACAACAAGCTCTACGAGCTGAGAGCGCAGATCTCTTTCCAACGAGAGACGAGGGACTGCTGCATTATCTGCCTTACAGAAACTTGGATGTCTGCGGAGATTCCAGATTCAGCCATCGAACCCGCGGGGTTCTCCATGCACTGAGCGTATAGAGCGAAAGACCTCTCAAGTAAAAGCAGAGGTGGTGGTGTATGTTTTATGATCAACAAATCCTGGTGTGATCAGAAGAACGTACATTCTATCAAATCTTTCTATTCTCCTGATCTGGAATTTCTCATGCTTCTGTGTCGACCATTCTGGCTACCGAGGGAATTCACAGCGGTCATTATCACTGCTGTGTACATCCCGCCACAGACCGGGCACTCAAGGAACTGTATGGGAGTATAAGTGAGCAGGAAACCACGCACCCTGAGGCCGTGTTCATTGTGATTGGGGACTGTAACAAAGCCAACTTCAAGTCAATAGCACCGAAATACCACCAACACATCAGTTTCAACACACGAGGGGACCGGGTTTTGGACCATTGCTACTCTCCCTTCCGGGACGGCTACATATCCCTCCCCCGCCCACCATTTTGCAAACCACTCTTCCATTCTGCTTCTGCCTGCCTACAGGCAGAAACTGAAACAGGAAGCACCCACCCTCAGAATGATCCAGTGCTGGTCGGACCAATCAGAATCTACGCTACAAGACTGTTTTGATAACGCAGACTGGGAGATGTTCCGGTCCGCCTCTTATGACGACAACGAGGTTTACGCTGATCGCATAACATGTTTCATCAGAAAGTGTGTAGAGGACGTTGTTCCGACCAAAACAATACAGATCTACCCCAACCAGAAACCATGGATTAATAGAGATATTCGCGCGGCACTTAATGCGTGGACCTCCGCTTTTAATTCCGGGAATGCGGAAGAGAATAAACAAGCCAGTTATGCCTTCTGCAAAACTATCAGGGCAGCAAAACGCCAGTACGGGGACAAGACTGAAGGACAGTTCAACACCACCGACTCTAGAAGCATGTGGCAGGGAATTTATAACATCACGGACTACAAACGGAATAAAATCTCTGCCATGAACGCCGCTACCTCTCTCCCGGATGAGCTAAATACTTTTTATGCTTTCAAGGGAAATAACACCGCCCTCGTGGAGAGAGCTCTCGCGGCCAAAGCTACAGAGGTTAGTTCACTCTCCGTCTCTGTAGCGGATGTAACCCGATCCATCCGACGGGTGAATATCCGTAAAGCCGCGGGTCCAGACGGCATTCCGGGCCGCGTCATCAGAGCGTTATGTGAGAATGCTGTTTGTAGACTACAGCTTAGCATTCAAGACCACAGTGCCCTCCAAGCTTGATGAGAAACTCCGGGCTCTGGGCTTAAACAGCTCGCTATGCAGCTGGATCCTGGACTTCCTGTCAAGCAGACGCCAGGTGTTTATGAATGGGCAGCAACATCTCATCACTGACCCTCAACACTGGAGCCCTGCAGGGCTGTGTTCTCAGCCCACTCTTGTATTGCTTGTACACACATGACTGTGTGGCAACACACAGCTCCAATGCCATCATTAAGTTGCTGATGATACGACGGTGGTAGGTGTGATCACTGACAATGATGAAACAGAGAGGAGGTGCACACGCTGACACGCTGGTGTCAGGAGCACAACATCTCCCTCAACGTCAGCAAGACCAAGGAGCTTGTGGTGGATTTCAGGAGAAAAGACAGAGAACACAGCCCCATCACCATCAATGAAGCACCAGTGGAGAGAGTCAGCAGCTTCAAGTTCCTCTGTGTCCACATCACTGAGGAACTCACATGGTCCGTCCACACTGAGGCCGTTGTGAAGAAGGCTCATCAGCGCCTCTTCTTCCTGAGACGGCTGAGGAAGTTTGGAATGAACCACCACATCCTCACACGGTTCTAAACCTGCACTGTAGAGAGCATCCTGACTGGTTGCATCACTGCCTGGTATGGCAATAGCACCATCCTCAACCGCAAAGCCCTGCAAAGAGTGGTGCGAACTGCCAGACACATCACCAGAGGTGAGCTTCCCTCCCTCCAGGACATATATATCAGGCGGTGTGTGAAGAAAGCTCGGAGGATCATCAGAGACTCCAGCCACCCGAGCCATGGACTGCTCTCACTGCTACCATCAGGCAGGCGGTATCGCAGCATCAGGACCCGCACCAGCCGACTTCATGAAAGCTTCTTCCCCCAAGCAATCAGACTTTTGAACTCTTGATCTCTCACAATCAAAATACATCAGCACTGAACTTTATTAATCTTATTATGTCACACTGGACTGTCATAAATTATATTCTCTCTTAACAACACACTGGCAACTGGCTATCAACCGTCAGCCTGAATGTCAATACAGTACAATACAACCTACTGTACATTTTATATATACTTTACTATTTTTATTGTATGTGTATTCTATATTATGTGTATTCTATATTGTGTGTATTGTATACTGTACATTGTATATTATTATTGTGTTGTGTAATTATGTGTATATTAGATATGTAAATTGCGTTGTGTAAATCTGATGTTTATTGTAAATTGGTATATGTCTCATCACTGTCACGACTGCTATGTTGCTCGGAACTGCACCCAAGACTTTCACCCACTGTTGCACTTGTGTATATGACTGTGTGACAATAAAAGTGATTTGATTTGATTTTAAATACTGTATGGACTATAGAACAATTCTACATAAAACAATAGTGAATTTAAAATCGAAATTTAACTTCTAATGTTAAAGTTTATGTTTTCTAATTTAAAGCAGCCCCCTTAAATTCTTTGGCGAGTTCATGAATAATTTATTTGATTTTATATGATTTATTTGAAAGAATTAAAAGAACAGTTTCATGTCTATACATGTATTTTTCATCTAGTCGAGGTTGAAAAGGGTTTTAGAAAGTAATTAGTCATAAGTAATGCAATTACTTTTCAGACAGAGTAATTAGTACAGTAATCTAATTACACTGTTGATGCAATTAGTAGTTAGTAATTAATTACTTTTTAGAGTAACTTACCCAACACTGCTTGCAACACACGACAAAAAAAAAACTGAAAAAAAGATGTTAGTTGTGTTGCTAAGATGCTAAGAAGCCAACCAGTTATCAAGCTAAAGAATTCGTATAAATAAACGCTCTAATTGTATTAGTTACGAAGGGAACTTATCGCAAATGTTCTCTCAATACTACTTGAAACGAGTAATAATAAATGTGGATTATATGTTAAATAAAAGACACATTATAAGAGCTCAGTGAACGCGCCCTGCTAATGCTCGTGCTAATCTGCTCGACCACCTAGAGAACATCAACATCATTATTTACCTTCACGCACGCGTGTTTCAGCGATTGAAAACATCACAGACAATCCATACCATCCGAGCAAGGTCTGCGCTGTGCTGTCTCATTTCATACTTGTTAAGATATTGTCATAAAAACACAATAAATGTATCTGTTTACATTGCTGTTCCGGTGTTGGTGGTCATGGGAGCTACTTCCGGCGGTTTACTCCTCATGCCGGAAGTAAACGGTTCAGGGAAACGCCCTCTAGAGTGAGATCGACAAGAAATTCGGCCAATCACGAGTGAGAGATTTTATACTCAATAGTATATTAGATTTATATTTTATATGTAATATAATATATATTTATATTGTATTATATATATATATATATATATATATATATATATATATATATATATATATATATATATATATATATATAATATTATTTATATATTTATGACATACATTAAATACTTTTTATATATTTATATTTAATATTTAATAGTAAAAAATGTCATACTGTTTTTGAATGTTTATTTAGGCTATTTATTTATTTCGTTATTTATTCTTACATTCACATCACAACATTATGTTTTGGCAGCATTAATAAGAGAAGTTTAAAAATGTATGCAAATCCATTACTACCAAATCACACTCTCAATTTGTTTCAAATTATTTTATTTTAAAATTCTGAAAAGCTAATAAAAGGTAGTTTATTGTGACAGCTTAGCTCATATGGAGTGACAACATGCCCCACTATTAGTATTGCCTCAAAATGTCAACATGTGCTCAGTGAACCAATGTCTTTTTGTAGTCAAAGCTTTAATGTGGCTATACAGAAATGTACCTCATCTGAGAAACATTCACTAGGACTGAACTACTCACGTGTGCAGCCAAACCTTCTCTTACAAACAGGTATTCAGCAAAGAATGATGTCCAAAGTAAATATAAATTACAGTAATCATTAAAGTCCATTTCTGCTGTTCTTTTGTGTTTCACATTATATTGCACCATTAAGTTTATATTTTTGAGTTTGATGATTGGTTCTCAAAATGAATGTGCATTCTAATCGCTGCAGGTGCTTGATAACTAAACATCTACCAGCTGTAAATCATGCCATAGTGCATTAATCACCACATTATCAAGTGTTTGGTGGGATACTCTTATCTGTGGTCACACTTTACAGCAGCATCTATCTAAAGTCAATTTTTGTGTTTGGGTGTGCTTTGTTAATGGCCAACTCAACAAATTTAACATAAATCATTATAGCCAAATGATTTCTGACAGTAGAAAATACAGCCCATAACATCACTGTTTTAAACACTTCCTTATTGTTGTAATAACAGACCAACAGACCAAACCCCTGCATGGTATCAATACATGCTCAAACACAGCATGTTCTCATATTATGTTTTAAAAGCTTATATGCTTATATGGTATGTTTCTCCCCTCTTCAAGTCATGAATGCCTTTAAAAAAATGACTGAATCACTAAAAAGTGAATTAGTAGTTTACTTGAGAATTTTTGTCATAACTGTAATAATTAAATTTAATGGCTTCATAGGATCAATAGAAATAATCAGACAAGAATGTTATTCCACCCACCCAGAAAGAAGATTGTAACACAACATGAGAGGGTCTTTAGTCTGAAGTTGCAACGCATTTTCAATTGAAAAGAACAAACGAGGATTTTGATATGACTTTAACAAAACCATTTTATTTAGATCTTAGCACACTTTCTTAGGTTATCAGACAAAACATTTTTTTTTTTTTTTTTTAAGTGTTCAGTTATTTAAATGTATTTATTTATACTTCCCATTCATTTCTTGGCAGTGTGTACTGATAATAATCTTATTTATTTATTTATTCATTCATTCATTCATGCTGTAATCTTTCATTTAAATGTATTAAATCATTGGAGACAAACAATGACTTAATGTTTAAACAGTACTAATAACAGAACTTAATAATAAGATAATACTATTACTATAATTCATTATTGTTAATATGATTATTTATTTGTATTGTTTTATAATAATAATAATAATAACACAATTATTAATATGGTATCAGAAATAATTAATTTATAAAATAAATACATATTTATTTATGCTGCAATCTTTAATTTAAATGTATTAAATCAATTGACACATTTAATGACAATGTATTAACAGCACTAATAACAAAACTAAATAATTGTATAATACTATTATTATAATTAATTATTGTTAATATTATTATTTAATATTATCGTTTTATTATATTTGTATTATTTAATAATATTAATAATAATAATAAGAAGAAATAATGAATCTGTCAAATAAAAAAGCATAAATAATATAAGGTTATTTTTATTGTTATTATTTATTTTAAATCGTTTTTTATTATAATAGGAGACACAGTTGCACAGTTGCCCCGGGTGGGCGGAGCCGACAGTCTCCACACTGTTGGGCAACACCGGGTACATGAACAGCAGCATCTGAGCTCGAGAAACACACAGAAATCCACACTGATGTTCTCAGCACATATCACATCTGCTGTAGATCATTCAGAAGAGCATTATGTGCATTTAACAACCTGCTTTTACTTTTCAACAGCATCAACAAGGAGGAAAAAACGATGCAACCCATCTAAACATATTTTTTTTTCTCTCTTATATATTTTTGTCTTGATGGACCTGAGAATGAGAAATCAAAGGATGTGGGTTTTCTGAAGTTTTGCACAAGGTGCCACTGAAGAAAAAATAGCGCGCAGCGTAACTACTGGAGAAGCATTGAAAGAGCGCAACATTGTAAAGAATTTCAGCATAAAGAACAATTGAAGCATCAAAGGTGACTAAACTATTCTTGATTATTAGGATCGGAGAATCATTTCATTAAAGCTGCTCATATTTTTGCATTCACTTCAGATCGTTTTGCGCACAATTACGCATTTTGTGCATCTCCATTTAGCGGATATACTCCAGAATCAAGATCTTTCTGTGTGTGGATTTTAAAGGAATTAAAAGCCCTTCGTGACGGCGCATGGACGAGCACAGCCATCTGATGCACACCTTGGGCGCTGTGACCCTCACCGGACACTCGGTGGCATTACCGGTCTCTCACGGTCACGAGACAGACGGAGACGCGAGAAACAAACAGGACATCGGAGACATTCTGCATCAAATCATGACCATCACCGACCAAAGCCTGGACGAGGCTCAAGCAAAGTTAGTTGCAGAATAATTGGTAACACTTTAGTGTAGCCGATATGTTACTATAATTGTGTCAACAATGTACATTTACATTCCAAATAATGGGGGTGGAAGTTACAGTTCATTTAACAAACAGTGAGCTTTTGTTTTGTCGTTCATGGGGTAAGTTGTCACAACGCAACCGGCCATTGAATAGCCTGCAGCATTATGGACTTTTCAGCAAGGTTTAAACAGTAACACAATTAGCTATAGAATACAAAATTCATGAAACAAGGTAAATATACAAAGATATCAAAGCATTATTTTTGCCAACAGAAATAATGGTTGAAATATAGTTGAGGCTTGCCTTAATGCATTGTGCTTTTATAGTTTACGTCTTCATTCAACACATAAAAAACAAAAGATATTACTAAAAGTCAAAAGCATTAACTCAACACTGTTGCTTGTCCAGTCAGTTGATCATATGCATAATGTAGAAATGTTTCTACACATATAATCTACAGACTCCTTTGTTGCAAAATACCACTTTTTTTTTTTTTGTTTTTTTTAGAAATCAAGCAAAATGGATAATACATTTACCACAATGGTGTTGGGTTTTATAACATTTGTGCTCTTTATTTAAAATAAATGCAGATCAAAGAGAATATTATACTATTATTATATTATATAGAGTATTATACACACACACACATATATATATATATATATATATATATACACACACACACACACACACACTGTATATACGTATATATATATATATATATGTATATATTAATACGTGTCCCTGTGTGGAGTTTGCATGTTGTCCCTGTATTTGCGTGGGTTTCCTCCGGGTGCTCTGGTTTCCCCCACAGTCCAAAAAGACATGCATGTTATGTTAATTGGAGACCCTAAATTGCCCATAGGTGAATGTGAATGTGTATGTCTGTGTGTGTGTTGCCCTGTGATGGAATGGCCACCTGTCCAGGGTGTTTCCCTGCCTTCGGCCTGAGATAGATGGGATAGGCTCCAGCACTACCCGTGACCCTGCATAGGACAAGTGGCTATAGAGGATATATATATATATATATATATATAGCCTATTTTTTAGATTTACGCATTTCAATTTCATAACAAAATTCCATAACATTTTATTGTGTAATCTTTTACTAAATTAAATTAATAAAACTTTACATTTATTCAAGTTTTATTAATTTAATTTAGTTAAAGATTGGGGGGCCTGCGTAGCTCAGCAAGTAAAGACGCTGACTACCACACCTGGAGTTGCGAGTTCAAATCCAGGGTGTGCTGAGTGACTCCGGTCAGGTTTCCTAAGCAACCAATTGGCCCTGTTGCTAGGGTGGGTAGAGTCACGTTGGGTTAACCTCCTCGTGGTCGCTATAATGTGGTTCTCGCTCTCGGTGGGGTGTGTGGTGAGTTGTGCGTGGATGCCAAGGAGAATAGCGTGAGCCTCCACACGTGCTAGGTCTCCGTGGTAATGCTCTCAACAAGCCACGTGATAAGATGCACGGATTGACTGTCTCAGACGCGGAGGCAACTGAGATTCGTCCTCTGCCACCCGGATTGAGGCGAGTCACTACGCCACCACGAGGACTTAGAGCGCATTGGGAATTGGGCATTCCAAATTGGGGAGAAAAAATAAAAATAAATAAAAAATCTTTGTTAAAGATTACACAGTTCAATGATATGGAATTTTGTTATCTTAATCATAAAAATAAGACAAAATATATTTTTATAGATCTTTACAGCAAAACACTATTTTAATGTTATGTATGGATGATCCACTATTTTGTATATCTTGTGTTTTTCTTTGAAAGAAAGCATGGGCTGAACTGTCACAGAATGAAGCCGGCTCTATTCAGCGTGCTATGTGAAATCAAAGAGAAAACAGGTGAGTGGTTGTTTATGTCCCACACAAAACAGTACCATAATACACCTGTACAGCTGTTGCTCTTCAATACAGACTGCTGTTCAATTCACAATAGCCACCACCAGTCCAACAGAACTTCATGTCTATTACAGACAATAGTGTTTTTGTTGTTCTTTTACATTGACAGATGCTTCCTTATCAGAGTGAACAAGAGCTTTGTTTGTGATGCTTTTTGGTCAGGAGTACTGTATTTATAAGTATGAGTTTAATTATGACTATGGTTTTTGATATGCATCTTGACACTGCTCAGCACAATTGCAGTTTGATTGCACAATTTATTGTAATGCACTTTTGCTGCAAGAGCATGATTTCAGAAGAACTACTTTAGTAGACATTTTTTATTTTATTTTAATTGATCCATTAATTTATTGGGTACATAAAATGCATCTATTGTCAAATCAGATTTGTATTCACAAACAGTATTATTAGATCAACATGTTACTGTGTGTGAGGTCATTATTTAGAAAATATGTAAATAAACCTCTCCAGAAAAATATCTCATTTTTTATATTAAATAGGCTCAGAGTGTGTAAAATTTTACAGAACATCCTTCTGACCATGGGCGTAGAATACGTGGGGGATGCGGGGGACATGTCACCCTCACTTTTTAACTGGGCAAATGTGTTTATGCTGTGTCTTTCATACAGCAAATGTCTAAATGTGTAAATGAAAAAGTTAAAATTCACTGGTCAATCATATATTTAATTCAATAAAAAATGTAGCGATTGAGAACCTTAAAAATGTATCTTATATATTTATGTTCATCTTGCGCTAATCGTTCTGCCCTCCCTCTCTTTTGAAATGATTGCTACGCCCTTTATTTCTGTCAGCTGGGAACTAGCGATGCACGATTCGCAAATGAATCGCTGTCTTGAGTCGGTTCTTTTCAATTAATTAATTGAAAAACAGTTAAACAGGTTTGCAAAACGTTCTGAATTGTGAAAATGCAGCTCCCAAAGTCACCAGAATTTAACTTTTGGTGCTATTTTTACGGAGGCAAGATTACAGGGCTTTTGATTCATCCCGCTGAATCAAGTCTTTACAATCCGTTCAGCAAAGCGATTCCTTCAGATTCGTTCACTGATGCGGTCAGTAATAGTTTTTTCTGCCAGTAGGTGGTGACAGATGTCTGCAATGTGTAACGAGTGAATCATTGAATCATTGATTCAATTAATTCGTTAAAAACACAGCCCAAGGGAGGCCTGGGTAGCTCAGCGAGTATTGACGCTGACTATCACCCCTGGAGTCACAAGTTTGAATCCAGGGTGTGCTGAGTGACTCCAGCCAGGCCTCCTAAGCAAACAAATTGGCCTAGTTGCTAGGGAGGTTAGAGTCACATGGGGTGACCTCCTCGTGGTCGCGATTAGTGGTTCTCGCTCTCAATGGGGCGCGTGGTGAGTTGTGCGTGGATCGTGGAGAGAAGCATGAGCCTCCATGTGCTATGAGTCTCCGCGGTGTCATGCACAGCGAGCTGCGTGATAACATGCGCGGATTGACGGTCTCAGAAGCGGAGGCAACTGAGACTTGTCCTCCACCACCCGGAATGAGGTGCGTAACCGCGCCACCACGAGGACCTAGTAAGTAGTGGGAATTGGGCATTCCAAATTGGGAGAAAAGCCCAGATAGCACACACACATCTCCGAGATGTCTGTTTTAGATCTTTTCATCTGAAAAGCATCACAATCTAAGTAATATCTGCTAAATTTCTTAAAAAGATCAGATTTACAACAATTCTAAATCATAAACGTCTCAAAGACTTATTGATTGCAGATGAGCAAACAACGTAAAAATACGTCATCCAGATGCAACCACACACTTCAAATAGACGTCTGGGTGAGGTACGTGTGAGTCCTTCACGACCGGAACAATGGAGGTGAATGAGAATGATGTGTTCACTAAAAAAGATTTGTTCGATCTCACTTAAAAGATCAGTTGGAAGCTTTGTG
This sequence comes from Myxocyprinus asiaticus, assembly GCF_019703515.2. Taxonomy (NCBI): domain Eukaryota; kingdom Metazoa; phylum Chordata; class Actinopteri; order Cypriniformes; family Catostomidae; genus Myxocyprinus; species Myxocyprinus asiaticus. Next base: position 59,277,217 of record NC_059347.1, read on the forward strand.
AAGCAATTGGTTGAATTAAAGAAGCACAAAACATTCCTTAGCCATGACACCAGGAACCTGTGCCAGTGAAGTAAACTGGCATTCTGACTTTACATTGACCTAGTGAGTACTAACCTCCTCTTCAACTCAAGCATGCTGAATATTTTCATACAGTATTTGCCGAGTGTGCATATTCGTAAATAGGCATCTCTCATTCTGCAAAATCAATTGTCAGCTTTAAGTAAAGCATTTGCAATTGTCTGGTTCTGGAAATAAAAATCCCATTAATGTGTGCCATAGGCGAATTGGATCCTAGTGAACAACTACAATACCCATGACCCTGAAGAGAAAGACCCACTAACAGAGCTCTGCAGCGATCGCTCCTATGAAGCACTGTCAAAGAACGATTTACTCTCCCTACATTCTCAAACTACTTATATATTTGAATATATCAGAATATATTTCAACAAACTTGAAATAGGTTGTTTCTATACTTACAGTATAATCAACAACTTTAAATCAGTAATTTGTATATATTTTCAGCATTTTTATTTTGATTGTGTAATTTGCAGTGCTTAATGGGGTTGTAGTTCAATCCCTCATGAGAGATGTTAAGTACACAGCCTTTATACACTTTAGACCCTGTCCCAATACCCACACTTGCGGTCTTGGTGACTTGAGTGCGTGTGCACGTGACAGGAAGTGAGTGTTCAAAACTGTCCCATGTCTAAAACATGCCAAATCTCAGTGCACTCAACCCACACTAAATCCACACTAGCGCGAATACCGCTTCGGAGCGGTCTTTCACGCTCAGTGTTCAGCTCACGCGGTGTATTTTCGCCATGATGACGTCAAGGAAAGCTTTTCAACATAAGTTATTATAATCAGATAGTGAAACGTAAGTGAAGCATATATTTATTTGAGTATAAATGAATATACTCAACATTATATAATGTGTTTGGGATGACTTAATAGCAGCACCATAATTACAAAATTTTATTTATGTGTATATTTATATACCTCTTTGTTCACCCAGTAATCACCTTATTTTATTTGTTCTTGCCTAATACTGCTGGTCATTTTGGTCATTTATCAGTCAGTGTGGCATACAATATACGGTCTAGTAAATGTTGTTTTAAAATAAAACATTTGTCAACTACTACCACAGGTTCTTTCTCATATTTATGTATATAAAATATATGTTTTAATGCTTTTTATTTGTTGTATGAAACCACATACTGATAAGTTGTGTAAAGCAGTCTTTGATTGTCTTATATAAATGACAAGCCAAAGAATATAATTTAAATGATTTGTATTATTAGCTATTAATGGATCACACAGGTTTATAGAATAAAGCAATTTTAGAGGTAAAATTTGGGAGGGTTACTTTTGAAATGTATTCCACTACAGATTACAGAATACATGCTGTAAAATGTAATTTGTAACGTATTCCGTTAGATTACTCAAGGTCAGTAATGTAATCTAAATACTTTGGATTACTTCTTCAGCACTGGTAGATTTTTTCACTTGTTTTGACTATAAAAACTCTGCCAGTACAGTTAGACAAAATACACATGTTAAAAATACATTCTCTGAAAAACTGAATTATCTTATGCAGTGTTGTTTCTAAAACAAGATAAACCAAGCTGATCTTGTTTTAAGGATTTTTAGATAAGGTTACAGGAAAACAATACAAAAATTATTATAAAGAATAAGATTTTTGCCCTAATATCAAAGGTCTTACTAGGAAAAAGAAATTATGATCCAACGTGAATTTTCTTGATAATAAAATATGATCGTGTCTGGTAACATGTGCATGTAAAATGGCTAGAAATAGCATTTTATCTTAGCGTAAAGCTGACAATTTACACAAGGTTTATTTCTATTTCTTGTGCTCCAAACTTACTTCAAACTTACTTCTCTGTCTGCTCGTATGAATGTGACACATCATAAGAAAGTGTTTCACCGCTGTTCAAATGCACTTTGGATCACGTCATTTATATATATAAATGTTTCCATCTGAAAGGACTAAATATTAAATGAAACAAATGACAATAAAATGCAAAGTAATCTCTTCAGTAATCAAAATACTTTTTGAATGTAACTGTATTCTAATTACCAATGATTTAAATTGTAACTGTAGTGGAATACAGTTACTTATATTTAGTATTTTAAATACATAATCCCGTTACATGTATACCGTTACTCCCCAGCCCTGTCTACGAGTGTCCCAACGTGCAATCAAAAGTCATACACACACTCGCAATCTTCACGTCTACTTGCACACCAGTGGCCAAACACTGGAAATACGTAAGACAAGTGGGTGAGTAGGCAAGACCAAAACTGCAAGTGGGGGTATTGAGACAGGGCCACAGTCTTTAAAATGTATATGAAAAAAACACTTCCAGATCCAAAACAGCCAAAAAAGTGGGTGGGCACTGTTGCACTCTGTTAGGGAAACCTGTTTGGAAACAATTGTTCGTATGTTTACTAAGGCACTTAGTATTGCATATACTTAAATAAAATGATTACAAATGATATGGAAAATGTTTTTTTTTTTTTTTTTTTAAATTAAGCTACAAATTAAGAATTTCTTTATACTGCTTTTTACACTACATTACAATACGTATAGGTACAATACATATCAAATTGGAAGAAATACAGACAGTTTATCACATTCAGAATCAGAATCACAATGAGCTTCATTGCCAAGTATGCTTCCACATACAAGGAATTTGTCTTGGTGACAGGAGCTTCCAGTGCACAAACAATACAGCAACATGACAGAGACAATAATAATAAAAAAATAGAGTAAAAATAAAAAGCAAATAGAAATATAAGTGTATATAGAAATACACAATAATTCAAAAATATGCATATAGTATGTACAAATACAAATCTGTTATATACAGTGCAAGGGAATGTAATGCAGAAGAGGTAGGATATGTTAAATAATATATTAAATAATATATTTATTTAAGCCCAACTAAATCCCTTTAGCAAAGATCTTTCTCTCTCAGTGTCTTCATATTTCACACCCTGTGTTTCCCCTAAACTCATAATTGCAACAAGGGACTCAGAAATAGTGATAAAAAAAAAAGCCAAAGACACTGGACAGCATGCTATTACACCCCTGCAGAGTCATCTGTGAAGGGGTCTCGCTCTTTCCTGTCACAGGAAAAAAAATCAATAGTGCAATCCTCGCTGCTCCCGTCCTCACTGGCGGTAATTGAAATAGAAAATCAAATGAGCGGAGAGCAGATAATTGTTTTATCAATATCCTCCTGCCCGTCTTGCGCGGGTCATTGGCGCATGATCACCGAGCTGCGGATATGACGAGGACGAAATGTGAAATTGAACAGCTCGGCACTCGTTTATCAGATCTGACAACTCGCAGTGACCGACCGGCAGTGTGGCTGGACGCTGCAGCTGCTCTCCCGCTCAGACGTCTGCTTAAATATCATAACGTGATAAAAGGGCTGCTGCCGCAACACAAGCTCTGTCATTGGACCAACAAAAATGTAATATATTTCTGCTCTAATATGTGCTATAGCTGTACTGTAATGTTATAGATTGCAGTAATCAATGGCCATTTGCTTGCAGCCACCTATTCAAAAGGAAATTGTATTGTGCAGCATGTTAAATATTGTAAATGTTATCAGAGGACATTTGGAACACACAAATATGCCTGCTCTGTGAAGGCAAACCAGGATCTGTGTAAATTAGGCTTTTTGTGTATTGCATACTGTATATATAGGTGTTTCTTCAGCTTCAGGCACTTTTAGCACTGTGCACATAAATAAAGTCTCTTAAAACATTTTCACAATCACACTTTTTTTTTATTTGCCTATGAACAATCTTCAACAATGTATGTACATGCATCACCTTGAATTTTCTTTGTTTTATCCTGTAATGCATGCACATACTCTGTTGGACATTTTTAGTAGACAAATAAAAAATAGTAGTGGATATGTGTGAATATGTTTTAGCGATACTTTATTTTCTAGAAATCCACAGTGCTAAAAGTGCCAACATTTAAAGAAACACCCATTAATGAGATCTCTTTTGTGATTTTTCTTTACTGTGGGTGGTACTAATGTTTTGGCTGCGTTTACACCATTACCTGATTTGCATAATTCCTTTAGTGGATCGGGCGTTAAAACAACGCAGACAGTGCGTGCAAATGAACAATGCTATCAGCGGGTGCAATTCATTCTCAGGGAATTCGCACATCAGTCATTTTCCAGCATAAGGGCACACTCAGCATGGGCATCATTCAGTTTGACATTCAAGACTGAATTTCCCCTGGCGTTGTCATGTTCATGGTAATAAATTATAATTGTTACAGTTCTCATCATGTGCATGACTTATAGTGGTCTGTGCCCATTCTGGAGCATTTTTATTTGGGTAATGAAGAGTGGCTGTAAATCTCTTGGCTGTACTGGTGTTTGTTTTAAGATGCTGATGTCTGCTCAATTGCCCCAACTGGATTAATTGCTACCTTGAACTCTTCACCCTCTTGAGTGCTTGTTATATATCACCCCGACACTCATAAAGAATTAGTCCACTTCAAGCACGGCATATTTCTGTATGATGGAGTGGAGATGAGAGCAACCACAGCAGAATGTGTTACTTCAGTTATTAGTCAATGTTAGGGTGACCATACGTCCTCTTTTTCCCGGACATGTCCTCTTTTATCGGACCTTAAAAAAGCGTCCGGCCTTATTCGACTTTAGTTGCATTATGATGTGCATCTGGTCTAATACTTCATTGTGTGTGCGCGCATATTTGCATTGCTTTAACCCCTCTTTGTAAGTCCCGCCTTCTCGCACACCAATTGGTCGATTATAAGAGTCTTGCAGCAACTATTGGCCAAATTCCTGCTTGCCAATCTTGGCATCAAACAGTTGCTTGACAGTAGCAGCAAATGACAGCTGAGTGGAAACAATGCCCAAACGGAAGTGCAAATTTACAGAAGATTTGCACAAACATTCCCATGCTTTCGTCCAGGTCGAGATCCGTGGGAAGCAGAATGTATGACATGTAAAGCTGGCACTTATGTGTCAGTTGCTAATAAAGGTGCAAGTGATTTAGAAGCACACATTAGCTCTGCCAAGCATAAAGGGTCAGCAAAAGGTTAAAGTTCATCAGGTAAATTAACGGACTACTTTTTGCGACCAGGTAAAATTATCATCACGTTGCTTCATTTTCCATGGCCATTCAAAATAATAGTAATAGTAAATGAAGGTACACTCATGGCATCAAATATTTTATTTTAGTACATGGACATTCAAAAGAATGTTGAAAATGTTTATTTATTGATATATATTTATGTTATGCTAATAGAGTGTCTTTTTCACTGTATTAAAGTTTGCATTCATAGTAACACTGTTTTGAACCCTATTATTCTGCCCCACCCAACCCCAATGGTGAAAAAAAAAGGTGTCTTCTTTTTGGTAAACCAGAATATGGTCACCCTAGTCAATGTGAAATCAAAACCGGCCTTTTACATTTTTACAGGAATATTTGGGGATCAATACAATTGATTACCACTAAAATAATTTGTGGCGTAGTGGGCTAAAGCGCAGAACTGGTAAGCAGAAGGTTACCGGTTCAATCCCCACCATTGTGTCCTTGAGTAAGGCACTTAACTCCAGGTTGCTCCGGGGGGGATTGTCCCTATAATAAGTGCACTGTCAGTTGCTTTGGATAAAAGTGTCTGCCAAATGCATAAATGTAAATGTGAAAAAAGCAAAAATCTGGGTTACAGTGCAGGCACTTTCAATGGAAGTGAATGGTGTTGTTCTGCAAACGATAAAATACTCGAACGATAAATAAAGTGACAAGACGTAAACAATATGTGTTAACATGATTTTAGTGTGATAAAATCGCTTACTAACCTTCTGTGTAAAGTTATAGCCAGTTTTACAACTTTGTTGTCATGATGACGTAACGTCTAAAAATAAAAAATAACCGTAAAAATGGAGATTTAAAAAATTTACAGCTCAAATAATACAAGAGTTTTGACAGAAGAATTAATGTAAGTGCGTCTATAAATTATACGCTTCACATTTCTGCCTTAAAATCCTCCACAAATTGGCCCCATTCACTTCCATTTTAAATGTCTCACTTTTACCTCCATTTTTGCTTTTTTTAAAGAAAAGGAGAGATGATTCGAAATTATTTTGTGTTAATAAACATAATGCCAAAAATGCTGTCAATTGAGCTTAACTTGTATTGAACACAGAATATTCCATAAAAATGGGTTGCGAATGCGGATACATGTTGACGTTTTGAAATATCCTCCACTGTAATTGTAAAGATTCTTTGAATATCAGCTTGTCATAAATTTGACGGCTTTTTGATATTTGTTGCAAACAACAATTTCAACTTTTCACTTTCTTAAAATGGAAGGTTGTGACGTGATTCTAGGTGCCAGGTTGAAAAATTCCCACGATGTTCGACTTTTGCAGCAAACATGAAAATAAACAATTTGACCCTCAAAGGAAACAGTCTTGGTTTCACTGAGGTTGTTGTCTCACCTGTTTCGTAGCTGTCAGAGATTGGTTCTTTCATCTAGAACGAGGGAACAAAGACTGCTTTTAGGTGATGCCAAGACAAGCACCAGCGCCAGGGTGAAGTATTGCATGCCTTGTCTCCATTGAAGCGTACAACTTTGATCAGACTTACTCAGCAGTTCTGGCGCAAAAGCCTAAACACACCATATAAAGGGTATGTGTGAACTCAAACCACACCTGACTCACCAGTCCTCATCTGAAATGGATGAACTGCATATGTTTGACAGACTGAATAGCAATGCAATCTTAAAAGTCATTCTCTTGAAAATAATGAACGTTGAGCTTGCACCTGAGGCAGAAAACATTTAATATACAAGCATTTTTAGAGTGTTTTATATAGATAACTTCTAGGGCTGTGCATACCGATTTCCTGATTTGATTTGATTCTGACTCATTTGAGGATATTTCATTTAAAATGTCCATTTTGCTTACGTATGTAAGACTCTCTCAGCTAATGCTGTAAATTGTGCAGGGGACCTTCTAACTTGGTATAGTATGAAAATATTAACTAAAAACGGGGCTATGTATTCAACAGATACAATAATCAACATAACCAAAGCTGAAGTAAACTTTAAGAGTAAAAGATCGATGTTGGGATTTTTTAGAATCAATATCGGGATTGTTCAAATTAAGTTGGAAAATCAGTATTTTTTCCCAACCCTACACTCAAAATAAATATACTGTAGGATTTACTTTAAAAAAAAGCAGTGTGGTTCCATGCAACAGTGTTGAGTAGTTCCAACAAGCCACGGTTCAGTTGGATGAACTAAAGAAATCCAAGTAAATTGGACAACAGCTTTTTGAGTAAATGCAATGCATTTGGATTTGTTAGTGTTACATATTAATATTATGCTAGTTTAACTTGATAATAAGCGTCGAACTTACATAAATTCTATTTATTCTTTCGGTTAACAATTGGCTACGACAGTTGGCTGTAGTTTGAGATTCAATTGGCATGAATCTCAACCAAATAAATTCTTACAACTCTGCTTTGAGTGGCACAAAAATAGCTCATTGGTCAAAGCAATGTAATAGTTTTAAGCATTCAATCTATGCTCAAGCTCTGCTCTTCACCACAGTGGTAACCCCCAAAATTCCAACATTACAGAAACTCAATATAACAAACATTAAATACTAACTATTCTCCCTTTTATTGATCTTGCACAAAAACACATACGATAACACTTAATTTCAACATTTACTCTCTCCATCCAGTTTCGTGCAAAGCATACTGGGAACTACAAATCACTGCGGTTTCAATTAATGGCAACAAAAAAAGATTTATGTTGTCCCAACACAAATGGATTAAGTAAAGTTGAAAAGCATTTATATTAAGTTATCTTGTTTACATGCATTTTTTGAGCAATATGAACAAGGGAAGATTTATTATCCCTAACAATAGTGAAATTTCATTTTTTCAGTGTAGTAGCTAAAGAAAAATGGCACAGATTAAGAGGTGCACCCATATTTTCTCTTCTAAAGCTCCATGCGATTTGTGAGCTACATTCAAAGTCTTTTAAAGCCATATGAGAACTTTGTGTGAGGAACAGACTTAAATTTAAGTTGTTATTTGCTGAGAAACAACATGAGGGTGAATAATTTGTATTTTTGGGTGAACTATTACTATAACAATACCTTGCCTTCTAGTTGTAGTCGTATTTATAGCAACAGACTGTCAGAAACAGTTCCAATGTGAAAAGAAGCTCAGTAAATTGTTTATGCAGACAGTCCTTGAGGAATGATTGAAAGTATCAGCAAGTTTCCCCCTTCTCCCCATTCTGTGGAGTCTTGGGAACTCATATCAATCGATAGTTCCAGTTCCAGAAAGATTGCTGTACACACACTAAAGGGCTGTGGAAGTTCTCAATGGCCTTCATTTACAGTTTCTATCAATAAATCTACATGATTAATCAGGGCAGTCATAGGTGAAGTACAGTTCTCATTGGCTTCCAAATAGATTCACTGATGCTCAATGGAGCACCATCACAGCTTGACCTTCTCCCAAGAGTGCTTGCTCAACAGTTCTTTTACTTGTCCACCAGAGCATCACAATCCATGCAGGCCAAAACAGATCTTTTCTGTAGGGAAGGCTTCTGAAATGTTGGTTTGACTGTATTGTTAATGAAAAACAGACCCAAATTTAAGTCATTGCTCACTAAAAATCATGATATGTGCAATAGCTGTACTGCTAGTGAACCTCGTTTACACCGGCTCGCATGTTAGTTCGTGAAACCACTGGACCATTTGAATTTACCATCTTTGCGAGCGTCCACATTTTCCCACCCATTCTTGATGCAAACAAATTTCAGTTCTCCTTGCTCTACCCTAGCATAAATCAATGCATACAAGGGATAAGACATTTATTATCATTTAGCGTGTTTGCTAAAAGGATTTGTAGGAGTTAAGCAAATATCTGTTGAATAGTTCCCATGTGTGTTTTAAAAACAGGAAGAGAGTCTTATCATCACCTGTCTTATCTGAATTATTTCCTGAATACAATCTCAGTTCTTAAATTCTGCTTTGTATGTTACAAATGCAAAAACACTTTCAGTGTGAATGGCCCCTTAGACTGTTAAAAGATAAGGATGGTTTTTCAACAGGTTTCCTAAATCTCAAAATTAGTCAATATATGAAAATGACAGCACACTTCCATTTGATTGACAGATGCTTTACTCTTCAGTAGGAGAAGAACATATTCGCTTCAAAGGTTCTATCAGAGTTAAACCATGCAGTGTCGTGTATGGAAGCCATCGTTTTCCTGTTGATTTGTGATGAGCTTATGTGAGAATAATTAATGCCAATTACCCCTTAATTACAGTGATTAGAGGAGTCATGGGAAATTAAGCTGCAGCTGTAGGCTTCTCGCAGTGTTCTGGTGGATGTAGCAAGGAGACAGACTGGTGCAGTTTAGATGGTTAAATTCAGTTTTGACGCCCACAGTGTCAGTAAACTGACCGATAAAAGTGTGAAATACATCTGGGATGAGAAATAGACTGTTAAATCACTTGAGCTTGTAAACGTCATTCACCTTCAAATAAATTCAGTCTTATGTACGGTGACAGTCACAAACTTCTATGCCATTGTGGAACAGTTTGTTTTATCTAATTTCTTTGTTCATTAAAAGTGAAGTATATCATTTCTGCGACCCTAGTGGTACCAAATGGAATAACAAACAAAAAAAAGAAAAGATTTTTTGACCACAATGCTAGTGTTGCTAGGTGGTTACTATGGTGCTTTAATATACACTGGCGGCCAAAAGTTTGGAATAATGTACAGATTTTGCTGTTTCGGAAGGACATTGGTACTTTAATTCACCAAAGTGGCATTCAACTGATCACAAAGTATAGTCAGGACATTACTAATGTAAAAAACAGCACCATCACTATTTGAAAAAAGTCATTTTTAATCAAATCTAGACAGCAGCCATCACTCCAACACCTTATCCTTGAGTAATCATGCTAAATTGCTAATTTGGTACTAGAAAATCACTTGCCATTATATCAAACACTGCTGAAAGATATTTGGTTTGTTAAATGAAGCTTAACATTGTCTTTGTGTTTGTTTTTGAGTTGCCACAGTATGCAATAGACTGACATGTCTTAAGGTCAATATTAGGTCACAAATGGCAAAAAAAGAAACAGCTTTCTCTAGAAACTCATCAGTCAGTCATTGTTTTGAGGAATGAAGGCTATACAATGCTTGAAATTGCCAAAAAACTGAAGATTTCATACAAAGGTGTACACTACAGTCTTCAAAGACAAAGAACAACTGGCTCTAATAAGGACAGAAAGAGATGTGGAAGGCCAGATGTACAACTAAACAAGGGGATAAGTACATCAGAGTCTCTAGTTTGAGAAATAGACACCTCACATGTCCTCAGCTGACAGCTTCATTGAATTCTACCCGCTCAACACCAGTTTCATGTACAACAGTAAAGAGAAGACTCAGGGGTGCAGGCCTTATGGGAAGAATTGCAAAGAAAAGCCACTTTTGAAACAGAAAAACAAAAAGAAAAGGTTAGATTGGGCAAAGAAACACAGACATTGGACAACAGATAACTGGAAAAGAGTGTTATGGATCTTAACCCCATTGAGCTTTTGTGGGATCAGCTAGACTGTAAGGTGTGTGAGAAGTGCCCGACAAGACAGACACATCTGTGGCAAGTGCTACAGGAAGTGTGGGGTGAAATGTCACCTGAGTATCTGGACAAACTGACAGCTAGAATAACAAGGAACTGTAAAGCTGTCATTGCTGCAGGTGGAGGATTTTTTGATGAGAACTCTTTGAAGTAGTTTAAGTTATTAAACCAAGTTATAGTCATTTTTTTTTCAAATTGTAATAGTACATTTTCACATTATTAATGTCCTGACTATACATTGTAACCAGTTGAATGCCACTTTGGTGAATAAAAGTACCAATTACTTTCCATAAGAGCAAAATCTGTACATTATTTCAAACTTTTGGCCGCCAGTGTAAGTGTAACAGTTAAAGGATGGGCAAGGAGGCGGTGGGAACTGGCTGAACCGTCAACATAATGTTTAATGTAAAACTCAACTTAAAAAACATAAAACATAAGACGAACACAGACACACATGCAGCGCGGCTGCGTGCGTCTCTCTCTCTCTCCAACTGGTGTCTCCGGCTCCCCTTTATCTCGCTCTCGCGCTGATCAGCTGATTCAGTGCCGGCTGTGCCTCCTCACAGCCCGGCCACACCCTCCTCCTCATCACACTCCTCCCCTGCCCGATTCAGGCCGGGGCATCAACCGGACTGACCTACTCCCCCCCCACCCCCATCTCTGGATGGGAGACGCTGCCTTTCCGATGGTTAAAGTATGGGCAAGGAGTAGGTGGGTACTGGCTGAACCGTCAACATAAAACAAAAGAAGAACACAGACAAACATGCTGCTCTCTCTCTCTCTCACCAAGTGGTGTCTCCGGCTCCCCTTTATCTCAGATGAGAACCCAGATGAGGGTTCTTAAGGTTAATAATCGAGTTTTAAATCAACAAAACCGACATGCACCCCGGTCCTTTACATTGCAATTGCATCGCTCTATCAGTTTAGCTACTGTGCAACTTGATCAACTCGAGCAAGCTTGTAAATATATTTGGTTATGTAATCCAAACATTAAAATGCATCATCTTACAGCTCATGCACTACTGTAAAAGAAGTGTTTAGATGTCATGAGATAGAATTGTGTGAGGAACAGGGAGAAAAGTAAGTGTTTATGAACTGATAATCTGATGTTTTACTCGTGATTTGTGTGAAAGTGAATAAATGTCATTGTCTTTGTAGCGCCTCTAGTGTTCATTCATAAGGAAACTGCTGCGATACGTACAACGAGCAATGGAAAAATCATTTTGCAAAAATGTAGTAATAGTAACTAAATTCTGTAAAATTTATTATACACAAATCATTCATTTTAGAGCCATATATGTGTGATTATAGTTGGGTTTGGGAGTAGTTACAATCAAATGGTTCAATCTGAAATTATTTTTGAGCTATTTTCATCCAAATTAAAGAGTATCACAATTTTATTTATACCATATTTATTGTTTCAAAATTATGACATCCATTTCATTCATTACTTATTAGTAATTTTCAAATGAAAAATTCTAATTAGCAAATTATGAAGCTTAAACCCCCACACACATTTTTTAGTAAGAAGTGCCCATATATTTAAGACAATTAATCCATACATTTTACTAGAGAAGCTTATTAAATGCTTAATTTTACCCAGTGGGAGTCCATTTTATAAGAAGGTTTAACATTTCGTTTCTCTTATGTCAGCTTATTTTTGAGCCCAGTGTTAATTTAAGAGCAGGCAGCAGCTTCCAGAAGATTTTCTGTGAATATACCAGGGCGTCTCGAAAGAGGAGATGGCTTCTGTTACAGTCTTTAAGTATCAAATATGCATTTCAACAATTCATTCTGCTCTGTGAAGAAATCCAAAACCACCCACAGCTCCGTCTAGCCGAACAGTAACTGTCACTGCTCAACAATGAAACCAGTTTTGAGCGTTTCTGAACAGATTAAATTAGACTTGTTAATGGGGGTTGCAGAGAGCTTTGAGAGCTCTGGATTTATTTTAGGCCCCCTGCTCAAGAGAGTTTAGTAGAGAGGACTTCATCTGTAGAGTTGGATTTTTTTCAATGGTTAATAAACTTCTTATCCATCCTATATGTAAAATAACCTTCTAAAAGTCTTTGTTTTGACCATGCATGTTTCTGATGCATACTACCATATGACTGTTTCTTTAAATGTCTCTTGAACTGAGTTGATTGAAAAATGGTTTGGAAAAATACTTTGTATCCCCTACCACAACATCAAATCCCAGACTTTAATGTATTCGTGAGATCCCCTGGCAAAAACGTCTAGCAATTGAAAATAATGATCGGAAGTCTTTTTTGACTAATCCAGATTAATTACATTGAAGCATTAATACACTTGTGCTTTAACTCATGTGAACTGTTGGACATTTAAGAAGTCATTAGGACATTCATGTTTCTGTATTGCCATTTTAGTATAAAGCATTTCAATAGGACATTCCAGGAAAATCTGTCTGTCTGTCTGTCTCTTATTCAATTTTTGTGAGAGTGCTAATTCAAAGTGCAATTTTCGTGCTAGCGCAAACCACAAGTGGGGGTGGGAGTGTTTGCGCAATCTGTGGGTGTATGCGCACAAACTGTGGGTATATTGTATGTTAATGAAGTGGTGCAAAGTGAAATTGCTAAGTCAATGAGAGAGGCCATGCTTTACAGTGATTTAAGTGGTAAAATCACTGTAATAAAATAAAGAGGTGTGTGTACTTTAGTTAATTTACATCTGCATCCAATTATATTTTTATGCTGAAAGCCAGGTTCAAAATTAACACTTGCCAAGTGCCGAATGTGAGTAAAAACTGGCTTTATTGAGTAATTAAATTGGATGAAACATAAAACCTGGTAAAAATTGAAAGAAAGAATGAAAGTCTGATCTGATGTGATGTGAGCGATTCAGATCAATACAAACAGTCTACTAAAGTCATAACTAAGTCGTCGCCCAACGACACCACGGTGACTGCTCGAATCTCAGCCTGTTTGGCGGACATCTTGGCCTGGATGAAGGAACACCACCTGCAACTTAACCCAGCCAAGACTGAACTTCTTGTCTTTCCAGCCAACCCTGCTGTAGAACACAACATCACCGTTCAGCTGGGTTCAACTACAGTAACGCCTTCCAAAACGGTCAGAAATCTAGGGGTAACCATCGATAACCAACTCAGTTTCACAGACCACATCTCAAAGACCGCACGATCATGTATATTTACACTCTACAATATCAGAAAAGCAAGACACTTCCTCTCTGAACATGCCACACAACTTCTTGTCCAGTCACTTGTCATAACTAGACTGGACTACTGTAACGCTCTCATTGCAGGCCTCCCTGCATGTGCAATTAGACCCCTGCAAATGGTCCAGAATGCAGCAGCATGTCTGGTCTTTAATGAACCAAAGAGAGCGCATGTTACACCACTCCTTCTCTCCTCAAGGCTCTGATGCTGGCATACAGAACAGTCACTGGGTCTGCTCCAGCATATCTAAAATCATTTCTGCAGAGCTATGCGCCCGCTAGAAGCCTGCGGTCAGCTAATGAGCGGCGCCTTGTTGTACCAACACAAAGAGGCACCAAAACACTTTCCTGGACTTTTGTTTTCATCGTACCACGTTGGTGGAATGACCTTCCCAACTCCATCTGTGAAGCTGACTCACTTTCTGTCTTAAAAAACTGCTAAAAACACATCTTTTCCATGAGCACTTAACCAGTCACTAAAAAAAAATATATATTCTTGTTGCACTTTAATCTGTTTTGGATACTACTATTGTGATGCTAGTGAAACTTTGTAATACGGCACTTTTCGTACCACTGTCTCCTTAAGATGATTATCTTATAATGTATTCCTCTTTTGTAAGTCGCTTTGGATAAAAGAGTCTGCCATGTGAATAAATGTAAATGTAACTAAAGTTGCACATAATCTAGCGGTTTATATTCTAGGAACTTTCAGGAAATTCTCTGTTGGGTGTGTATTGTAACAGCATTTACATTTACATATAAACGGATTTGTTCACCCAAAAAAATGATAATTCTCTCATCATTCACTCTATTGTCTTCATAAGATGTAGACTAAACCACTCGAGTTGTATGGATTACTTTTATGCTGCCCTGCTGCCTTTATGTCCTTTTTGGAGCTTGAAATTGACTTTCTTTGTATGGGCAAAAACACCACATACATCCTTCAAAGAATATTGTCCCCCAGAAGAAAGAAAGTCTGAGAGTTTGAGATGGCACGAGGGTGAGTTGTAGTAAAAAGCAATACCACAATTCCTTATACTGTAGGTCGGATCTCAAGGAAGCTTTAATAAAAAATATATATATATTCCCGATATTTTTTGAATGGAAATATAATGGTCTTAAGTGCATTTTCCAAAAACCTCAGGACGGAAACGTAAACAGATCCCAGCTGCTCAGAATGACTGGAAGAGAGCTCCACACACACATTGCCCTCCAGGAATCCAACACACACACACACACACACACACACACACACACACACACACACACTATTCATGAGGTCAGTGGAAGATGAAATTTAAAGAACAGCAGACAAAGGCAAACAAGCGCAGGATGGAATACGAGAAAAGGAGAAAGCTAGAAAACGAGCATCGAAATCTTCCTGCAGGACTGCACTTTTTCTCCGTAGCTTATGAACATTTGCTCTGCAAACTTAATTGCATTTCAGTTTCATCTCTTTCCATTTCTCTGGCCTCACTTTCATTGTAAATGGAAACAAAATGGCAAAGGTAGCCACATTCTTATTCAGACCTCAGGCAAAGAAATGCTAATTCAGCACAGAGCACATCGCATGACATGCATCTCTCAGACAGCGGCTCTTAGTTTTAGCATTTATAAAGAAGTACATAAACAAATACAAGCATGACTACAGCAATGTTTGCATTATTCCATATATACTGTATCAGTTACAAACAATTACTAGACCAGAATACTGGAATATCATAGTGTTGTGCCATAAACAACCACTTTGCCACCACACAAACGCCTTAGCAACACCCTGACAACCTGGTCTAATGGAATCTTTAAGACTCTTTTAAAAAAAAAAAAAAAAAAAAGGGGTTTTTTTGTTTTTGTTTTTTGTTGTTGTTGCAAAATCAACATCAAAATGTGAAGTGGCAAAAACATTTTTGGTGTGGATTTTAAGGAGGTCGCGTTTGGCTTGAACGCCTCCTAGCCTCCTTAATGGCTCACTGCGCTTTTATTCCTCCTCAGTGCAGAGACCTGTCACTGTCAATCATTCTCTTGTATACGACACTGCCAAAAACACACCTCGCTGGCTGATGCGACCTCTGAAACAGCGTGTCATAATAACAGACATATCCTGCACTGCGTATTAATGGCTGAGAACGGGAGAGGGCCGCAGTTCTTCTCGGTGGTCCTGTCTAGTAACATATTCAGTTTGATTTGAGGATGTGAGTTGACAAGAAGTGGTCCAGGTGTTAGTGAAATTGTTTTTGCGTGTCTGAACGTTTCTTCCAAGTTTTTTTTTGTTGTTATTTTTTACACAATTCACATTATTTGGTTTGATTGTTAAGGCTTCATATTGTTATCTCATAGCTGCATGTTTTATATGTGGTAATACTATATACTTCTAACCTTTAAAGATGATCAAAAGATGGTTTTAATTACTGTATTTGCAACCAGTCCTGCTCGAATCGCTCGAATGTGGGATTTGAACCGGGGTCTCCAGCATGGAAGGCGGGTGTGCTAATGAGGAGGCTTAAGGACGCAGCCTCTAATGTCAGTCACTAGTACGCCTTTTGAGGCCAGGGGTGTGAGGTTTACACATTGCACAGCTACCTACCAGCTGACTACCATTACACTCACCCCCCCTAAACCTCACTCCCATCTGGGTCACGGCACCACTGTTACCGGTCCTGCTCGACCTGCTCCCAGCAGGATTCAAACTGGGGTCTCCAGCATGGAAGGCAGGCGGGCTAACGAGGAGGATGAAGGCTACAGCCCCTAGTATCAGTTGCTAGTGCGCCTCTTCAGGCCACGGGAGTGAAGTTTACACACTGCACAGCTACCTACCAGCTGACTACCGTTGCATATCCATAAAAACGTATAATTTCTATCTTTGCACTGCACATTGTCTGCAAACCATCCAGTAATAACTTTGAATTCTTGATTAATTAAAGGAATTGATTTAAAAGAACTGGCTCATATGAGTCATTTGTAAGGAATCATACTACACTGGTCATGTTGTATGTTTCGCTCTGTCGATTCAAATAAACCGGCTCATAAGATTAATTTATTTGGGAATCATACTACACTGGTCGCGCTGTATGTTTCACGCTGTAAAATTAAATGAACCGGCTCATATGAGTCATTTGTTCGAGAATCATACTACATTGGTTGCACTGTATGTTTCACGCTGTAGAATCAAATGAACCAGCTCATAAGAGTCATTTGTTTTGGAATCATACTACATTGGTTGCGCTGTATGTTTTGCACTGTAGATGCTGTTGCGGTGCCGTGGAATTGTAATGTAGAAAACACTGTTAAAAGTACTTTAGCACGATGTTGCATCCTTATTGGAAGAAAATTACATGTATGAGAAACTAACGGAACTGAATGTCATGAAAATCATTCGGTGCTGTTTTTTTTTTTTTTTTACTGACTCAGTTCTGAAGAAAACCTGGTTCTCTGTCCCCAACTCTACAAAAGATCAATATTTTGGTCCAGAGAGAAAAACACTGTCCATTTAGATCTGCTAAAAGTTAATTATGTGAGCTTGTAGAGTGCACTTGCACATAAATGAGCTCAAAGCTAACAGATATGGACTTAAAAATTGAAGATGTGCCTAAAAAAATTAAGGTGCATTGTATATTTGGAATGCATATATTTATTTTCCCCATATCCTCTGATAGGTCTCAGTATCCGTGGCAGCCAGGATGATGACCCCACTGACCCTCAGCTCATGCGGCTGGATAACATGCTGCTGGCGGAAGGCGTGTCCGGACCAGAGAAAGGGGGTGGGGCAGCAGCAGTTGCCGCGGCAACAGCAGCAGTGGTTGTCGGAATTGATAACTCCATTGGGCACTCGGACTACAGAGCCAAACTCACCCAGATCAGACAGATCTACCACACAGAACTGGAGAAATACGAGCAGGTGTGCAATGCCCCAGTTAGAGAATATAATATGCTAGATTTCAGAATCCGACCTGTGCACAAATTTAATGCAATATATGCAGCAATATCAGAAAAATGTGTTATTGTTACACAAGTGGTTGATTGGTACTGTTGGTAAAGCTACTTTTAAACTTTAGCATGGCAAGCAACAAACTCATACTTCAAAGAAAGTTATTTTCATGTTAAAATGCTTTCTCTTGTAGTATCTTTGCTACAAGTTCCTAACAAAATGGAACAATAAATTTAAGCAATTTATAGGGACAATTTAGTACAGATCTATTAGAAAGCAGTATTTATCAGACACAAAAATGAAGAGGATTTCAATAGTGTGACAGCATCAAACTTAAGCCCCAAATATTGATTAAATACAATAAAAAAATACAGTTTATAAAATAATTTATTACTTGTAGTAAAAAGCAGTATTTAAAGGAATGTTCAGAGTTAAATACAAGTTTAGCTCAATCAACAGCATTTGTAGCATAATGCTGATTTTCATAGAAAATATTTTCGACTCGGCCCTCGTTAATTAATTAATTAATTAATTTATTTTTGAAAAAGCGAAAATCAAGGTTACAATAAACCATTTATAATGGAAGTAAATGGGGCCATAAACACTAAAATATGCACTGTTTCAAAAGTATAGCCACAAGACATAAACATCATTTGTGTTAACATGATTTAGTGTTATAAAATCTCTGTTCTACATTATTTAAGTGGAATAAAATAGCTTACAGGGCTTACCGTTGCGTTGCCATGCCAGTGACGTTGTAATATTGGATATAACTATACACGGAAAAGGTTAGTAAGGGATTTTATCAGACTAAAATCATGTAAACATGTATAAAGTTTACGTCTTGTGGCTATACTTTTGAAACAGTGAGTATTTTAACGTTTACGAATTGGTCCCATTCACTTCTATTGTATGTGCTTTACTGTAATCATTAGTTTATTTATTTATTTATTTTTTTGTGTGGTAATCAGTATTATGCCACAAATGCTGATAATTGAGCTTAACTTGTATTTAACCCGGAACATTCCTTTAACTAAATATTGCTGCAAAAAAAGAAGGCAACAGACTTCGCAGCACACGAGACATTTAAAACCTGAGATATTTGATTTTTTGCTTCAGGTCACTCAGCTGTAAGACTATGTGCACAATACAATGTAACAAATGAAACAGTGATAACAATAACAATTTGTTACTGGAAAAGTCATATTATTTCCAAAAACAGCTCAGCTACTGTCATGCTCTTTAAAAAGAAAATAGTTAATTTAGTAGCTATCTCTGTTTTAAGTTAGTTACTCCCCAACACTGCATTAGTTTGCATAATCAGTTATGAATTATGTGATTTGTTGACAGGCATGCAACGAGTTCACCACCCATGTGATGAACCTGTTGAGGGAGCAGTCTCGCACACGGCCCATCTCGCCCAAAGAGATAGAGCGCATGGTGAACATCATCCATCGCAAGTTCAGCTCCATCCAGATGCAGCTCAAGCAGAGCACCTGTGAAGCCGTCATGATCCTCAGGTCACGCTTCCTCGATGCCAGGTCAGACCATCTGTGCATTTGTGTTGATTATGACTGGAGATGGTGTAGTTTCACTGAGCAAGAATTTTGGCTTTCAGCTTATTTTGGCCAAAAAACCACCTACCGTCTGACTGACAGGTAAAGCAACTATCCACAGTTTGGTTTTACATGCAATGTGGCAGTCGATGATTACACAGAGTGATCATATGGTTTCAGAAGACTTGGAAGATAGTGCATGAGAGATATCGACTATTTGTACAGTTTTTTTGTTAGTTTTTTTGGGGTTTTTGTCCTTTTTGGAGCTTGGCAGCCTATTTTTAAAATGAAAAATATTGACGAAATTAAAATTTTTGGGTGCACCATTCCTTTAATGGTGGAAGCAGTGTCCACATACAGAAAAGACACTATTAAAATGTTTGAAGACTTTGTAGTCAGAGTTTTTGTCAGTCGAAAAGTAACATGTATTGATTGTTTCATAGACATAAGTGAGCTGAATAGACAATTCTGCTTGTGGATATATAGTTACTTGCTACTAAGTATCTCTAATGCCCCATTTCCACCTAGTATTAAAGCAATACTCCAGGTTCACTACAAGTTAAGCTCAATCGACAGTATTTGTGACAATGTTGATTAGCACAAAATAATTTCGACTTGTCTCTCCTTTAAAAAAAAAAAGTGAGTTATAGTGAGGCACTTACAATGGAAGTGAATTTTGCTTTTTAAAGAAAAGGAGGGACAAGTCAAAATACATTTTTGCGGTAATCGATATTATGCCACAATCGCCTTCGATTGAGCTTAACTTGTATTGAACCCGGAATACTGCTTTAAGATGTGTTTCCGTTGATCCGATCACACGTGGTCAGCGCTTAATATAGGGTGCAATCGGATCACTGAAACCAAAATGCATGTGACCACATCACATTTGAGGTGTAAACACTAATCCTTTGGACAGCCAAAGCACCACCCCTCACCTGTCAATCAACTGCCATGCTAAAACAAGAGTTTAAACTTTGCCGGTTACGAGCGGCTTAAAAAAGGGAATAACCGTCTGATTAGAAAATTTGAAAAAACGAATACATATACAAGCACGAGAACTTTACAGATCTTCTTCAGTGTGTCTGAAATCAACATGCAGAGACACAGATGACAAGCACACACATCTGAATCTCATGTTAATACAAAAATAACAGAATTCTGCACGAAATGTTGAGTTTGTCAAATTTCAGCTGAATCTGGGAGAAACAGTGCACCTTTTTTCATGCTTTCTTTGTCTTATGATTTTTTTGAGGTTTAGTATCATGCATTATCACACTGACAGAGTAATTGACATATGTCGTCATGAAATCAGAGACCCTCCCCTCTAAATCCGAACAGAAGCGGTCACAGTTTAATCGGCTGACTACATGTGATCAGATTACCGAAAACGGGCCAAACAAACCCAGAATATCTTTGAAATATTTTTTGCCGCAAACTTAGGCAAATCAGGCGTTTTGTACATCCCTTTCAAAAGCATCTGCTAAATAAAGAATGAAAATTATTGCTTTGTGTTTGTCATGTGTCTGTGCTTTTACACTTGTAGGTGTTTTAGTGAGTGTTGGTTTGTTTCTCATTGTGCTTAAATGTGTTGAAAGCAAACCAAGTGTGATCAAGTGGGTGATGTGGTAATATTGGTGGTTTAGGATCTTTCAGCAAATGTTGATTCTTTAGTGGTTTTTCTTTACTGGTAGAGAGAAAATGGCTGAATAAGGCTCTGCGACAAAAGAATATATAAAATCTGAAAATGTGCAAATGAAGTTTATATAGTGTTTGATTCTCAATAACGATATAGAAAGGATTGTGATACTGAAGATTCCTCTGTTTTTACTTTCTCAGGAGGAAACGGCGTAACTTCAACAAGCAGGCGACAGAGATTTTAAATGAGTATTTCTACTCTAACCTCAGTAACCCGTATCCCAGCGAGGAGGCCAAAGAGGAGCTGGCCAAGAAGTGTGCCATTACAGTATCACAGGTGAGTCTGTCTTTCTGCCTTAAAATAACTGATTCATGTGACCAATATTCAAGCAAGCTCTTAAAGGGATAGTTCACCTAAAAATGAAAATTCTCTCATCATTTATTCACCCTCATGCCATCCCAGATGTGTATGACTTTCTTTCTTCTGCTGAACACAAATAAAGATTTTTAGAAAATCTCAGCTCTGTAGGTCCATTCAATGGTGGCCAGAACTTTTAAGCTCCAAAAGCACATAAAGGCAGCATAAAAGTAATCTATACAACTCAGTGGTTTAATCCATGTCTTCAGAAGTGATATGATAGGTGTGGTTGAGAAACAGATCAATATTTAAATCTTTTTTCACTGTAAATCTCCACCTTTGACCAGCCCTGTCCAGTAGGTGGCAATATGCAGGATATGCATATATTTGTAATGAGAATAGCAAAAAAACAAAAGAAGAATGTGGAATTGAAAGTGGAGATTTATAGTAAAAAATTATTTAAATATGGATCTGTTTCTAACTCACACCTATCATATCGCTTCTAAAGACATGGATTTATCCACTGGAGTCGTATGGATTACTTTTATGCTGCCTTTATGTGCTTTTTGGAGCTTCAAAGTTTTGGTCGCCATTCACTTGCATTGTATGGACCTACAGAGCTGTAATATTCTTCTAAAAATCTTTGTTTGTGTTCTGCAGAAGAAAGAAAGTCATACACATCTGAGACGGCATGAGGATAGTTCATTTTTGGGTGAACTGTCCCTTTAAATGTTTGTGGAACCTACTGGGTTCAGAACACAGCAGTGAATCAAGGGGGGATTTTATTCTGAATCAGAGCAATGTAACTAACCATTTTTTTAGCTTATGTGGTCTGTGACACTGTGAAGGTGCAGAGAATTTGGCTTAAAATACTTTCCTTAAAAAAATCATTCAATTCATTGAAACAAAGCAATGTTGCACAGTAATATATGAAAATACAGTGTGAAGTGATATAGAGCGCAACAGCGACCGGCGTAGTCTTCAACCAACCAGCAATATTACAAGAATTGTTTTGCAAACGATTATCGGAAAATCTGGAGGAAAACAACAAAGGTTCAAGACAATGTACTTATGCTGGAATGAATAATTTTTTTCTTTTGTGAAACGTGATAAAAAGAATGTTGTTTTTTATGCTCAAATGCAACAATATACCATACAGGATAATGTTAGGTAGTTAGCTAGCTAGTCTCAGCCTGCACACTATCGAGATACGTAGTAGCAAGTGAGTAAACTATATATACATTTCCAGAATTGTGTATTCTGCTTTGTTTACTGTAAAAATCGTTCCTTATTACATTTGGAAAGACAGAAAGACACATTTGCGCTAATTTCTTAGGTGTTTTCTGTATGGCTCGCCACGGAACGACACTGCTGTGTGATTATTTGAATAAATCTTTTTCACAGCAATCCATTATTGTGAATTATTTTAGATAAACTCGCCCATAAATAAAAACAAAACAAACTGCATACAGTCACGTGTGACTAGTAGCTAATAATGTTAGCTAGCGTGACCTAGCTTGCAAAAATTCATTATAACCCTGCTTGCTGCGGTTCCCATTTCCACGGTAACAGCGACTTCGACTGGTCGGTAGTTCAGGACTTCACCCTAAATTCTGAATTTTTTTTTTTAAACTGAAGAAAACTATGGCAACAGAAGCATAAGCAATCTCTTATCAATCTCAGAGCTCATTAGATGTCATCTCCATATTTTAGTATGGGAATTTTTAATGCCATCTTTTACTTAAAGAATGTGACTGTTGCGCTCTAATTGATGTTTTTTTAATCCCCTTTTCTCCCCAATTTGGAATGCCCAATTCCCACTACTTAGTAGGTCCTCGTGGTGGCGCGGTTACTCAATCCGGGTGGTGGAGGACAAGTCTCAGTTGCCTCCACTTCTGAGACCGTCAATCCGCGCATTTTATCACGTGGCTCGTTGTGCATGACACCACAGAGACTCGCAGCATATGGAGGCTCATGCTACTCTCCAACTTACCCCATTGAGAGAGAGAACCACTAATCACGACCACGAGGAAGTTGCCCCATGTGACTCTACCCTACTTAGCAACCGGGCCAATTTGGATGCTTTGGAGACCTGGCTGGAGTCACTCAGCACACCCTGGATTCGAACTCGCGACTCCAGGGGTGGTAGTCAGTGTCAATACTCACTGAGCTACCCAGGCCCTCAAACTATGATGAGTGTTAATCCGACGTCCAGTCTGTTTAATAGAATCGGCGTTG
Source organism: Myxocyprinus asiaticus (assembly GCF_019703515.2). Taxonomy (NCBI): domain Eukaryota; kingdom Metazoa; phylum Chordata; class Actinopteri; order Cypriniformes; family Catostomidae; genus Myxocyprinus; species Myxocyprinus asiaticus. The sequence continues at coordinate 59,300,819 of NC_059347.1, forward strand.
TCTGTGTAACGGCTGTGGGTGGGGGGGGGGGGGTTGAACGGAAAGTCATTACTGTAAAAAAGCCCCTTCTGTTGTTTTTGCCCTCAGGGGAAGGGAAACACCATCACTGTGTCACAGGTATGTTACTAAACATTCGTCTGTCCACTGTGTTGTCTGTTGATGTTGGTTGAAGTGGCAGCCTTGTCTCTGTGTCTCAAAAACGATTTAGTAACAAGCGGACTTGTTACGAGGGAGCTGTTGCTTGGGGTAGATGTAAAATTAATATGCCTGGGTTGTTGAAAATGTTATGTACTTTTGCTAAAGGTTGGTCCATTCACAATGTCTTAGAGTTGTATGAAAACAACAGACTCTGTAAAAACCAGGGACTGAAAATTTTCCAAGGAGCGAAAACAAAACTGAAAACGAACAAAAGTTTTAGCAGAACGTAGCCTAAAATGGGAACAAAGTCCCTTTTAATTGTTCTGGAGTGAAAACTTTATTTTAAATGTTGGTAACTGGTTAATTTTGTACCGACACTTTTTTTTTTTTTTCATGAAACCAAAGTCTAAAGTGCACATTTTCTGAATTACACCATTTCCTGTTGCCCTGAAAAGTGAGGCTTCTCTCTTTTTAGTTGAACATTATGAGCATGTGATTTGATTCTGAATGAAACTGCTGCATCACACATTTCTTTGCCTTAATGCATGTTGTGGATGAAGCCTTCTTGACATGCCTAAGATCTTTTAGGCACCAATATATAATTACTACATATACATGCACACTTAATCCAGATACAAGGAAAAATATCGAGGTTAAAAGTACATTTCTCAGTTGTTTCCATGTCTTCACTGAATTATTGTTTGATATGATGCATTAATAAAAATCTGACGCTGCTGGGTTTTGCCTGAAAAGCAGATTTGTAATTAAAACAAATAATTAAAATAAAATAATTATTAAATAAGGTGTAAATAAATGAATTCAGCCAGCATAAGATGATGTTTAGTCCAAACATGCCCAAGCAGTGTGCATGCATGCTTTGACTATTAATTTGACTATGTGTTTTTGAAATATTTTGAAATATTTTGGGGGATATTTAATATTAAGAAAGGGGTTGGGTAAAACTATTGATTTTCCGACGCATCGCGATCTTCATTTGAATGATCTTGATACAATTTCTTAAATCCAAAGATCGATCTTTTACTCTATGCGCAACGTTCTACTACAATGAGAGGCAATCACACACGTTAGCAACCAAAGTTCGCGCAATGCGACTAAAATGTATATATAAAATGTATATATTTATAAATGTATATAACTTGCTAGTAAATGTTTACATTTCACTCACCAGTAATTGTGTAGTATATTGGTGAAGTATTCAGCAGCGATCCTTTCACTGCATGTTGAGTGTAAAAGTTGTTCCGCATAATGCGTGTCCGAAGACGAGATCCACGCAACCCATTTGACGCTGAATAGTGTCTCTTTTAATACACTTCTAATACAACTCTACAGTCAGTTGTTGATCAAAAACAACAAAAAAATAAGCATTTAATTCTAATCATGCATGACACAGATAAGATAAATCCATTTAAGTCCTCTCTCGTTAACTTGTTCTCTTGTAAAGACACTCTTTACAGAAATGCCGGCTTTGTTAAAGAGACAGTATCGATTTTAGCACAAGTTCAATAAATCAATGTAAATACTTGTAAATAGTACAAATTATGCAATTAAACAATACAAATTTTAATATATAAATTGAAATATAATATCTTATTTGTTGATTGAATAAATGGATATGTTCATTTTTAAAAAGCCAAAATGTGATCAAAATGATGAAAAACTCGTAAAGTACTCTGTATAATTAACAGCATTAGCTGGGAGAAAATTTCTTCCATATGCAAGCAAAAGGGAAATTATAACTGAAATATACCCATACTGAATCGAAAACGGAATCGAATCGAGAGCTTGTGAATCAGAATCGAATCGGGAAATCTGTATCAATATCCAGCCCTAATTAAGAATACACCCACCCTTAGCACACAGTACATTTATATTAAAGATAATGTTATTAGCTTCTTTTTAATTTTGTTTAACCGGATCCCAATTGAAAAAGAGGCCGCTGAACACCAGAACCGGAACAAAAAAATACAGTTCCTGCTCAGAACGAACCGAAACGAAAAACATTTCAGATTTAGTCCCTGATAAAAACCACATACAGAAATATTATCCCAAAAACCTGTGAACATACTGTTTGCAAAGATGCGGCATATTTCATTACACAAATTCTGCATGGGTGAATCTCATGAAAACTGTCAAAAACATGTCTGGGACATATTGCCCCACAAAATAATTATTATAATTATAGAAAGACAATTAAAGGAATAGTTCACCCAAAAATGAAAATTTGCTGATAATTTACTCACCCTCAGGCCATCTAAGATGTATATGACCTTCTTTCTTCATCAGAACAGGATTTAAGATTTTTAGGAAAATATCCCAGGTTTTTAGCTTCATTCAATGCAAGTGAATGGACACCAATTTTTGACAGTCCAAAGTAATCCACACGACTCCAGCCGAGCAACTAATGTCTTCTGAAGTGAATCGATATGGGTCACGAATGCAGAGACAGGACCCAGTTGCAGAGTTAAAAAAACAAGAATTTATTAAATACAAAATAAAACTCAACCAATACTCCCACAAGGGGGAAAACAAACATAAACAACCCCAAAAGGGAAAATGAACAATCCAGGGATGGGGCAGAGGGAAACGGGGAACCAGGACCAACCGGACCGGACAGGGATGGGATGAGGAACAAACAAGACCGACCGACTACACAAGACCAACTGGGACACACAAGACTGGAAACAAGACCAACTGGCACTGGACAGCAAACACGAGGAGACTTAAATAGGCAGAGAAACCAAACGGGTTAACAGGGGACAGGTGAGGCAAATAAATTAATAATAAGCAAACAAGGAGGGGGGTATGACGTAAGACAGAGAGACATGTGGCAATACAGAAACAAAACAAAGCCATGTGCTCACATAAGACAACAAAACACCCAAATGGCATGAGTGCACATCGCCAAGACAATAAGGCAATATACGCCCATGCCAACCGACAAACAATACAAGAGAATGCGTTGCAACGGCAAAAGTGATGCCATGCATTCTCACACTAAACGAAACCTGAGCGTACATTGCGAGGCAAACGGCACGCGATGCACGCAACAGGCAACAAAAACAAGACAGGTCACCTGTGCGAGTGTTTGAACACACAAACCCGAAACCACAGACCGAAGTGACCGAACCTCAACACAACGTGAAGACAGCTCGCGACCTGGGCACGCAGCACAAAGCGAGTGCAACGCGCGTCCGCGGTCGCGAGAGACAGATATAGATTGACGAGAGTGCATGCCACCAAGATGACAAGTGCAATGCACTCCTGCCAATACAGGACAAGACATGGGACGTGAGTGTCTGGATCCCGACACCAAAACCGAAACCGAACCAGACAGAAGGGTCAGGATCCAGACACCATGCTCCAGACATGAAACAAGACAGAATGAAGAGCGCACGGCAGGGAATACAACTGAAACCACGCGCTCACACAAAGACAGACAACGAAACACAAGACAGACATGGGATGATAATGCCACGGTCCTGTCAGACAAAAACCCAGACTGACAGAGTGACAGGACCGTGACAGATATGTTTGTGTGAAAAACTAATTGCTAATTAAAATATCTCTTCCTGTAAACACTCACTGCCTTACGTCGCTGTCGCGTGACCACGTTGGTGCGTTCATGCGAGAATTCAGAAATTCTGCTCTGTTTACAACAGAGGAACGTACTTGAAGCGAGAGTTAGGTCAATTCAAACAGCTACAGAGAGCTGGCGGAAGCGCCGATTTAAAGTTAAAAACGTTTTAATTAGCGATTTGTTTTTCCACACAAACATATCGATTAACTTCAGAAGACATTACTTAATCGGCTGGAGTCGTGTGGATTACTTTGATGCTGCCTGAATATGCTTTTTGATCAAAATAAAAAAAATTGGTGTCCATTCACTTGCATTGGATGAAGCTAAAAACCTGGGATACTTTCCTAAAAATCTTAAATGCTGTTCTGATGAAGAAAGAAGGTCATATACATCTTGGATGGGTGAGTAAATTATCAGCAAATTTTCATTTTTGGGTGAACTATTCCTTTAAGACTATTTTTGACATTGAGTGTGTTTACATGCATATTCTTACACCAATTATGCTTAATAAGCCTTAAATGGTGTTCCATTATCAGGGTACAGTCAAAAACGGTTTAAGCAGCGTTGCATGGAAACACCTTTACCGGCGTTCTTACAGGCTTATCCAGTGTGCGCAAGTGTTGTGCGCATGCCTCTTTACGTTTTGACGTCAAAAGCAGAGAATAATCTGAAAATATGGTTTTCTTGCATTGTCTGATTTTTTATATAAATTGATTTTTTTGGTTGTTATCATGTAAATGCACTGATTTTTTGTATTGACATTTTTTATTAATATATTATGTTAAGAAATATATCTATATTTTTTTCATTTGAAATATGACAGGGGTATTTCTTCATGAGACTTACCTGCATACGCTTATCTCTCTCTCTCTCAGGTGTCTAACTGGTTTGGTAATAAACGAATTCGCTATAAGAAGAACATCGGTAAATTCCAGGAAGAGGCAAATCTATATGCCGCTAAGACAGCTGTAACGGCCACTCAAGCTGTGGCCGCAGCCATACAAAACAGCCAGAACAACTCACCTGCCACACCCAGCTCCGGTAAACACAACACAATGCGAACACTTTATGATGTACCACCTGCAGTGCTTATAATGTAGCTTCTTATCTCAATTAAAGGCATAGTTCACCAAAAAAGTTTCATTCTCTTAGTAGACTGAAGTGAAGTCTGGCTGGCACATGCTGGAGTTGGTCATCATCACCCAATGACACAGTTGGAGTCAGACATCAGGCAGGATCAGAGATGGATCTGGCAGGCTCTGGTAACCTCAGGATATAATCCCGAGGTTTAGACAGGGAAAGAAATAGAATAAAATTAGCACAGATATCATTTACTTTAAAGCAGGGTTAAAGAATAAGAGAAGTGTTTTCGGTTCTGGCAGACCTATCTAAAGCAGCATAACTATGAATTGAGGGATAAATTAGGTGTATGCCTGGCTGAGTAGATAAGTCTTTAGTCTAAACTTAAACTGAGAGAGTGTGTCTGAGTTCCAAACACTGCTAGGAAGACTATTCCATAGTTTAGTCATATAAAGTTGGGTACCGTCTGCATAACAATGAAAACTAATTCCATGGTTCCTGATAAAGGGGGAGCATATATAGGGAGAAAAGCAGAGGCCCTAAAACTGATCCCTGTGACACTCCATACTTAACTTTAATTTGATCCGACAGTTCCTCATTTACACAGACAATGTGGTAGTGGTCAGAGAGATAGGACCTAAACCAAGCTAATGCCTGTCCACAAATGCCAACATAATTTTCAAGCCTATCCAAGAATATGTCATGATCAATGGTGTCGAAGGCAGCACTAAGATCTAAGAGCACTAGAAGAGAAATGCAGCTGCGATCAGATGATAAGAGACTGTCATTTGTAACTCTAAGTGCAGTCTCTGTACTATGATGGGGCCTAAATCCTGACTGAAATTCTTCAAATATTCCATTTCTCTGAAAAATGAACATAATTGGGAGGACACTATCTTTTCTAGTATTTTTACATAAATGGGAGATTTGAAATTGGTCTATAATTAGACAATTCTCCTGGATCAAGCTGTGGTTTCTTGATAAGTGGTTTGAAAACTGCCAGTATAAAGTTTCTTGGGACATGCCCTAAGGATAATTAGGAGAAATGCATGATTCCAATTTTGTTTCTGATGATTTCGATATTATCAGTAAAGAAATTCATAATGTCATTACTACTGTGCTGCGATGGAATATCTGGTTCAATCGAAGTTTTATTCCTAACCAATTTAGCCACAGTACTGAACAAACATCTAGGATTGTTGTGGTTATAAAGGCTGCATAAAAGTAATCCATATGACTTGAGTGGTTTAATCCACATCTTCTGAAACAATATGATCACTCTGGGTGTGAAACAAAGCAAAAATTCATTCCTTTTTCACCAAAACACTTCAGTTGCACCCAGCATTTTCTTTGCATCTTCATGAGAGAAGCTCTTTCATATGTCCTTGTGCTTGGCACATGCACACTCGCATTTTCACACAAACACATGTGAACGAGCTTCTGTAATGTGCACGCACATAGGAGAGCTGGGCAGAAGTGAAGCATTTAGGTGATTAAGAACTGAATTTTTGTTTCATGGACATGGATTAAAACACTCAAGTCTTATGCTGCCTTGATGCACTTTTTGGAGCTTGAAAGTTTTTAACCCCATTAACTTTCTTTGTATGGACAAAAACACAATCATACATCCCTCAGAAAGTCTTTGTGTTTAGCAGAAGAAAGAAAGCCATACAAGTGTGAGACAGAATGAGGGTGAGAAATGATGACAGGATTTTCATTTTTGTGTGAACTATTCCTTTAAAGACTACAGCTAATAAAATCATTGCAGATTTATTAGAAAGTTTTTTTTGTTTGTTTTTTTTTAGTTTGTTTTTATAATACAGAAATTTCCTTTTTTTTAATGCGGGGTCAAACATGTATATTTGAAAAGAAAAAAACATGCTAGCTTAAACCAGGGGTTTTTAAACAAATAAAAATGAATAAATAAATCAAATTCTTCAGATTATGTCTAACTGCCTCTAAAATCACTCTCTCTGGGCTACAAGCAGGAAAAGACCAGGCTTGTTTTAGAGCTATGGGAATCGACAGACTAGGCAGTGAGGGCAGGTCAAGTCCAAGTCCAAACAGGCAGAATTTGGAAGGCAGAGGAGGTCGTAAACCAGGCAGTTTCAAGACTGAAGCATCAAGAGATTGTTGGAAGAACACAGTCAGGAAGAACAGGCCTTGAATGGGGGTGGCTCCCAAACTGTGGTCAGCAGCCTCAACAGAGGAGAGCAATGGTAGTTACGGAAGTAACTAGGATGGAAGAGGAAGAGTATAAGGTTAGGACAGTCAGCCAGCACCAGCAAGGGCGCTGGACCATATGGGAGGGGACATCTGATAGAGTGTTAGGATGGGCTGAACTGTGGAAGGTACCCCAGGCCAGGCTAAGTTTTCTAAAAGATCCACCTACGATACCCTACCAAGCCCTGGGAATTTGTCTCTGTGGTATGGCAAAAAGGAGAGTTGCCCCCTCTGAGAGTCCCCAAGAGCAAAATTGTAGCACATATTGGTTTGGTGCAAGACTGCCCTGGCACAAGGATGGTAGAGGTGGCGGCATGATCAGGTCCTGCGGAAGCTGGCAGAGATCCTAGAGGTACGTAGAGTAAAGGCAAACAATGGCAACCATGCTCCCAAGAGGCAGGGTGTTGATTTTGTTAAAAAGGGAGGTGCCGCACAAGGCTCAGCACAGAGGGAAGCCAGATCAAGCTTGGCGCCTGGAATGATCATTGGTCAATGATGGTTGACTTTGGCCAGCAGCTATAATTTCCTACCGAGGCTGCCATTACCTCCTTGAGGCCGGATGTAGTGTTGTGGTCAACTTCAGCTAGGAAAATAGTTTTGATTGAGCTTACATGGGAAGAGGGTCTAGAGACAGCCTATGAGAGGAAGAAGAGTGTAAGGAAAATGGATGGAGGACTGCCACCTACCCTGTGGAGGTTGGGTTTTATGGGAACATCAATGCAGCACCTATTTAGAGACTTTGGCATCGTAGGAGCAGCTTTAAAAAAGTATTTGAAGGAATTGGCAGAGGAAGCTGAGAAAGGGAGTTTCTGGTTATGGTTAAGAAGGAAGGACAAAAAGTGGGGGGTTCAGAAGTAGGAAACTTAGGAATAGGGAACCTGGGTTATATGTGGTGAGGGCTTGTGCTGAGGTAGTATGCCATACGGAATCGGTGGCACTGAGCTATCGAGAGATACGGTGCCAGTACCAGTAGGGCACTGAGTACGCATCTCGGTTCCAGCTGGCCAACGGGCTGGCTTATATGGTCATGTCAAGATATTATGACATATACAACCCTGATTGCAAGTAATTTGTGAAGGAAGGATGTCTGAATGTGAAGACAAGGATGAGAGGGGTTGGAGGGGATCCGGTGTCCAGCTGCGGGGGGTGGCAGGTAGACGTCCCTGACCCTGCCGCACCACCAGGAGATGTTCCGGGATTAATGGGGCAAAACATTGAAGATAGGTGGCTCCCGGCTGATGACCCCGCAGCTGGGCTGAAGGCACTGGTGGAGGCACAGCAGGCATTAATGCCAGGCAGGTTATTATAGCTACCTGGTCATCTGTTTAAAAGTAAATATTTTCCAGATAATATTTTAATCATTTTTCTGGCTTTAGTACAGTGACAGTATAAAAGCCAATTATTTAATTTGGCCAACAACATCTTGTCTGTATAATTTCACACTTACTATTTTTCTCACACAGTAGGCCTATAAATGGGTCTTTATATATGAAAATTAATAACTGCTTTTATATTTTAGAAAGAGCATCCCTCGCTTAAGGGATTGTCATATTTGGGGGTCCTCAAAAAGTTTGAAAACCCCTGGCTTAAACTGGCCTAAACTGGTTTGCTGGTTTTTGCTGGACTCCCAGGATGTCTTGGTTAGTCTGGTTTGCTGGTTTTTTAGAGGTTTGGGACATGTTTCATTAAGTCAACTGAATATCTGCTTGGCCAGGCTGTGAGACTATCTTAAACCACCTAAGACTGGTTTAAGATGTTTTTTGTTTTTATGAGTGAAGCATAAGCATATGAAAACTAAATATCCATTTATGCTCAGAGGCAAATGTGTAAATTAGATTTTGTCCTGTGCCACAGCTAAAATGTCATACCATTTTTTTCACTGCAGGTTTTCAGATGAAAGATGAAGATTTTCAATTAGACGCAACAGAAGACAAAAACAATCTGTTAAACAACATGTTCACTGGTATGTCAACTTCAAAACTCCCTCTTTCCTCCACTATTCAGTCTATGACATCAAACTCACTCTTTCATCTCTTCTCATCTCTCCGCTCTCTGCAGGTTCCTCGGGTTCATATAGTTTGTCAGGTTCTGGAGATATGTTCATGAGTTTGCCTAGTCTGAATGGAAGCTCATACCAGCCGGCCCAGATCCCTAGTACAGGACAGACACAGGTATAATCACACACTGGTATAAAAAAGCTGAGGGCATGAATTAGTGGGGTTAGTGGGTGAAAGTAACAAGTGCACAATTCATCAGTGTAGTGTACGTTATTCTAAAAAAATTTTTTTGTGAAGAATGAAAATCTTTCATAAAAATTTAACTTTCTCCTCCTTGATAAAAAATGTAAACAAGTATCTCTTTTAAATACAATTCAGTTTACCGCCTGCTTTCCTCGGGCGGTAGAAGAGCATCGAAGAGCATTGATGATTGTTTAAAACTAATCGTGGGTGTGATGTGGCGCATGCCATCTGAGGAGTTGTTACCTAGGTTACTGTTGTTAAAATGGATAATTTTGAAGCCATGACAAATGCGTGGAGAGAGATTGGAGTTTTTAAAAGTGGAAGAGGTTCCATGACAAGTTTAATAAAGCAAAGAAGCGATACAGCACTAAAAGCGTCAATCCACAGAGAGAAAAACCTGCATTATTGGCATTACCTCCATTGCTGGAACAGTATGTTAAACATGTGACATCACCCTAAACAAAATAATTTTTAAATGACGTTGCGCATAGTGTAAACGCAGGCTTCGTTCACCTAGGGTGCTTTAGTTCATCCAGGAGAAAAAAGTTTGGCTTCTTCCATACTATAAATCAGGCTTAAGAACGTGTATGTAAATGTGCTCAGTAATTTAATTTAAATACTTAAGACGCAGTGTTACCTATGCGCTGATTGCACCTGCTTAAAATGGATGCATTTTAAAAAAGAATTTTGAGCTGAAATACTACTTGCAAAAAAACTTTTAAGGCTAATTTATACCTACTGGGTGAACAGGGTTCTTGGAATTCACTTAAAAAATATGAAGATAATGTGTTCGTTTGGTGATATTTCTACTGTTTGCACACAGTTGACCTAGGAGAACTCGGCTAGTCGAAGAGCTTTGATGGTTGGTTCAAACTAATCGCTGGTGTGGGTTGGCCGTGATGCTCTTTATTTATTTATTGTCCACAATGAATTCCTTTTAAAACAATGCCACGCATTGTATAAATGCTTTGTTGAACTTTAGTTCGTTCAGGATAAAAGTTTGGCTTCTTCCATTGTATAAATTAGGCTTTATATTGAATCTGTCTTTCTCTTTGCAGGGCGACTCCATACGTCACACCATAAGCCAGTCATTGGGTTACAGCGATGGTTTACGAGGCAACCCGCTTTACAGCCCTCATGGCTTAAATGTAAGTTTAAGGATGAACAATTTTTATGTTATTCTGAAATGCGCATTCACACCAGCCAAACAAACTGAACTTTGACGTCAAATGGACTTGGGTGTGTGCCAAAAGCTGTTAAGTCGAACAGTAGAGGAACTAACGAATATGCCACACATTTGCATTACACACTACACACACTTTCTCATGTGGTGTTTAAAGGGAAACGGGATAATCTTTCCCCAGCAGGCGTACCCGAGTCATTCAGCGAGTTGTCTGTATGATCAAGCCGTTGCTCCACGAGCCCGTGCAAAGACGACACCATAGATTATGTCTGGGAGGGTTGATGGCAGTCCTGTGAGAAGGCAAAGATTAATGTATGGATTCATATTCACAAGCGCACACGGGGCCATTTGCCAGGATGGGAAGCAAACGCTTTCCATTTCCATTTTGTAAAATGCATCTAATAACAAAACGACATGCAATGTTGCTGACAATATATATCTGTCTTATTGAACCAGGCTTTCTCGCTCTCTTTCTCGGAGCGAATCTGCAGTCCATTTTCTTATCACAATAATAAAATATGAAAGTGGAATTGCCTGCAGCTTTGTACAGATGTGAATCACATCTTCCTATATTAGGTTTGATAAAATATGCTTTATAATGGAGTTGATCGGGAGTCATGGTGTTAAAGCTTTGTTTATCTGTTGAGGCAGCTAAAGCAAGTGAAAAAAGCCGTCCGGACTGTGTAATACTGTTGCCAGGGGAAAATTATCATCCACAGCGATGTCACCAGGAGAAGTTGGGGGCTGTATAAATAGCTTCAGATGTCATAGTAATTTATTTGTTGTTTGTTCATTCATACAGTGGCACAAAAAGTATTTGTGTACTATATTTACTAAGTAATCTATTTTTTTAAGAGGGGGGTCAAAATGACCATTTTTGCCTGTGGTTTGGAGCAAAACTACAGGTCAAAAAATAACCCTAGAAAGGTGGTAGCCTCATTATTTTATTTTTATTAAATAATACAAACACTTTTAAGGCAGAAAAAGAATTATACGAAAAATACAGTAGGGTTTCAAAGCCTTTGGTGCTTGGACCCCTAATGATGCATTCGAAATCCAAAAACTAGATACAGGTAATGTGTCGCTTATTCTTAATAATGGTACATTGTTGTTTTTTGTGATTAAATAAAGGTACATTTACAGTTTCAACTGAATTTGTACTTCAGATCTTTTTTTTTTTTTTTTTTTTGGACAAGAAAAACTAGCTTTAAATCATTTGGTTTTCGACCACTGAAAATATGTAAAATGTAACACTCTTCTGATGGAGCAACATTGAGAGCCCATCTCTGGGATTTAATAGTAATAATTTAGATACCAAGAGCAAAGTTTGTTCTGAAGCAGAATCTAAAAGTATATAAGGATATCTGTAATACTTCGAAAAACAACACAAGTATTTTTTCCCATTTTTGGACTCACACCATTGGCATATATTGCAACAGGAGGTGCCGAAGTCAACAGATTTGAGTAAAAAGTCACTGTTTAAAAATAAAAAAAGAATCAGCCTAATCTCATTAAATTTATGTGAGCATTGTAACGTTTTTGCAAAGCTGAAATTACGTGCTTCATTACACGTTTTGCTGCAGTTTCCCAGTGAATTGCCCAGCAGGGGGCGCCAAAACCGAGTGAAATGAAGTTGTAATCAGACAAGGTTTTTAAGGTGAGTTTTAGATGGAGGTTTTAATGAGTAAAACGTACCCCCCTAACCTAAAACTTTAACCTAAACTTAACCAATAATGTCCTAAAACATAAATGAGAGTTTAACAAAACAGACATCCTTACCCTTAACCAAATCTAAACCTAACCAGTAGTGTTTTAAAATGCCAGTTCGAAATGAAAAGCACATTTTCTGAAGCAACCCTGCCATTTCGTGTCACTTCTATGGCACTTTCACTTTTGTGCATTTTGGCTGGACTCTAACCGTGATTGACAAGCCCAAAGTCCAACACTCTTATCAGGTAAGCTAACAAGCAAGCTACTCATATTGGAATAATGTGAGCCTGTAATACGAGTGTTAAAATGTATCATTTTTCAAATCATGCGTTAAAGTAAAAGTGTTTTGATATCATAACATAGCAGTGTGTGAGTAACAAAGTGAAAAATAAGTGTTTAAAAAGTCATAATCAGCATTTGTACTCGTGATTTGTGTGACAATTAATAAAAAGCACAGTTGTTGTAGTGATTCTAGTGGTCGATTCACCAGGAAACTACCGCGAAATGTAGAAAGCGTCACGTAAAAATCAGTTTGCAAAAATATATAGAGTAATGTTCATTCTGTGAGACCAGGTTGAAAATAATGATGCTGCCACCTTTTCAAGGTTATTTTTTTACCTGTTTTGCTCTAAAATTATAGGTGAAAACTGTCATTTTGACTCCCCTCTACAAAATAATGGAATAATCAATCATTATCAATCCAAGGGATTTCATATTTTGGCTTTGATCATCATTTATGTATTTTTTTCACTTGATAAAAAATTATTGAAACACAATTTTGAGCCGGGGACCTCTGGTTACGGAGGACTAATATATTTTTGTTTGAAAACGCATAGATTTTGCGACGTTTACGCCTCTCTTCCACACTAGAATGGCATTTCAGAGACTTTCAAAAATGCTCTGCATAACCGCATTGGAGAACTTAAAATTGAGTTTTCAAACTTAAAGGAATAGTTCACCCAAAAATTTAAATTCTCTCATCATTTACTCACCCTCATGCCATTGCAGATGTGTATGACTTTCTTTCATCTGCTGAACTCAAGTGAAGATATTTAGACGAATATTTCAGCTCTTTTGGTCCATACAATGCAAGTGAATGGGTGCCAAAATTTTTAAGCTCCAAAAATCACATTATGTAGCATAAAAGTAATCCATATGACTCCAGTGGTTAAATCAATGTCTTCAGAAGTGATATGATAGGTGTGGGTGAGAAACAGATCACTTTTACATTCTCCTTCTTGTGTTTTTGGTGATTCACATTTTTCATGCATATTGCCCCCTACTGGGCAGAGGGAAGAATTTCTAGCAAAAAAGGACATAAATATTGATGGTTCTCACCCACACCTTTCTGAAGATATGAATTAAAACATTGGAGTCATATGGATTACTTTTATGATGTCTTTGTGTGCTTTTTGGAGCGTAAACTTTTGGCACCCATTCACTTGCATAGTATGGACCTACAGAGCTTAAAATCATAATTTATGTTCTGCAGAAGAAAGGGGATGGTATGAGGGTGAGTAAATGATGAGAGAATTGGCATTTTTAGGTATGCCTTTAAATGGATTAGTGTGGAGGTGGTCTGGGTTGATACGGAATGACCCTAAAACAATAGCTGTACTGTTCAAAATTTAAACAAAACGCATTCGGATAATAAATCACATGAATGCTGAATGGAAGACACCATGCGAGAAATTAGATATGTATCCAATTTGTTTTCACATATGAAAGTGGCCCAGATTGGAATGGAAAATATCAGATTCACTGTGATTTTGCAACCACGCACCATCATCCAAAGAGGAAAATATCTGATTTGGGCCACATTCATCTGTGGTTTGATGTTACTTTCAAAATCTATACTGGCTAATGTTTCCATTCTGACTTTATACCTCTCAAATGTGACTTAGACTGTCTCTCTCTTTCTTTCTAGGGTAACAGTGGCTGGCATGACGCAGTCACTCCATCTTCTGTGACATCTCCTATAGAGGGAGCAAACAGTGTTCACTCAGATACCTCCAACTGACCAGACCTGCTGTCTGAAGTCACTTAATTCCCAACAAAAACATTCCAAAGGGAAACCAACATCACCCAATGTAATCTGTAGCCAGAATCCAGACAGAAGAGCACGATACTGGAATATAGACTCAAAGCTGCTTCAGTTCCATACAAAGTAAAGGATCACAGTCACAAAAAGGAAGCATGCAGGATTCTTCAGTACTTCAATGCAAAAATAAACCAATGTAATAAGCCTGGATTAGTGGTCCAAATTTTATAATAAAAACTACAAGCAGTACAACAGCTTTATGGGGATGCCTCGATAAACATGTTTAGCGTGACGAAATGAGAGAAGTTTTGGTGATTATCTTCGTGAACATCTTTGAATGTGTCTAAAAATGCGTCCGATGATTTATATTTAAGTTTCTTTTCACCAACAATGACATTTTTTTTTATTGTATTTTTAATTATTAATGTTATATATCATGAATGTCACTGACATCTTGGTTTTACCTAGACTATCTAATTATAACAAACACAATATAGCAATATTGCCACAGAATTCAATCTTATCTGGAATCTGAAAACAGTCCAATATCATCAGTAGAGCTCAACATTAGGGTTCCGAAGTAAAAATGCAATAGAGAAAGTCCCAGTTAATCACTACACTATCCACAATCCTGAAGCAAGATCCACCAGAGAAGTCACTGTTAAGCTGTCTTCCCTTTAAAGTCAGATGTGGAATACTCCTTTGAATATTCTCAAATATGACTTGGCAATGCAGGTGTTGGACTGTCAACAAAGTCATCTCCAAGCCACTAAATTGTGGAGGATAAACAATGCATGAAGTGATTATATCTGTTCTGCAGGTGTACAATGATCAACAGAGAAGATAATTTACCATGTTTTACACACCTGTCTCTGCAAACGTTTGCTAAACTGGTTTTGTTATCATGTAGGAACTTCAACTCGATGCATTTTATTTGCTAAAAAGTTACATTTGTACGCATTTTGTAAATTTATTTGGATGCCATTACTGTACAGTACTGTGCAAAAGTTTTAGGCACTTGTGAAAAATGTTGCATAGTGAGGATGTCTTCAAAAATAATGAAATAAATAGTTTTCATCTGTCACTTAATCTCATACAAAGTCCAGTAAACATAAAAAAGCTAAATCAATATTCGTTGTGACCACCTTTGCTTTTAAAACAGCACCAATTCTCCTAGTTACACCTGGACACAGTTTTTCTTGGTTGTTGGCAGATAGGATGTTTCAAGCTTCTTGGAGAATTCGACACAGTTCTTCTATCTATTTAGGCTGTCTCAATTGCTTCTGTCTCTTTATGTAATCTCAGACTGACACGATGTTCAGTGGGGGGCTCTGTGGGGGCTATGACATCTGTTGCAGGGCTCCCTGTTCTTCTATCTATTTCGGCTGTCTCAATTGCTTCTGTCTCTTTATGTAATCTCAGACTGACACGATGTTCAGTGGGGGGCACTGTGGGGGCTATGACATCTGTTGCAGGGCTCCCTGTTCTTCTATCTATTTCGGCTGTCTCAATTGCTTCTGTCTCTTTATGAAATCTCAGACTGACACGATGTTCAGTGGGGGGCACTGTGGGGGCTATGACATCTGTTGCAGGGCTCCCTGTTCTTCTATCTATTTAGGCTGTCTCAGTTGCTTCCGTCTCTTCATGTAATCTCAGACTGACTCGATGTTCAGTGGGGGGCTTTGTGGGGGCCATGACATCTGTTGCAGGGCTCCCAGTTCTTCTATTCTAAACTTTTCTATTTGCAAAAGTAATGTTTGGGAGTCTAACATTTATATTTCCTATTGACACACTAAAGCTGAAGATATAATTAACCATCTTAAGACAAATGCTTTTGTGAAACATATTATGTGCCTAAGACTTTTGCACAGTACTGTATGTTTGTGTGACATCATGCACATGCACAATTGACATTCTGTTGCACTTTTCCAAATTGTACGTTTGAAATTCTGACTTTTAAAGTTGAATTGAATGCAGCGAGAGTATTGCACTTTTTTGCAGTCCAATTTTCAAAATTGTAATGTTGTGATACATCTTGGAGCTGGCTGATTTGATTAATGGCTTAGAACTCTATTCATTTTTTTATTTTTGAAATGCCTACAAATAATTAAAAAAATTAATGGGAAAAAACTTTTAAAACTCAGTCCGCTGGGAGGTCACTGTTGAGCTTTATTGTGCATTCTCCTCTGAGTCATTTATCAGATTTCATAAAACCATCTCCTACTTAATATTACCATTGAAACAGACAGAATGCAAACAAAAACAATCATTTAGAGGTAATCTGATAATGCCATTTCATTGACTGGACATAATCACATGATCACTAAGCACTAGTACATAGTGTATCTGTACATAGTGAAAACATTTTTGAATGTTATTATTTTCTGTCTTTACATACGTAGTAGCTTTTTAAAAATGGAGAATTTACCCTTCTCTAAGCCCCGCCTTAAAAACGCTTCTGACCAATCCTGGCTTAGAAACTGTTGCCCTGCCGCCATTACTCTGACACGCGTTTGCTATTTTCCAATGACAGTCTATGGGAGTAATGTGTGTTTGAGTACTTTTAAGAGGGATTTTATCAAAATATATATATAAAAAAAGTCAAACACGTTGTTGCTGGGTCATTTGTAATAGTGACATGAGTTACCCAGAGAGGATACCCATAGTGTTTTTCTTTCTTTAAAAAAAAAAAAAATATATATATTTTTTTTTAAAGAAAGAATAAAATATATTTTATTCTTTATATATACTTAAATAAATCTGGAGAAGAGCGTGATATTGATTAAACTGTGTCAGCTCTCATTCCCAAACAAGGGCGTAGATTCGGCTTGAACTTTTATTTAAATGTGAGTTATGCAGAGCTTGTCACGGCGGGCAACCGTAACCAAGGGGGGCGGAGCTTAGCGAAGGGTCAATTTGATTAATTCACTGATTCTATAAACATTGTTTGTTTTACATGTTTACATTTTTTTTTTTTTTATTATTATTATTATTCTTCAGTTTTGTTGGGTTGTTTATATTTTGTAATACGATGTTATGAGATGTTGTAATTTTTAAAACAAACAAAAAAATGTTCTAATGTATTAACAGATTTTGGTTTTATTTTTACCATTACTGCTGTACATTGAGGACTCAAAGCAACTCTCGATGTAGAATCATTAATTTAGGCTAGTATTAGCTTTTGATAAAAGAAATACTTTGTGTTTCTGACCAAAAAAAAAAGTGTTTCAATAAACATTTTGAATGGAGAATTCAACCCCTTAGTTTTGTAAAGCAATAATCACAAAATTGCCTAATGTAGTGATTAGTCTGCCTGGGCTGTATTTCTCAAAAGCATCGCAAGCCTAAGTAGATCGTAAAAACCATTGGCGCACTACTCAGAACACCTTAGGGGCATAGACACCCCCCCCCCCCCCCCATTTATACCATGATCAATGGAAACATGTAAATGCTGCAACTCCCCCAGTGTTCAAGCTAAATCTATGCCCTTGCAACCGCATAGCAACGCCCTAGAAACATCGTGGCAGTGAGTTTTGCAAGGAGCACCATTCACAATTGAATCGTAAAATGTATATTTTGCAGCACATAGTTTTAAGAAGGCAACAACTTTTCAAATATCATAAATTCATGTTATACACAAACAAATCTTTCTCTCTCTCTCTCACACACACACACACACACACACACACACACACAAAAAGCCTGTAGAATTGCAAGTAAGCTGCAAAAAGAATCACATTCTTCGGACACTTTGTCAATAAACAATTTCACCCCTCCTCTGTTGTATTGATCTTGATAAGCTCCAAACTGTTGGGAATATTTCATCAAATTCCCCCATTAGGCGTGCTGGCAATCCTACCTGACCTCTCGTCTCTGGCCCTCAGCCCTTTAATTGACAGCAGGGGCTAAATAAATAATTAGAGGGCATTTTACGGATGTCAGTGAGATTGCATATTGCACCGTTGACATTTTGAAAACAAATCTCCGATTCATGAGCCATCACTGTGAGCGATCGGCAAAGGCTATTAGTTCGACTGACAGAAATAGACGTGAGACTGTGAAATATCATCCTGTAATCTCACTGATTTATGATCATGTGTTGCTGCTTCATCGAGAACCACCACAGATTTATTGCCACTCTGGTGGAATTATTAATGAGGCTCCGTTTGCTGTGTGAGGTTAAAGTCATGTGAACCAATCAAATAATTCAACACAGCTTCAACTGCTTTAGTCTTTATTTCAAGTTCATTACTTTTGTCACAGTTATGCACATTTATTCATGGAAGTTGGGACTTTCTTGCACACAATCACAAAACATCTCACTTAAAGGGATAGTTCACCCAAAACTTAATGCCATCCCAGATGTGTTTGACTTTCTGTCTTCTGTAGAACACAGACGAAGATTTTTAGAAGAATATTTCAGCTCTGTAGGTCCATGCAATGCAAGTGAATGGTGGCCAGAAATTTGAAGGTCCAAAAATCACATAAAGCCAGCATAAAAGTTATCCATAAGACTCCAGTGGTTTAATCTATACCAGGGACCTATGGCACACGGTAATCACTGGAACGCCAGCAACGGCGAGAGAGGAGTAGATTGTTTTATATATATAAATTCCACACCTGCGTTCCAATCTACATCTTGATGTAATCCTTCCTCATAATCACACAGCATGTT
Source organism: Myxocyprinus asiaticus (assembly GCF_019703515.2). Classification (NCBI taxonomy): domain Eukaryota; kingdom Metazoa; phylum Chordata; class Actinopteri; order Cypriniformes; family Catostomidae; genus Myxocyprinus; species Myxocyprinus asiaticus. The sequence goes on from NC_059347.1 coordinate 59,319,707, forward strand.
TTCATGAGCTGAATGGGAGGCTAAACAAATAGTACAAATGTGACGAGACTGCAGTATACACAACAGACTCATGCAGCGCGTGCAAGCCATTCGCGCATCACAAGCCGGCAGCGCTTCACTTTCGGTTAATCGTGCGAGTAAACGCATCCGCTTTTCTTCGGTCAGGCTGCGTGGATGACAGCCTACATTCCGTGTTTCATTTGTTTCTTTTTGCTTTCAGAACAACACGTGATGTAATAAGGAAAACACCACTATAAATCCTTGAGACTTCACATACAGGTACACCCTTCTTAAACCATAGTCACACTCAAAATTACACTAAACGATTAAAAGAGAAAACATAAACCCATATCGTGTGGTTCAAATATCTGAGTCTGTACAAAATATAAATTAAACCTGGAAATAAAGTTTTAGGATTTTGCAGGTGCGATTCACCAAAAAGGGCTAAATAGTTGATCGGCTTGTGATGCGCGAATGGCTTGCACGCGCAGCGTGAGTCTCGTCACACTTTAATAGTGTTTAGCCTCCCATTCAGCTGATGAAAACACGCTGCGTGAACACGAGGAAGGATTACATCAAGGTGTAGATTTAAATGCAGGTGCGAAAAACTTCATATAAATAAAATAGCCTGCTCCTCTCTCGCTGTTGCTTGTGTGCTAGTGATTACATGATTACAATGACTTAATATAAAAAATATTTAACATTCCACATTATTCCGTGTTCAGTAATCAAATAAGCAAATCTGTGACATTAACTGTGTTACTCATTTTGTACAGAAGGACAGGTTTTCTTTCATTAAAGCACTTTCACAAAACGCTCTGTGAAAATTCACATGCAGGATCATGATTATATCATAATCATCAGGTTTTGTGTGGGGGGTGTGGGGTCAGCACAGCCATAGACCAGGAAAATAAAAAATGGCACTCCATGTCAAAAAGGTTGCCGACCCCTGATCTATACCTTCAGAAGCAACATTATAGGTGTGGGTGAGAAACAGATCAATATATGCAGTAAGTACATTTTTATTATTAATTCTCCTCCCCCCACAGTAAGTGGCAACATGCACAAAGAATGTGAATCATCAAAAACCAAAGATGAAAAATGTGAAAGTAAAAGTGGACATTTATAGTAAAAAAGGACTTAAACATTGATCTGTTTCTCACCCACACCTATCATATTGCTTCAAAAGACATGGATTAAACTACTAGAGTCGTGTGGATTACTTTTATGCTGCCTTTGAGTCCTTTTTAGACCTTCTGAGTTCTGGTCACCATTCGCTTACATTGTATGGACCAACAGAGTTAAGATATTCCTCTAAAAATCTTCATTTGTGTTCTGCAGAAGAAAGAAAGTCACACAAATCTGGGATGGCATGAGGATGAGTAAATGATGAGAGAATTTTTATTTTTGGGTGAACTATTCCTTTTAAGTGCACCAAATTGTAAAAATGTACTTTATCAAAGTTGTCAAAGTTATATCAATATAATCTTATAAAATGTTGTGTTGACAGTTTCAAGTATTGTAGAATTTACATCTACCCCTTTTCATACACTTCATGATGTGATACAGAGCACAGCCAAAGCTGCAGCCGGCAGGCATCATAACGGATATGCAAATCACACTGCCCGTCTGCCTCGTTAATATTAAACATTGGTTATTACACAGACCAAAAGCCTGACCCCTGGAGCGGCTCACCACACCTCCTGAATAATTAATGTCCTCTGATTATGTTAATCAGGAGAGTTCCAGGAGAGAAGTGGGGATTTGCTCGGGGTGTCGGATGACTCATGCCGCGGTTTTTCTTTTAAGCTCCTGTCAACTCAAACTGTGCTAAGCTCAAAACATGTTACTTCTTTATTTTGTCTTAATTTTTACATTTGAAGTGAGTGGTTTTTTAAGTCATCATGTCGTTCAAAACCCATAAACTACAAAAAAAAAAAAAAAAAAAAAAAATCCGTACTATTTTTGTTGTCCAGTAACATTTCAAGAAACGCATAAAACACAGGGCCTGGGTAGCTCAGCGAGTATTGAAGCTGACTTCCACCCCTGGAGTCACGAGTTCGAATTCAGGGTGTGCTGAGTGACTCCAGCCAGGTCTCCTAAGCAACCAAATTGGTTGTGTGTGGATCGTGGAGAGTAGCATGAGCCTCCACATGCTGTGAGTCTCCGTGGTGTCATGCACAACGAGCCATAAGATAAGATGCGCAGATTGACGGTCTCAGAAGCGGAGACAACTGAGACTTGTCTTCCGCCACCCGGATTGAGATGAGTAACCACGCCACTATGAGGACCTACTAAGTAGTGGGAATTGGGCATTCCAAATTGGGGAGAAAGGGGGAAAAAAGAAGAAATAATGAAAAACAATATACAATATTCCCGGTTCAATGCAAGTTCAGTTCAATCAACAGCATTTGTGGTATAATGTTGATTACTGTTGATTCATCTTTAAATATATACATATATATATATATATATATATATGTATATAACCCTTAAATTCATTACATACCTCTGGTCTTTAGCGACCCAGCACATGTATCTATCACAAATGGATATATAAAATGCCCAGATAGTGTCAAATTTATTTTTCATATATTGAAGAGATGATGCAACAAATCTAGAACAGGATTTATTACTTTCACACTGAAATTTCATGCAACACAACTGGCTTACTTAACACATAAGCTACACATAAGTTCCACATATGTATATTCTCTGGCAACTTTTGGGTCTAAATAGATGCACAACTTAAATAATTTCAGTACTACACACAAATGAGAATAGTCAAATCAAACTGTTGATGTGTTAAACTTACTATAGTTTACTTCCATGTTGCTTCTTCATCAAATAGCAATGTCAAATGTAAATCAAGTCAATCACTGAAACAACAGCGTCACCTTGAGTAAGAAATAGCATGAATAATATATATGTGTACACACAGAAAATCAACATGATATAGTACTCATTTGTCTTGTAATAAACAAAGAAGTATACACTGTGATAAACTTATATAGATATGAAATAATCATAAAAATATGATTTATGGAAGCGCAAAAAAAGTGACACTATTACATATCTCGGGTCTTTAATGACCCTATACTTTTGGTAATTAAGCTTTTTTTTTGTTTTTTGTTACACTGTTCAAAAGAGAAAGTTTGAGGAATAATAAAAAGGTGTGGGCACAACTCCCAAAAATTGAAGAGGTAAATGAGGTGGAATTAGGTTTTCGGGTCATTAAAGACCTGAGGTATGCATTAAAGGGTTAAAAGAAAAAAGAAAAAATCTGGGTTCCAGTAAGTCACTTACAATGGAAGTGAATGGGGGCCAATCCGTAAATGTTAAAATACTCACTGTTTCAAAAGTATAGACACAAGACGTAAACAATATGTGTGTTAACATGATATTGTATTGAACCCGGAATATTCCTTTAAATGATGGTATATTAAGTCTTGTTTTTGGAGAAATCTAACAAAATTTAGTGGTTTATGCTTAAAACAAGAATAAAAAAAAAAAACTTTGCCAATGTTAAAACAAGGAGATTACAAGTTTATTATCTTAACATATCGACAAAAGGTTTTATTCTTATTTTAACCATAACCCTCACCAAATTTTGTTAGATATGTCTGAAAACAAGACTTGATATCTTATTTAATTTTGCTTCTCAAGTACATGTTTCTTGTTTTAATGGTACTTAGGTATTTTTTACTGGAAAACGACAAAAATATTGAATAAGAAAACTAACTTTTGCAGTGTCTTTCTGCTGTGGAACAGAAAAGGAGATATTAATAAGTATGTGAGTCTCAGTCACCATTCACTTGCATTGCTTCTCTTTTCCATACAAAAAGAGTGAATGGTGACTGAAGATAGCATTCTGCCTATCAACACCTTTTGTGTAAAGGTGGTACAAACTTTCAAGACAAATTTCAAAGTTGACGGTTCTTTACTTTAACTGATACAGTGTATTCTGTTCCAAATTGCCAATATACTTTATGCTCAAACATCCACCATGCAAAAATTATGAGCAATAATAACAGTGATACTTGCTTAAACAATTACCAGTAATAAAGAAAATTATGTTACTGTAAATAAAGTGGTAATGTGTTAAAAACCAAGCATGTACTGTACTGGAGCTGCATGTAAACCATTTCACTGAGCATCATTTGCCACATCTACACACAAAAGCAAAGGGCATTTGATTAGTGTTTTAAACTGACCCACACTTGACCTCTCATTTATATTAGATCTTCAATCCCAGCTGGTCTCCTCTGAGGATAAAGACCCAGCAGTGAATGACCAATGGATACTGTGGAAGAAGATCCAATCAGTCACTGTTGAACAGAACCGCCCTTTAGAACTCATCAGAGATAAAGATGAGCAGTGGGGTTTGCTCTTTACGGAGAAAAACTGCCCCAGAAATGATACGATCAGCATGTACCGGTTTCTCAAGGCCATTTTTAACTTCAATATCCTGAAGAAGAAGATGAAGATCATTGCCAAAATAATGACTTCGTGAGGCTGGTGACAAGATTAATATGATACGGACAAAAAATGGAATTTGGTTCCAATTCCAAGAAAACCTTGAAAAATGTTGTACGAAAAAAGCTCCATTCTTACTGATAGCACCCCTGCAGAAAAGACCAGCTGTGATCAGTAGTAATTTCCTGGTTTGCAATGAGTTTGATGCTGGTTAGTGTGGTACACCAGTATAGCTATGCCAGCAAGACTTCAATAGTCAAACATGGCCATTCTGGTGAAACTGGTTGACCAATTAAGTCAAGCTTAATTATTCAACTATAATGAAAATGCGGTCATCATTTACTCACCCTTGTGTTGTTCGAAACCTGCATGACTTTCTTACTTCCATGGAATACGAAAGGAGAATTTTTTTTGCATACATTAAACACAATGAAAATGGACATTGACTACACACCCAAGTAGAGGTCGACCGATAGTGGATTTTGCCGATACCGATAACTAAGGTTGACTAAGGAGGAGAAAGGCTGATAACCGATTAATCGGCCTATAGTTTTTGAAATTGATTTATAGAATGTCAAACAAAAAGTATTATTCTTTCCTTACTATGACAGGCACAGACAAAGAGTCTTAAATGAATAAAATCCCAGATGCAGTTTATTGTACAAACAAAATCCCAAAAATAACCAGAAAATAAATGATGATTTGGTGCATAAAGTGGGACTTTTAAGTATAAACAGGCCTGAAACACACAAATGATGAAAAGCTATCAGCAACTATCGCCACAGATTTTAGCCAATAATGATAGTTCCAAAAAGCACCGATTAATCGTTAATACCGATATATCGGTCTACCTCTACACCCAAGGTCCAGAAAGGACAAAAAACACAAAAAAAGTACCAAATGACTCACCAAATATATTCCTAAAAAACTAATCATACTCTACGCAAGTACGTGAATGCAGATGGGAGCGCTTGGCCACAGAATTGCCAATGCATGGTTTGGCTGAACATGCTTAACGTGCGATCTTGCGTTACCGTGGTGGGAACAAACCACAGTACTCAAGGGGTGTTATAGAGTTACTTTCAAACATCTGAGCCATTAATCGAGATCTTACTATTCTGGTAAGTTGCTCTAAATATATTAACTTTAACTTACTTGCTCAGCAATATTCTCTCTAAACTGCTATGCCATGACAGCAGTTGAGTTGAAAGAAAAAAAAAAACTCACCATAGAAGTGGACAGTTCCCACTAATCTCACTATAGTGCCTCCTGAGGCCTGAGTTCACATACTTGCGTAGAGTATGTTTTGGCCCTAAGTCTTCTGAAGGCATCTAATAGCTTTGTGTGAGAAACAGACCAAAATGTAAGTAATTATTCGAGGAAAGTACTCCCCCTTCACTGTAGTCCTCAAGACCCACTCGCATTCGTGTGTATTTAAATATGACGTCAATCACATCATAGTTTTTAAATCTCATTCGCACTGCCGTTTAATTCAAAACATTTCAACATGCCAGCCGTTGCAAAAATCGAGAGTTCTGGGAAACTTGCTGCAAACTTGCCACTCATTATTTTCACATGCAAATGAGATTTGAGCCAAACTCTTCATTGTCGCCAAAGGTTTGCTGCAGGTTCATCACTACCAGTGACGAACTGCAAACTTCTGGCAAACATTTGCGGTGAATCACAAGCTCATTTGCATGTGGAAATATAGAGTGGGACATTTGTGGCAAGATTGCGGCAAGTTTGTCAGAACTCTAAATTTTCTGGTAAATCACGATCAGAGAGCTCTCACTTTAGAACCAACAATGCTTGATGTTATTGATGTCAATCCTGGCGTTTGGAGCTACGGTGGAGGGTAAGACTGAACGGAGATGCTGAGTTTGTTGCTTTCTCATAGCGAATACTGCAAATTTACAAACTCATCTAGGTCAAAAAAGGTATTGTCGGTCTTGCTCTAATCACCTTATTCCCTAAACGTAATTTTCACAAACTCACAGTCATTTTGGTCTAAGTGGCAGCTAATTAGCCCAGTATTAGCATTCATGTGTGTCCAGAGATATTTAAAGGCCTGCTGGGGACCAGTCACTCATAAACACTGATTCATTTCACCTCCTTTCAGCTGGGGTGGTGTTTGCCGTTATGTTGTAATTGATTTTTTTCTTTGATGTTATTACTGGCAGACAGCAGCACCTGCGAGCACTGCTAATGTTCCATCTTCAGATGCTACTTCACTAATTACTGTTGCCAGCGTAACGGCTTCATAAAATTTCACAGCTCGCCATCTGCTCAACCCAGACGGCGGTTTATTGTGCCTCATTAGTAGCTGAAACAAGCATTGGATGATCAACAGGTGGCTTGTTTGCGTTAAATTAAGGAAAATTTTTACATACTGGGCGGATAGGGTTCTTTGAATTTCCCTTAAAATAAGAACGAAATGCACTGATGTTTTTGTTCAGCTGAGGTTATTGTTTGGTGAAATTTCTCCTGTTTGCTTCAAACGCTGAAATTCTTGACCTAGCTGAACTCAGCTATTTGGTTAAAACTAATTGTGGTTGTGGTTTGGACGTGACATTCTTTATTTATTTTCTTGAACGAACATATTTTAAAACGATGTCGTGTGAAGTATAAATGCGGAAATGTTCTGCTTCTTGCATTGTATAAATTAGGATTGAAGGAATATTCTGGGTTCAGTTGACAGCATTTGTGGCATAATGTTGATTAACACCAAAATTTATTTCAACTTGTCCCTCCTTTTTTCCTCTGTTAAAAAAAGGCAAAAATCTGGGTTCCAGTGAGTCACTTACAATGGAAGTCAATGGGGCCAATCCGAAAATGCTTAAATACTCACTGTTTCAACATTAAAACCAAAAGACGTAAACAATATGCACGTTAACATGACTTAAGTGCGATAAAATCGCTTACTAACCTTTTCTGTTATTAAGTTATTGACAATTTTACAACTTTGTTGCCATGACATTGTAATTTAGGAAACTCTTAAACCCTAAAATTACTGTAAAAATGATGTTAATGCACAAGTTTTAACAAGAATTAATGAGAGTGCTATTTTTATTATTAAAAGCTTTACATTTCTGTCTTTAAACCCTCCAAACATTGGCCCCATTCACTTCCATTGTAAGAGTCTTCACTGTACCTAGATTTTTGCTTTTCTTGAGTAAGAAATAGCATGTATAATATGTCTGAGTATACACTGAAAATCAACATGATACAGTAGTAATTTGTATGAATACAGTACTCACTTGTCTTGTAATAAACAAAGAAACAGATATCCTGTGATAGTAAACTTAAATACATCAGATATTAATTAATCATAAAAATATGATTTATGAAAATGCAAAAAAAATTAATAAATAGCTCACTAACATTTTCTGTGTAAAGTTATATCCAATTTTACAATGACCATAAAAAAGATGATGATAATGCACAAGTTTTGAAATAAAATTGTAAGCTTCACATTTCTGTTTTTAAACCCTCCAAAAATTGGCCCCATTCACTTCCACTTTAAGTGCCTCACTGTAACCTCATTTGGATACAAACAGAAATACTCTATCCATATCCAAATCAAAGATTTATAAGACTGATCTTTAAGAACCTTCTTATTCGACTGATCGGACATCGCTATTGGTGACTGAGTATTGAAACACAATCCCATAGAGAAATTTATTTATCAGTAAATGATGGAGAAACTTTGTCAGAAAAACACCTTTTAATGGCAAATTTAAAAGTACTGTGGTGAAACCATAGGACAGTAATAGTATCAAATATTAAGACCATGGTAGTTTGATATTTACAGTAGGCTACCATGGTACTAAATGATTACCATGTTCATCTATTGTGGTTTTTAGATGATACTCCAAGGTCCTTCAAAGAATACCATAGTACAACTATTGTTACATGTGCAAAAAAAGGCATGTCTCACCCGGTTTATTTCATGATAATGACCAGCTAACTGTATTATCCAACTTATTAGACAGCTTCTTATCAAATAAATAAATAAATGAACATGAAGTATTGTATTGATTCACTCCACCACTGTGATTCAGGCAGAAGAAAATTGGCTCTTTAAAGTGATGAAAGTGTGTTTGACTGCTCAACATGTCTAGATATAGAGAAGATAAGAATGCTCTTAAAATCTGTTAAATAACGCAGTGTTACTTAATCCAGGCAGATAGCGTCAACTTTTGTGAATACTGCGCAATCTGAAATAATCAGAATCAGAATGAGCTTTACTGCCAAGTATGCTTACACATACAAGGAATTTGTCTTGGTGACAGGAGCTTTCAGTGCACAAACAATACAGCAACAAGACAGATAATAATACAAAATAAAAAATTAAAAAAAATTGAATAAAAATAAAAAAGCGAAAAGAAAATATAAGTAAATAAAGAAATACACAATAAGACAAAAAATATAAACACTGTATATATGTATGTAAAAATACAAATCTTTTATATACAAATAGTGCAAGTGAATGTAATGGCAGAAGAGGTAGGATAGACTAAGCTGTGTATTGCACATAATTAGTCCTCAATGGAGCGGTTTTAACTGTTCATGAGATGGATAGCCTGAGGGAAAAAACTGTTCTTGTGCCTGACGGATCTGGTGCTCAGAGCTCTGAAGCGTCGGCCACAAGGCAACAGTTCAAAAATGTAGTGGGCAGGGTGAGTGGGGTCCAGAGTGATTTTTACAGCCCTTTTCCTCATTCTTGAAGTGTACAGTTCTTGAAGGGAGGGCAGGGGGCAACCAATAATCCGCTCAGCAGTCTGAACTGTCCTTTGTAGTCTTCTGATGTCTGATTTTGTAGCTGAACCAAACCAGACAGTTACTGAAGTGCAGAGGACAGACTGAATGACTGCTGAGTAGAACTGTATCAGCAGCGCCTGTGGCAGGTTGAACTTCCTCAACTGGTGAAGGAAATCCAACCTCTGCTGGGCTTTTTTCACAATGGAGTCAATGTGGGTCTCCCACTTCAGGTCCTGTGAGATGGTAGTGCCCAGGAACCTGAATGACTCCACTGCTGCCACAGTGCTGTTCAGAATGGTGAGTGGGGTCAATGTTGGGGTGTTCCTTGGGGGGTACCAGTGCTGATTGTACAGGTGCTGGAAGTGAATTTCCCCATTCTCACAAGCTGCTGCCTGTCCATCAGAAAGCTGGTGATCCACTGACAGACAGGGGTGGGAACAGAGAGTTGGTTTAATTTAGTCCAGAGAATAGCTGGGATGATGGTGTTTAAAGACAAACTGAAGTCCACAAAAAGGATCCTTGCTGTCTGTCTTGCATCTGGTCTGTCCAGATGTTGCAGGATCTGATGCAATCCCATGTTGACTGTATCATCCACAGACCTATTTGCTCGATAAGCAAATTGAAGGGGATCCAGAAAGTGTTCAGTGATGTCCTTCAGGTGGGCCAACACCAGTCTCTCAAATGACTTCATGACCACAGATATCAGAGCAAATGTCTGTAGTCATTAAGCCCTGTGATTTTGGGTTTCTTTGGGACAGGGATGATGGTGGAGCATTTGAAGCAGCAGGGAACTTCACAGTGCTCCAGTAATGTGTTGAAGATCTGTGTGAAGATGGGGGCCAGCTGGTCAGCACAGGATTTTAGGCAAGTAGGTGAAACACAATCTGAGCCCTGTGCTTTCCTTGTCTTTTGTTTCTGGAAGACCCGGCACACATCCTCTTCACAGATCTGAAGTGCAGGTTGAGTAGCAGGAAGGGAGTTGCAGGAGGTATTGGTGTTTGTGTGAAATGAAGGTCAGAGCGGGTGTGGGGTGTGAGACTGGGCTTTTCAAATCTACAGTAAAACATATTCAGGTCATCAGCCAGTTGTTGATTTCCTACAGTGTAGGGGGATACTGTTTTGTAGTTGGCTGATGTATTTCAGGCCTCTCCACACTGATGCAGGGTCATTAGCTGAAAACTTGTTTTTCAGCTTCTCAGAGTAGCTTCTTTTAGCCCCTCTAATCTCTTTTGTAAGTGTGTTTCTGGCCTGATTGTACAAGACTTTATCCCCACTTCTGTAAGCATCCTCTTTGGCCTGACATAGCTGCCTGAGTTTTGCTATAAACCATGGTTTGTCATTGTTGAACATTAAATAAGTCCTAGTAAGAATGCACATATCTTCACGGAAACTGATATATGATGTCACAGTATATGTGAGCTCATCCAGATTGGTGTCTGCAGCTTCAAAAACACTCCAATCAGTGCAGTCAAAGCAGGCTTGTAGTTCCAGCTCTGCTTTAGCTGATGTAAGTTTCTACCTGTAGGTTGGAAGAAGATGAACCAGACAGTGATCAGAGAGTCCCAAAGCTGCTCTAGGGACAGAGCGATATGCATCCTTTAATGTTGTGTAGCAGTGATCCAGTATATTTCTGTCTCTGGTGGGGCATGTGATGTGCTGTCTGTATTTTGGCAGTTCAAGGGTGAGATTGGCTTAGTTAAAATCGCAGAGAATAATAATAAGTGAGTCTGGGTATTGTTGTTCCGTGTCTGTGATCTGATCAGCCAGCTGTTGCAGCACTGCGCTCACACACGAGTGTGGAGGAATGTGAACGCTCACCAGAATAAACAAGGAAAACTAGAAGCAGAAAGGCTTACCAGCACCTCCGACTAAAATGTCCAGCAAAATGTCTGAATAGTCAATTGTCAGATTGTCTGGTATGTGCTGCCGAATGTTCAGCAGTTTATCCCTGACAAAACTGATTGGAAAAAAATTACTAAACACAGGACAAACAAACAAAAACAACAAAAGAATTGGACTAATTCATTAATGAATTGCCTAAATAAGCCTAATTTACACCAAAAGGAGGCGCGTTTGTGCTTAAAAGAATGACAAGTACTTCATTTTCAGTAAATATGCATGGCACAGTGCTAACCAGCACAAATAGCACCTCATAAAACATAATTGCAGGTGGTTAGTTCGTAAGATGCAGGTTTGCGCTAAAATACTAAGTGCAAAGTGAGGAAATGTTCAGTGTTTTTGCCCCCAGAACAATATGATCACACAGGAAATCGACATGTTACTTCCAAAAGTTCATGCACCCTGAAATCAACCCCTTACTGCTGAATTATTGAAAGTGGCATCCCCAATCAAACAATTTTGCATCAGTTCAAGAATTAACACATTTTCCACTAGTACAACCTCCAAGACAGGTTATGGTACCATGAAAACCATGAAATAATTACATTTACATAAACAATCCTGAGCATGATTTGGAAGTTGCATTTTCGCTCTTAAATTAAATTTTTACCCTACTGACAGTTAGGTTTAGGGTTGGGGTTTGGGTTAGGGGATAGAGTTAATAAAACATGCTTTCCTGTTGACTGTCTCACACAATTTACTGCCAAAATACATCTCATCTTTCTCTGTGGCAAATTAACCCCGAAACTGGAGCTCACAGACTGAATTCAGCAGCAAACCTTTCTACCTATTGTTTCCGAATTCACAAAATCAGTCTGCCCAGTGTGTACTAAGTGCCTTGTATCTAATGCACAATAAACAATCAAAGTCATGCCTTCTTTCTGCTGGCACTTACATCTACAGCAATAATACAATAAAAGAGGCAGATCCCACATTGCTCTCTTTTAATTATTCTTTGTCTTTTTTTCTTTACCTCTCCATCCCTCTAAATCTACAATGTAAAACCCCCAAGCTGAGTTCTCCACCCCTGTGGCTCGATGAGATTGCTGTTATTGGATAGATGTGCTTGTAATAGTGAAGCAGGGTGTGTAAAACTGATGATTATTATCATTATGATGAATGGGGAATGTAGAGAGCGAAAACTGAGTTAGAGATGATTGTCTCATTCTGTTGTTTAACAGTGGGACTATTTCTGCAGTCATTTATACAGAACGCATTATGCACAATGGGTTTTGGGATCTCAGTACCTTTAACCCTTTGATTGTCGTGTTATAAGAAATGTTTACCTTACAGATGCAATAAGAGACTATGGCTATGTTTGGAACGGAAAACTTGCGTAGTGCATACTGTGCAGGATATAATGCATACTGCCTACTGTATACACTATGCAGCATGCAACAATAAACGTTTTTTAAACAGTAGTGTGCTATACTGTTGTCACATGACCTCATTATTTGCATGTTTAATTTAGCGAGGTATCGGTGCCTAGTTATCCTTCTGAAGTCCATGGTGTTTTTCATTGTACATCCAATTTTGTCATGGATCTAAAAATTGTATTTAATAGTGAGTTAAAGGAATGATCTGGGTTAAATACAAGTTAAGCTCAATCGACACCATTAGTAGCATAATGCTGATTACCACAAAAATACATTTCGACTTGTCCCTCCTTTTCTTTAAAAAAATAAATACATTTAGGCACTTACAATGGAAGTGAATGGGGCCAATTTTTGGAGGGTTTAAAAGCAGAAATGTGAATGTTTTAGGGTTGGTTGACATTACATCGTCATGGCAACTAAGTTGTATAAGTGATTTTATTACACTAAAATCATGTCAACACACATATTGTTTACGTCTTGCGGCTATACTTTTGAAACGGTGAGTATTTTAATATTCAAAAATTGGCCCCATTGACTTCCATTGTAAGTGCCTTAAAATTCTGTAGAGTGAAATCGGTTCCATTTCCGTTAGGATGCTGCCTTTGGAAGGCAGATGCCTGCAATATAGGCAGTAAACAGCAAGTCAACTCACAAGGTTTTTGGAACAGAGTCTATGTTGCTGCATAGCCGCTAAATGTGGATATTATTCCCTTACAAATTTAGTATGAAATGCAGAAAGCATATAATAGACAGATGGGCACATTTTATTGCATAATTTCTATCATCCTGACACAATTATCTGCTCAAACCCCTAAAAGCCTTTAATACTTGCCACACAAGGTGATGGTAAACCTAGGCAAAATCATACTGCATCTTAACAAACAGGTGTTTCATTTGCATAACACCACAGCTTGTGTGTGAATATACATGTTACACGTCCCGCGTGTTCTCTGGTTACATCTGTCAGAATATCTTGAGCTTGAATGTTGGTGTGTTGCTTTTCTCTTTCTATAAGTGGGGAGGTGGGGAACAGAGTCTCTGCACCTTTCAAATGATCAAAAGTGTAACGAGGAGGAGGGCGTGGCCAGGCCGTGATGGAGCATGGCCGGCGCTGAATCAGCTGATCAGTGAGATAAAGGGCAGCCGGAGATGCCAGTTCGAGAGAGAGATGCACGTGGCCACGCTGCATGTGTGTGATTGTTTATGTTCGTTTTATGTTGAGTTTTACATTAAACTTTATGTTGACTGTTCAGCCAGTTCCCGCCTCCTCCTTGCCCATCCATGAACTGTTACAGTGGTGCCGAAACCTGGGAGGGAGGAGGGATGCGCTGTCGCGGAGTCCTCGCCACTGCCATCCGCCAGGGGAGCAGCCACGGCCGTCTGTCTGGGGATGGAGGGGTCGCTGCCGGCCGCCGAGAGCCGGAGGAACTGCGGCCGTCTGCCGAGAAGGAGAGGGGTGGTTCCATCTGCCAGGGGCCGGAGGACTCGCTGCCGTCCGACGGGGGAGGAGCAAGCTGGCGTCCACCATTGGGCGGAGGAGCGGTTGAGCAACTGTAGGGTTTTTTTTTTCGTAAATCTAAACACTTTCATTTTCGATGGTTCCAGAGAGCATCCAGCCACCAAACAACAAGGTCCAAATTTTAATGTTGACATTTTATTACAGTAATGTTAATGTTACCGCAACGAGTGACTATGAAGGAAGTGCATCCCGTTGTATTTTTAAGTAAGTTTGACAACTAACCAGAAATATTCAAGCAACAAAGATGTCACTTCCCAAACTAATGAGTATCAATATGAAATTGTCTATATTCCACTTTGTTTTTAAGTTATGTCTATAAAATAATCAGTACTTTTGACTTTTTGGTGGATGGAAATTTTGATCAAAAAGTCTACACTCATACCCACTAATTTATTTGGTGGTTTCTGTTACAATTGTTGTGCAACTTTACATGTCCATCAGACAGTCTATTTCTGTCTAAGTGGGAGGTTCTTGGCCAGAAGAAACTGCAAAATGGACCAGACCATATGCTGATAGTCAAAAAAGTAACAAGAAAAAAAGACAATACCAAAGGAGGTCTGTGTGAGACCCTGAGTTCATCTGAAAACACGATGACAATGAAAAGTTATGTGAGATTAAGTGCACCATAACAATATGCAGGTGACCAATAAAACACAAAATAAACCAGAATTGTTAATATTGTAACATCTGCGTATTGTCAGCAAGAATTTGTAAACAAACACAATATTTAATGTCTTTAATCCATTAAATGACGGCTCCCCAGGCACAGAGAATTCAAGCCAATTGCAGCATTAATAACCTCATTAATTGAACGACATACAGTAATTGCCTATCAAGAGACTGATTGCTGTGCAGTTCAGAGGCGAAGGGTTAATAGTCGCAGGGAAGCAGTCATGCATTATTTGCATACTCTGATGAATAATACATCGAAACGGGCAAAAAATAAATCCCAACTTCCTCCAATCAGCAAACCAGCAGAAAGCAAATGTTTTTAATATTCATGGATTGCATGGGGGGAAAAGCCAGCTATGTGTGCAGGGAACAAGAAAGACTACTTTTCACCTAACCTCCTCCAGCTATAAATAAAAGGTACACAAGAACAAACTTCATTTATTCTACTAAACAAATGAGTGACCTGGCAACACTTGTAGTGGAAACAAAAGAAACATTAGCGAGATAAATGACGCCTGTGATAATGTGCTGTAGAGGTGTGAGCATGCCTATTAGACATGTATATTATAATGGCAAAAGTTCTCAGGAATATAGTGTTATGAGGAATAACATGAGGAGAGGGATTTATCATGTGCTCAGATGAGGAAATGATTATGTAAAATGCTGCCACACAATGCCACAGGAACAAAAGCATTATTATACCGCAGTGTGGGGTGTATGTATATCTAAAACAAAACCTTGAATACAAGAGTATGCACAAAAGCTGTTAAAGGGATAGTTCACCCAAAAATGTAAATTCTGTCATCATTTACTCACCCTCGTGTTGTTACAAGCCTGTATTTCTTTCTTTTTTCCATGGAACACAAAAGGAGATGTAAAGCAGAATGTTCACACTACTTTTTCCATGTGACAAAAGCATACAAAACGCTAAAAATGACACACCATAAAAAAAGGGGCCATAAAAGTATCATACGACTATATTCCAAGTCTTCTGAAGCCATACAATAACTTTGTGTGAGGAACAGACATTTTTAGGGCTGGGTATTGATACAGATTTCCTGATTCTATTCTTTGGGCATTTTGGGTATATTTCAGTTATAATGTCCATTTTGCTTACATATAAGAGCAATTTGACAATTCTAAATATCAATTTTGATACCACAACAAAATTCAAACTTCTTCTTTCGGCTGCTCCCATTAGGGGTCGCCACAGCAGACTATCCGTGATCCGCATATTTGAATTGGCACAGGTTTTACGCCAGATGCCCTTCCAGACTCTCACTCACAGCTACGGGGCAATTTAGAGTCTCCATTTCACTTATCCTGCATGTTTTTGGACTTGTGGGAGAAACTGGAGCACCCGGAGGAAACCCACACGAACACGGGGAAACATGCAAACTCCACACAGAATGTCCCAGTTGACCCGGGACCTTCTTGCTGTGAGGCGACAGTGCAACCCACTACAAAACAAAATTCTAATTAATCTGAGTAAACTTGAGTAATTGGAGTAATTTTTAAAGATAAATAAACAGTCAGTAATAAAATAAGAACAAAGAAATAAATTACAAGCAATAGAACAAATAAAAACAATAGAACAAACATACAAAAAAAGTATAATATAAAATATATTCAACATTATATTATATTATATATTATAATCATTGGAGTTCAACTGAATGACACACAAATGTGCCGTTCATGGCATTTATATATTCACTTAAAGGGCATTAAAATGTTATTGGAATTTGAAGTGCACAATAATTGGTTAGATCAAATAACCGCGATCAGATGATTATTAATAATTATCAGTAATCACGACAGGCCTACACATGGCTATCGTTAGACTTGGAATATAGTGCACAAATCGTACAGACTACTTTTTATGGTGCTTTTTGTCATTTCTGGAGCTTAATTACATCCGTGCATGTAAATTCTGCCTAACATCTCATTTTGTGTTCCATATGAGAAAGAAAATCATGTAGATTTGAAATGACTGACTATTCCATTAAGCATTTATTCTCTTTAGATTTTAAGAAACAGTATTCTGACGATTTCACCAAGACACTAGCCCTTTAAATGTTCTAAAACACGGCATGATGAATTTGTTGTGTGTATATATAGATTCCATTTGTTGGAAAGTCCTCCTCGGCATTAATTAGCGGATATGACAAGCAGTTTGACAGGCGTGTAGAGCTCATTATACGAGCTCACTGGGAACTTTGCAATTTACGAGTGAGCAAGACCAACCAGGACAAATTAATCTTTGCTCTCTCTCTCTCTCTCCTTCTTGTGCAAAATAACTTTTTTAATATTCCTGTTAATAAGCTTTTGCTCTGCACCTCATTATTTGTCACACAGTAACCAAGGATCCAGTTTCCAAGCATTAACAAAAAGTGCTAGAATTTAAAAGGAACATGTTCACATAAGCCTCTAATCACCATGTTTAGATTATGGGGGTGTTTTCAACAAGGTCCTTTAATCATTGCCTGTGTGTTTGCTGCTTCATTGTTAAAAGATGATCATTAGGAGGAGCTGAGATTCAAATTGAGCAGGAGAAGAAAGAAAAATTTGAGAATTTTATTCTTACTTTGATTTGAGAGCTTGTTTCTTTAGTCCTACAAACTTCATTTGTATATTCTTAGCATGTGAAAATTTGATCTGTAAATTATTGGGCGGTTGCTTACTGGTCCACTTCAAAGTCTCTATAAAATTCTGGTTTCTAGATATGGCTCGGGTCCCTCCATTAAAGGAATAGTTTATCCAAAAATGAAAATTCTCTCATAATTTACTCACCCTCATGCCATCCCTGATGTGTATGACTTTCTTTCTTCTGCAGAACACAAATAAAGATTTTTAGAAGAATATTTCAGCTCTGTAGGTCCATACAATACAAGAGAATGGTGATCAGACATTTGTAGCTCCAAAAATCACATTAAGGCAGCATAAAAGTAATCTACACGACTCCAGTGTTTAAATCCATGTCTTCAGAAGCGATATGATGTGGGTGAGAAACAGATCAATATTTAAGTCCATTTTTTACTCTAAATCTCCACATTAACTTTCACTTTCAGATGTGACAGTGAAACTAAACAGGCACCACATGTGACTTTCAGATGTAAAAGTGAAAGTGAAAGTGGAGATTTAGTGTAAAAAAATAAAGAAAGAAAGAAAAAGGACTTGATCTGTTTTTCACCCACACCTATTATATCACTTCTGAAGATTTGGATTTAACCACTGGGGTCTTATGGATTACTTCTATGTTTCATTTATGTGATTTTTGGAGCTACAATGGTCTGATCACCATTCACTTGTATTGTATGGACCTACAGAGCTGAAATATTCTTCTAAAAATCTTCATTTGTGTTCTGCAGAAGAAAGAAAGTCATACACATCTGGGATGGCATGAAGGTGAGTAAATAATGAGAAAATTTTCATTTTTAGGTGAACTATCACTTTAATGTAAGTCTATGGGATTTTTTTTGCCATGTTATCGGCCACCAGACGAAAATTGCTTAGAAATGTATAGCACACCTCTCCTCAACAAGCAGCATTATTTGAGGTATCATTCATGTCTGCTGCACAGGCAGTGTGGGATAAATTAGGGGGGACCGGGGCTAGTCGTCACCAGGGGAAGTTGTAACAAGGGCTATATCAGTAACGATACAATTCGGCGACAAAAGTCCAGTTGTGCAAATGTGTGTTTCCTCTAGAAGAGGTTTTGTATGTTGATTTTAAACAACCAGTTCAAACCCCTCTTGGTTTTTATTTTTGGCCCGCTATTGGGGCAAGTTTTCACAAAAGGTCAACATGCGTTCAACAAACTGTATCTTTTTTCCAGAGCAATAACTGTGAAATGTCAAAAGCCTTTTTGTAGCCAAGACTTCAAGGTACAGTATGTGGCTATGCAAAAATTTACATTTTAAAAGACACCTATCTGAATTCACTGGAGTACAAATTGTGACAACTAGCCGCGGTCTCCCCTACAATACTTGGGGTTAGATGTCTGTTCATATCATTAACCCTAAGTATTAGCAATAGTTATAATGATGTTAAGAACCACTATGATTACGATATGATATGTTTGTATGGACTATCCAGTAAACCAGGTGGTACAGTCATATAGACGTATCCAACGTATGAACAAAAATAACACAATTTGGAAAAAAGAGACTTTCAAGCAACCATAATAACACTGCTGTATGTGTGAGAATAGTGTGATAAACAAATAAGACAACAACAAGTGCACCTACACACCAACTGGACAGTGAAAAAGATGTTAAAAACACTTGTGCCTCTATGTATGAATGTGATGACTCTTCTTTTCAAAGGCAGTTATTTAAAGGATTTTAACTCAAATCAGGACACACAAGAAAAAATGATCAGAATAATACTTTATTTGTCAAAATAGAATAGTTCTCTGCTAAAAAAGCACATACAGACTATTAAAATATTATAATGACTATAGAAATATGTTGCAGTACTATTCAAGTCTGCTTCAAAGTGAAGCAATCACATGGGTTCCTCTATATCACACAGTAAACTAGTGCAAAATCCCAACTTGCTGTCAAATATGTAATTCCACTCTAAACCATCTGACCTACATTAGCTGCTGGTTTAGGATTGTCTTGCCTTCTGACAGCATGCTAATGCAGTGTGGATGACATGTGCGCTCTAAAACGAGAGGATTACATTTCACAGAGATCCTTTCGCTATGCAGATTAACACATCTTCATTCCATACTTTCCATAAGAGAATTTAACATAGAAACTTCCTTGAAAATTGAGCGTTTGGCTACCCTTTTTCATCCATGCAATCAAAAGCACAAGTTATTGCATGCATATTCATGACGATACGCAAGAATTCAAATGTGCTATTTTAAATTTGCAAAGGTACTTTTATATATATCTTATGTACATAGGTATACGATCTAAATGCATGTAGACGTGTCAAGCTTTGCAATACAATTCCAGGCATAATTATGCATAGGACAGAACATGAACTAGCGGTACTCAGGCCAGAGTCACTATTACTATTGCACGTTTTTAGAGTGAGGGATTTGAACAAAGCCCTAACTTTAAATATTAAACATCAGCACATAATCTGTCCCTCACTGCTTGTGCTACGGACATGAATGATGCCTCAAATCAAACCTTGAAAGCTTCTTGATGAAAGGTGTTATTAATAACCCATTGTGGTGGCATGTTTTGCACAGGTTTCACAGCATTTGTCATGCATCAAATGACAAAAATAGTACAAAAGTGTGCCAGGTGTTTCTTCAACTTCAGACACTTTCATGTTCCAGGAGATGATTTTTATTAAAATAAGCAGATTTAAACTTTTTCTTTTTGTTATATGAAGATCACAGTAAAACTGACGTAGAAACTTTTTACCAGGCCTTCATCATTTATTTTTGGTACTTTTGAAATGCCTTTTATGTGCTGATTTTTACTGTTTTACCCAGACCCAGACTTTCAATATTAAACTATAAAAATACATTCTAAAAATACAAATTATTACGTGTTTAAAAGTATGATCATCTAAACAAAGAGTGAAATAAACATAAACCATTTCAATATTTACTGGGTGAAAATGATTTCTATCATTTTATTTTTTTTTATTTTATTAAACCGTCTCATTGTGGTGGCATCATTTCCACCACACAAAACAATTTTGCCTCCAATAAAAAAGTTTTTTTTTGGGGGGGGGGGGGAGTTAGTGTACTTGTTAACCAAGTTGATAAAGGGCTAAGTGAAGAGCATGCTTGAGATGAAATATGAGACAAGTGATGTCTGAAAAAAATACAAATAAATAAATAAATAATAATTAAAAGAACAAGGTAAATATCACTATTGAACAGAATGTTTTATTGGGCATCATTTCTAATCAAGCTGTAATTGTGCCAAATTATGCAAAAAGTGTGAACATTTTATTTAATTGTGCATATTTAAGATACATAAATACATTTTACATAACTTTTACATAAATTACAAAACATGTAATGTTTTTGTAAAAAAAGCTATGAAATTAGCCTTAGCAAGACAAAGGAGTCGTTAAAAATTTAAAACGTTAAAAATGTCATTTCCAACAACGTCATTTCCTGCACAGAATTTGAGATGTGCTAAAAATGACATTGTGGTGGGAATTTTCACGACTTTCAGAAAATAAAAATGACATAAATCTCCTGTGATGCATGTTCATACAATGGTGAAGACTATTCATAAACAAATAAAACTAAATATAGTGAAAAACATTTTACCGAGACTTTACTTTCTAGAAATCCACAGTGCTAAAAGTGCCCGAAGTTGAAGAAATTGTATATATAGACAATGAAAACACAGACAAATTCCATCAATAAAAAAAGAGATTGATTGTTGCCATAGTCATACAAGAGACATGAATATTGGGCAAAATGTGAACACATTCAACAACATATTCTGAATGTCAGTAAAAATCTCATGTTTGCAAAACACCCCCCATTTGCTCATGGAAGACACACACACACACACACACACACACACACACACACATTGGTGCAGCTATCATTATGAGGACTCTCCATAGACATAATGATTTTTATACTGTATGAACTATAGATTCTATCCCCTAACTCTACCCCTAAACCTAACCCTCACAAAAAACTTTCTGCATTTTTACATTTTCAGTAAAACATCATTTAGTCTGTTTTTTTGGATCGATTTAAATTATGGGGACACTAGAAATGTACTTATAAACTTAAAATTTATAGAAGAATACCCTTGTAATTACCAGTTTGTAACCTAAAAAAAAAGTCCTCGTAAACGACTTAAACCGGCCCACACACACACAAACAAACACACACACACACACACACACACAGCATACAGTACATATATAATTAAGCATGGATGAGTCTCTGAGGCCAATCTGTTTTTTTGCCAAAGGCTGAGAGGCTATAGTACAGCTTCATTCTCTCACATTTGACTTTTCATGCAAGCATTTATGGAAAGGTCAGCAAATTACTTATGACAGGTGATGCTAGAACTTCTCTATAGTTCCCTTTCTTTCTAATGTCTTTACATTTAAACAAAAAGAGAGACACACAGAGAGAATCCAACCATTAGAGCAGGAATATCAATCACATCTCAGATGTCTTGCTGTCAGTGAATGCATGAACCAGTGAACTCATCACTGCATTAGAATATAAAGTGAATACAAAAACACACTTGTTTTTATTCCTGAATGCTTAAATATTGTGATATATAAACACCTTTTGTATGCAATGGATGTTTAATAGGCTACCAAAATATTAATATTCATCATTTCATTACGCATCACCTCTGCATGCACAAGCACCATTTAAATGTGACTATTAGTCACGGTGTGATAAAATCTGACATCACACATTCAATTCTGAATGTAATTTCAACAACTTGCACCTGAGACTGAACGAGACGAGCCATCAACCAGACCAAATGACAGTCCGAACTGAAAATAAATGATAATGTGTGATGAACAGGAGGGTTGTGTTACGCCTGTCTAACCAAATACTGGCTCTCACTTCATAGGCACTACAGTTATGTTCGCAATACAATACTAGTTCACTGTTTACTGAATAATGTGTGACACTGGATGCTTACTATTATATACAGTAGCTATGGCAGATGGTAGTATACTGTTCTGAACTCAGCCAATGTCATCCAGGTATTCTGTGCATACTGAATGCATACTGTGCACAGTATACATACAGTATAGACTGTATACTTCAGTAGTAGTAAGAATAGTATGGAAGTATGCTACTCTGAAACTAGTATGAACCTAGAACCTAGAATGAGTTCATTAAGACAGTTTGCATTAATGAACTGGTTTCAAAAAAACTATTCAACGTGTCATCAGAATGTTGCCGGGGGGGATTCTCAAGAACAGATCATTTTTTACACCAAAATCAAAAGAAAAAAAATCATATATTTTCCATAAAGAAACAGGCCATCCACAAAATAAATAAATAAATAAATAAAATAATAATTTTAAGATTTACGTATTTCAATTTCATAACAAAATTCCATCAAATTGAATTGAGCAATCTTTAATATTTTTTTTTTTTTTTAAGGTTTATTAATGTAATTTTGTTAAACATTACGTAATAGTGTTTTAGGAATTATTATTATTATTATTATTATTATTATTATTATTATTTTTATAACAAGCACGTCACCACTAAAGTATTTATACATCATAGATCTGTTATAACTGTTGTGATACTGCCTTTAATTTGTGATTATTTGAATAAAACAAATAATTATATTACAGCAATTCTTACAGTAACACAGGAAAAAATACTGAATTACAATAATAAGAATCACTGTCAAGTATAATGGGAATTACACACAAACTCAGTATTTGAGAGGAAAATGTTCTGAAACTACTGTCATAATATATATATATATTAATGGTACTAAAATATGATGAAATTACTTTATTTTGATTTTGAGGGTTATTGTAGCCTGGACATGTTTTTAAAATAATTGATGATAATAAATATTTATTATAATGTTTTATAATAACTTAGCTATGTCATTTCACAGATATATTTTTTTCTATAATGTTTTACATATTATATATTATAACAAAGTCCCTTACAGTTAGTTAAGTGATTAACAAACGCATCACTACAAAGAATCAGTTCAAAAGAACAATATGTTAGTGAATCATAGGCCTACATCACTAAGTGTTTTATCTAGGCTGTTTCTAAGATGTGGATACTTATCATTTAGATAACATGATCTCACAAAGACCCAAAAACATCCCTCTGGACTCATCCTCTCCTGTGTCTCTTTGGGCTGCAGACAGAATCAGTTGTTTTTGTTTTTGTGGAGGGTCAAATAATTTGGTGTATGCGTATGTGGTGCATGAAATGGAGTGGGCAGACTCTCAACATGCATATAAATGTTTCGGAGTGCTTGACCTTTCATCTTCACCATTCTCTGTCCTTTCTAGCCCTGCTCACCCCCCGAGCGCAAATTCATATGCATTAGATAGTGTGTGGGCCAATGCATTTCAAAATGTCCAGGGCCTGTCAGGTTACCAGATAAAATATCATGCACACCATTTCTTTGGAAATAAATCTTAAGAACTCATTGTGCTGGAAGGAGTTTGAGGAAACATGTTTCAAGAAACCTTTCAGTGAGCACAGTTACTGATTAAGCATTTTGAAGCATTTTAAGTATACAGCATCAATTAATAAGTGGTGTTTGCTAAGACAAGCATGCTAATTATTATTGGTTATACTTAGTGTTAGAGATAAGTACCACCAAAAAATCACCTACAATGTCCTAGCCAGTGGCGTGCACAGACCTCAGCAGGGACAGGGGCGAAAGGATCAAAAAGGGCACTGATTTTTTTATCTATATTATTATTATTTTTTAAAGATTAGCACTTATATATCCTTAACTTATTATTTGCGTTTGGAGTATTTAAAATTTTTTCTTCCCCTTTATTTCCTTTTTTGACAAATAATAGCCTATTCTGTTATATTCCTAGCAAAAAGCACCATATTTTACACTTTTTTTTTTTTTCAGACATGGTCTGTGATAATCCCATGTTTTTGACATGTGTCATAGTAAAACCATGGTATTTTTAGAAGTATCTTGGAGTACTATGACAGTATCATGAAATATAAATATAATCATTCAGTACCATGGTATTACTCTGGTAACAGCACAGTGATTAGAGCTCTAATCTTTTTCTTGTCTCATCACTTTTCACTTCTTTCATCTCTGCACCCTCACTTTATCATTTTATCTCTGCTGCTTCCATTCTGACCTCGTCACCATTGTCTTGAATGGGTAGCACACATGCCCAAAAATGGTAATACCATGGTATTTTTCTGAAAGTGATTAGTCTAATGGTTTAAACAAAAACAAAAAAACTGGCTTTGCCTGAATCAGAAAGCTCCTTAAATTAATGGCAGTATTCTAAAAAAGACGTATTCAGTTTCTATCACTGAAAATGATGCGAAAGCTCCCATTATAATTAATAAAGCTGTCTACACTGCAAGTGTGCCATGTGATGTCGGAAATGTGATAGCAATCGAGTATTAATCTGTTGATGAACTTGCAACTCAATACATAGTGTGGACATTTCATCTGACCTGTACGGTACACAGCCATGCAAGCAATGTCATTTCTGGATTAAATTATTGTAGCATCAAAAATAAATTCAGGGGGGCCTGTGCAGCTCAGCGAGTAAAGACGCTGACTACCACACCCGGAGTCGCAAGTTTGAATACAGGGCGTGCTGAGTGACTCCAGCAAGAGTTTTTAAGCAACCAATTGGCCCGGTTGCTAGGGTGGGTAGTGTCACATTGGGTTAACCTCCTCGTGGTCGCTATAATGTGGTTCTTGCCCTCGGTGGGGTGCATGGTGAGTTGTGCGTGGATACGGTAACGCGCTCAACAAGCCACGTGATAAGATGCGCAGATTGACGGTCTCAGACGCTGAGGCAACTAAGATTCGTCCTCCACCACCCGGATTGAGGCGAGTCACTACACCACCATAAGGACCTAGAGCGCACTGGGAATTGGGCATTCCAAATTGGGGAAAAAGGGGGAGAAAATCCCCCCCCCCCCAAAAAAAAAAACAATTTGTTCAAAGCATGTAAACATGTTTAGTTACATATTATTTATTATTCATGTTGCCTGCATTGCAGACAGAAAATAAATGAGGAAATTACTGTATGCTTGCTCTTGAGCCGCTTAAATAATAATACATAAACATGTTTTGGCATACTTTTGACGTTCCGTGCTGAAAAAGAAATCATCAAAATAATTAATGACTACTCGCATCAACAACACAAAATTGGTGTCATTTTAAAGACTTTACAATGCAAACAGGCAATATAACCAACTCTTACCAGGTGCTTTTTAATTTGCTGACAAATTAGAAGTGTTCAGTTTCCATAACTTATGAAATTCGATTATTTACTCTACGCAAACTGTCAAACATACCATCAAACCATTGTGATCATCAGATATCTTCTGTCGTGTTTCGCTTGCAACTTCATGAAACACAAACAGAATAAAAAAACAGCTGATGCTCCGGGGCGAATTCAAAACAAAATTTTTGCTCCCTCAAAGGGCACTGCTGCGGGAGAGGACGCCACTCGAAAGCTCGTTCCAAAGGAAAGTGAGAAATTGAATGGGCCCTTCCACAAGATGAACGGCACATACAATAATTCCGTGTTCCTTTCAGAGGACCCACTTCAAGGGCTCTGCACCTCGGAGTGAGTAGGGCGTAGGGAGGATCAATTGCGATTAGAATCCGCCCCTGATCTGCTGTAGTGCACGCTGTTATATTTTTGGAATACCCCCATGATTAACAAAGAAACCTCATAATAACACATCATTACTCTTATTGTGAGATTATTATGAGATTTAATTGAATTATTAAAATGTCTACTTTTTTCTGGACCAGAAGGGCACCTTTAGATTTGTGAATGAAAGGAGCAGGGGCTCGTACCCCTTCTGCCCCCGTTCTGTGCATGTCACTGGCCCTACCAACCGTATAGCAATGCCCTTAGCATTATGGTGGAAAGTTTGGCACATGCATTGTTTTCATATAATGCAAAAATCTAGTTTTATTTAGGCTACAGCAGGATGCATATTTAAATGTTGTTATCTAGTGCAAAAGTGGTTGAAGTGAATGTGAATATGCTTACAATTACTTGATAAAACATGTTGAGCTGGCCTTTTGGGATAGTCAACTAAAACCAATGCCTCCCTCTTGTGGTCACATAGCAGTTGTACAACAGGCAAAGGAAGACAAAAATTGTAGGTCAAAAAAGCCAAGATTTAGGGTCAAGATTAATTTAATCCATGTTTACTGATGTCAGTTCATATCCCTATAAGTGGCTAAAAACTCAAACTGAAAACTAGAAATTATGCACAACCAAAGTGTTTCTAGAAATGCTTGCTCCTCAAAACACAGCATCTGTCTGCTGCTCCGATCAATCTCAATGAGATTACAACCTTCTAGCCAAAATAAGCATGCATTTGCAAGCATAATCAATTAATCAGAATTTCCCTAATCATTTTAATTTAAAAGTTCTGGAGAGACATGCACATCTGCCATGTGATTCAAAACAAAGATCTATAATTTGGGAGAACCATCCACTCCCTCAGTATCTGATGGCACTGCTAACATAAAAAACATGCACATGTAAATTCATATTTACACATGCTACCTATACAAACCCATGTGCTCAATATGCAAAATTACTATTTTTACATTTTATTTTTCATATTTCCATTTATACACAATTTCCTTTGCCCATGCCTACAGTATATATAACAACTCTACGCACATACTATTCATCTTATCCTATAATTCTGTCTAGCTCTTGTATTTCTGTATGTACTGGAAGCTTCTGTTCAGAGTCCAAATATCCTGTGTGTGCACACATGGCCATGGGCAATAATAACACTCCAAAATCTGATGGTATCAGAAGGTAAACCATAGTACATTGATATACAACTACATTTATGTACCATTTTGTATTTAGGTGGTTCTTTAAAGTACTTCAAAGAATACCATGGTACTTTGATATACAGTATGATTACCATTTCCATATACCATTGAACACTGGCAGCCAAAAGTCCTTTTTTTCACCAAAGTGGCATTCAACTGATCACAATGTATAGTCAGAACATTAAAAAACGTGAAAAACTACAATAAAAAAAAAAAACTTAAAAAAAACTCGTTAAACTACTTCAAAGAGTTCTCATCAAAAAATCCTCCATGTGCAGCAATGACAGCTTTGCAGATCCTTGTTATTCTAGCTGTCAGTTTGTCCAGATACTCAGGTGGCATTTCACCCCACACTTCCTGTAGCACTTGCCATAGATGTGGCTGTCTTGTCGGGCACTTCTCATGCACCTTACATTCTAGCTGATCCCACAAAAGCTCAATGGGGTTAAGATCCATAACACTCTTTTCCAATTATCTGTTGTCCAATGTCTGTTTCTTTGCCCACTCTAACCTTTTCTTTTTGTTTTTCTGTTTCAAAAGTGGCTTTTTCTTTGCAATTCTTCCCATAAGGCCTGCACCCCTGAGTCTTCTCTTTACTGTTGTTCATGAAACTGGTGTTGAGCGGGTAGAATTCAATGAAGCTGTCAGCTGAGGACATGTGAGGCGTCTATTTCTCAAACTAGAGACTCTGATGTACTTATCCTCTTGTTTAGTTGTACATCTGGCCTTCCACATCTCTTTCTGTCCTTGTTAGAGCCAGTTGTCCTTTGTCTTTGAAGACTGTAGTGTACACCTTTGTATGAAATCTTCAGCTTTTTGGCAATTTCAAGCATTGTATAGCCTTCATTCCTCAAAACAATGACTGACTGATGAGTTTCTAGAGAAAGCTGTTTCTTTTTTGCCATTTTTGACCTAATATTGACCTTAAGACATGCCAGTCTATTGCATACTGTGGCAACTCAAAAACAAACACAAAGACAATGTTAAGTTTCATTTAATGAACCAAATATCTTTCAGCTGTGTTTGATATAATGGCAAGTGATTTTCTAGTACCAAATTAGCAATTTAGCATGATTACTCAAGGATAAGGTGTTGGAGTGATGGCTGCTGTCTAGATTTGATCAAAAATGACTTTTTTCAAATAGTGATGGTGCTGTTTTTTACATCAGTAATGTCCTGACTATACTCTGTGATCAGTTGAATGCCACTTTGGTGAATTAAAGTACCAATGTCCTTCTGAAACAACAAAATCTGTACATTATTCCAAACTTTTGGGCACCAGTGTATGTGCTCCCAGGTACTGGCACATCCAAAAAAACATGGTAATGCCATGGCACTTTTTTATGTGTTGTAGTGTAGGCTACAAAGTGTTTATGATACTGTAACAGGTGAAGGTCGGGCAGGGAGGAGGCGAGAACTGGCTGAACAGTCAACATAAAATTTAATGAACAACATAAACTAACATAAAACTTAAGGACACACGCACACAACATGACCGCGTGCGTCTCTCTCTCTCTCTCAACCCGGCGCCTCCAGCTCTCCTTTATCTCGCTCTCCCGCTGATCAGCTGATTCAGCGGCGGTCGTGCTTCATCACTGCCCAGCCACGGCCTCCTAATCGTCACAGATACTCTTTTGGTTGGAAAACGTCTTTACCGGCAGAAGTCGTTCACAAGCTGCACAAGTGTTGGACTTGATAAAGATTTTATTTATCGATAGGACATATTTGCAGGTTTAGTTTCCATTTTCCATGTTTTAAAGTATTCCGCTGGCATGCTGATCACTGAGAAACCACTCTAAACGATTCAGCAGCGTGCACATGAGCATTCTGAGTCATTCAGATTGAATCGCGAACTGATTCAGACCACTTGACTTTCGTCAAGCCAACATAATAACAGTATACAGTATGTTTACAGAATATCACAATATATATCACAATAGGATGTGTATTACAATTTACACATAAAACGGAGTGCGACAAATGGACAAATGCAGGGTTCTCATGTCACATACTATGATACATTTGACCGTGCACACAAATAACACGACTACAATCTCTGAATATCAAATTAAACACCAGTATGTGATAAACTGGAATAGTTTGTACTGTGTTACACTTCTGCAACCAATAACAGTTATAACCAGCAACCCAGAAGAAAGTTGTATTACACAAAGATTGCTTTTGCATATCTCATCGGACTTATTTGAGCTCTATGTATCAATAAAGTATCAATTTTATATCAGATGTTTCTCCTGTATATATATATATATATATATTAGTAAGAGTATAGAGCTATAGAATGAACGTGGATTGCATAGCTCTGATAATTTGGTCTTGGAAGAATCTGATGAGAAATATTTGAGTTAATGGCTTTTGATTGCACACCTTCGTATCTTGACAAATCTGAGCACAGTTTAAGACATTTTGGAGATCTCTTCTGAAATTATAGAGGTGAAATGCGAGATTATTGGGGTCTTAGAAAACAATCTGAGAAGCAAAATACATAAGCAAAGGTCTTCTTTTGTTCTCATTGCTCTCAAGGATTGACAATTTAAATATTAAAGACATCTAGTTTCTGATTTTTCTTTCCTGAGAATTAAACTGATGCTTCAAATGTGACTGATTTTCCAGATACAAAGAGCCTAGATTTAATTTCAGATCCAGTGTCAAGGATACCTGTTTATAACTTTAATAACTATAATGAAAACTATACACTCTTATCGTTGAATTCCTATTATAACTGCTTCAAATAAATGCCATTATAAAAACATTAAACACACACAAATACAAGGAGACAGACATGGTTTGAAGGGTTCATTGATTAGTCATCACTTTCCAGTACAATGTAAAGCTTTGGGCTCAGTTCATCTGCCAATCCTGCTTAAGAATAAACTGTGGGCTTGAGTACACCAATCTCATTAGTTCAATATGAGATTTAAGGCATCAAGAGCTTTCAGTGCTTGGATTGAACTGAGGAAACCCATTCTGCAAATGAGATTGCATCCGACTATTCCTGTGTTGCCATGAAACACACACACACACACACACCATTAGCCAACATTCACTGCAACCCCTAAAGTTGTCTTAGCTTAACATTTTAAGTGTTAATAACTCAAACGATTGAGTACAAAATTGAGGCTATATGGGAAATATCCATAACAATCCCTTGCATTTTAAAATTATATAATTACTGTATGATTCCTTGGTCAGTGGAAAAATAGGACACTGTTTTGATCTGTGATACTGATATAAATTTGAGTCAATTAGACAAAGACTATTAAGTAGAATCAACGATATTTTAATAGAAAAGTCATATTTTTAATAGAGTTAAGTCTATTTGCATCTAGTTACCTTAACGTAAATAGTTAAGTTCATTCTATATGAACACCAGGTTAAGTGAACTTAATTACACAAGTTTTGGAGATGCCATTACTTTAATTGAGGGAACCAGTTTACTCAGTCAGTTGAGTTAAGTCAGCTTATTAGGGTTTTCAGTTCAGAACATCAATTAAAGAAACAGTACACTTCAAACTGAAAACTCTGTCATAATTTACTCACCTAAATGCCGTTCCAAAGCTGTATGACTAAAAAGTTCAAACGCTGAATTTTTTAAGAATATCCTGGCTACTCGCTTCCATATGAAAGTAAATAAAGACTGGGGCTGTTAAACTGCAAAAGGACAAAAAAATCACCACACTATATTTTAAACAATTGTCCATGTGACTCATGTATTATATTCCTAGAGCCATCTTTGTGAAAGAACAGAACAAAATTTGATAATACTACATGACACCATCACTGTACCATGATACTGTTTACATTACATTTTATGTTTCTCAAAGGAACAGTTTTAACTTTATTATTTCACATTGGTTGTTAATAAACCATGATTGCATCTAAGATGACGCCGCGGTTGGCCGCCTCAGTATGGAGCTCTCCAGTTCTTTTCTTGTTTTTGTTTGTTTGTCCTGTGTTTAGTCATTTATTTCCGACCAGTTTTACCAGAGATGAGCTGCTAAATATTCGGCAGCACATGTCAGACAATCTTTTACCGTTTTTTGATTATTCGGATGTTCTGTTGGACATTTTAGTCAGAGGAGCAGCGGTGCTGTACAAGCGCGTTAAAAGACGCAAAAGTGGGAATCAAGCCGGCGCGCTGGTCAAGCTCCAACAGCGCGGCATTCAAACCATGCTAACAAGCATCAGTCTAGCGAATCTCCGCTCTCTTCCTAAAAAAACGGACAAATTACTTTTCCTCTCTGGCAAAAATAAGGACTTTGCAAATTCTGCTGCATTGTGCTTTACGGAAACCTAGCTGAGTGAACCCATTCCGGACAGCGCGTTACATCTGCTGGGCTTCCAGCTGTTCAGAGCGGATCGCACCGGGGAGTTATTTGGGAAACCGAGAGGCGGTGGAACTGTTTTTACGTCAACGAATGTTGGTGTGCAAATGTAACAACGCTGAAGAAGATGTGCTGTCCTAATTTAGTGGTGCTCTTCATAAACTGTTAGCTTTTCTACTTGCCGTGGGAGTTTTCCTCCTGTATTCTTGTGAGTGTTTATATCCCTCCACACACGTATGTGAATGCAGCACTGCAACAGCTGACTGATCACATC
The DNA here is from genome assembly GCF_019703515.2 of Myxocyprinus asiaticus. Classification (NCBI taxonomy): domain Eukaryota; kingdom Metazoa; phylum Chordata; class Actinopteri; order Cypriniformes; family Catostomidae; genus Myxocyprinus; species Myxocyprinus asiaticus. Next base: position 59,351,527 of record NC_059347.1, read on the forward strand.
ACAGACACGGAGCAACAACACCCGGACTCACTTATTTTTCTTCTTGCCAATTTTAACAAGGCAAATCTCACACATGAACTGCCCAAATACAGACAGCACATTACATGTCCCACCAGAGACAGAATATACTGGATCACTGCTACACAACCATAAAGGATGCATATCACTCTGTCCAACGTGCAGCTTTAGGACTCTCTGATCACTGTCTGGTTCATCTTCTTCCAGCCTACAGACAGAAACTAAAATCAGCTAACCCTGTAGTAAAGACTGTAAATGGATTAGAGTTGCTAAAAGAAGCTATTCTGAAAAGCTAAATTCTGAAGTTTTCAGCTAAAGGACTTGCATCAGTGTGGAGAGGCCTGAAAGACTTTACCAACTAAAAGACACCATCCCCCATCTTCCTCTTCGAGTACTGAGCACCAGAACAGCCAGGCACAGGAACAGTTTTTTCCCTCAGGCCATCCACCTCATGAGCAGTTAAAACTGCCCCCAAATACATTCCTTTAGTCAATATCAACCATGTGCAATATTCAATCCATCCAATATCTATTTCATTTATATTCTTTAACATATCCTACCTTTTCTTCAATACATTACATCACCTGCACATCACTGTATATCTGTATATAAAATATTCTAACAACATTATTGCGCTATTGTATTTTTCTCTTTTTTTGTATCTGTTATATCGTATTTTTTTATGTCACTATATGTATATATGTTTAAATGTATATGTTTGTATGTATGTACATACGTTGCATTCCCTTGCACTGGATGCTTTTGTCACCATGACAAATTCCTTGTGTGTGTAAGCATACTTGGCAATAAAGCTGATTCTGATGACAGTAAATATGCAACATGAATGTTTTAATCCTTAAGATGTAATTTCTGCAGCAATTTGGGTATATCAGTTTGAAACTATACACAAACTTGTTTTTATATCATTGTGGGGACTCTCCATAGACTTCCATGCATTTTATGGATTTTATACATATCTAACGATAATTTCGATACCCTAACCCTCACAGAAACATTTTTGCATTTTCAAAAAAACATAATTTAGTATGTTTAATAAGCCATTTCCCTCGTTGGGACTGCTGGTTGGGCCCCACAATGTAAGTGGTTTTGCTATCCTTATGGGGACATTTGGTCCCCATACTGTAGTATAAACCTGTATAATATTAAATGGCAAAAACACTGAAACCACATCAACAACAAACCCACAGAACACACAGAACACGCACGCACGCACACACACACACACAGTCTCACAATAGCTTCTCAGGACACTCTCACAAATAAAGGAGAAAGGCGTCGATTAAAATGGATTAAATCGTTCACAGCTGAAGTGTAAGGGAGTAGTAACACTTCAGCTGTGAAATGTAATACAGACAGAAGAGGAACCATCGGCATTACATCTCTTCACAGCGTCAATCTGTGTGTGTTTTGAAGTGTGTTTGTTGACCGCACTGGGGTAAGACAGGCGTCCATTACCATATTCGCTTCTGCTGCTCTGCATTTCTTCCGCCACTGCCGAGCTTTCGCTCCCCCTCCCGCCGCATTCCCTCTCGCTCCGCTCCGCTCTGCTTACACGCACAGCCGAGGCTCCTGCGGCCTGCTGCTACCGCCTTGCGCTGCGGGCATGAAACGCTGCTTTTGTCCGAAAAGCAAGGACGCATTGCCGCATACAGTTAAGTCGACGCTCACTTTAATGTTTGACTTGTTTATTTGGAATTTTGGAAACTGTTTTAGCTTGTTAGCATGCTAGGCTAGGCTAAACACTGAATCTCTATGGAGTCTCCTAGCAACCAGGGAGCTAATGCTAATGTGCAAAACTGAATGTGTTATCGTGCGCTACAATGCGAATATTCAGGTTTTTAAATCGTATCATAATCGTAATGAAAAAAATAAATAATCGGAGATAAATATATATGTGTAAGTGGTTAAATGTTTTTAAAGGAGCTGTGAATTGTTTTGTATGGCAGTAAATGGGGTACCAGTCAGTGATGGGTAGATAATGTTATTGTAAAGGATTTTTGAAATATTATTTAAGTGCTTTGTTATCTCAAGCATATATTTGCCAATTTTTTTTAATGCAGAAACGTTTCAGTAGCACGGGGGGAATACTGACAGTTGTCTTATTTATTATGGAGAACAGTGCTCGTCTATATTGGGGAATATGACATCTGCTATGTTATAGTAGTTTTTTTGTGTTGATTCGGATTTTTTATATACATATGATTTATCAAAGAACCTGCACCATTGTACATGTACCATGGTAGAAGAGTGGTGTTCTTGGGGGTACCATGTATATTGGTACTAATCATTATGGGAATCTGCAGTCCAGTATTTATTTATTTATTTATTTGCACATTTACATTCCCTAATTTGCCTGTTGCATTAACTGTAAAATTATTAAACAGCCACTGTTGTCATTCGCAGAAAGAGGGTGGACCGTATAAACAGAGGTTATGCGTAGAGGTAGACCGATATTGGTTTTACCGATTAATCGGTGCCGATAGTTGCTTTTTGGTACTATCGGATATCGGCAAAAACTGTGTTGATAGTTGCAGATATTTCTTTTAGCATTTCAAAATAAGAGTCCCCAGTGTGTTTCAGACTTTATACTTTAAAGGTCCTGCATTATGCACCAAATCTTAATTTTTTTCTGGTTATAATTGGGATTTTGGTTGACCAAAAAACTGCATCTGGGATTTTAGTCAGTTTGTACTCTTATTCTTTGCCCGTCATAATAAAGAAATGTGTGTGTGTGTGTGTGTGTGTGTATATATATATATCTATCTCTCTCTCTCTCTCTCTCTCTATATATATATATAACTTCTTATAAATCATCTTTAAAAACTATCGGACGATTTATCGGTTATCTGCCTTTCCCACCACATTAGTTATCGATATTTGCAAATTCCACTATCGGTTGACCTCTAGTAATGCAGTAAGAATAATTAGATAATTAGAGTAGATGTGATTAAGGTGGCCCATGCAGTTCACAAAACTGTGCCAGTCTGCCAGTTAAAAGGCATGGTTTCATTTGTTTGTCTTGAGCATTTGCTTCTGCCACCTGTGCAAATAAACATGTTTTGTTAGAGAGGTGGAGTAAACTTGAACAAGCTACAAAACTAACAAATACAGTGCTCAATAATAAGGATTTTTAATGTTATTTTTTAGCAGTATGTTTTTAATTAATCCATGTTAAATTGAAATACGTGCAGCAGCTCTGATATGATGGCATAAATGAAGCAATGGCCTGATTGGGCTGGCATCCTTATTGTAGAAGACTGACATGTCTTTCTTTGTGGCTCCAGACTTTTCAGTTGGCAGTGAGTTGACAGTGCCAGCATCTGGGCCATCTGAGACGGTTCTGTCCTGTTGGCACATAAGTGATGTGATATGAGATCTGATGCTGATGTTTAAGCGGAAGCACAGAGTCTGTCCTGCTCAAGTTTCAGAAAGGGTGATGTGTCTGGTGTTTATAATTAATGCTTTGGTGTGCATTCATTTATTTACCTTAAAGATAATTTTATTTATTATGACAGAAGGCCGCGCATTAACAGTAATTTTACAGCAGGTTAAAATGTTTAGACTAGAGCCCGACCGATATGGTTTTTTTGAGACCGATACCTATTTTAGAGGGGGAAAATTCACTGATTACCGATATGGTGGCTGATATAGTTAATTTTTGAGCTGGAATGAAAACAGACCTTTTCTATGTGGATTGTGCACTGATTTTGCACTGATATGACTATGCAAAGGTACTCAAAAGGCTACTTTCTTAAATATTTTTATCAAAGAATATTTGACATTATTATTATTATACATTGTCAACAAATTCTAGAAATGAACACTGAGAAAATAAAGAATAAATAAAAATACAATAAATAGCTTAAAAAAACATCAATTCTGTATGTTCAATATCAGTCAGTTGCTGACCATTAAAATAAAGAATAAATAAAAATAAAATAAATAGCTAAATAAACATCAGTACTGTGTAATATCAGTCAAATGCTGACCATTAAAATAAAGATTAAATAAAAATAAAATATAGCTAAATACATCAGCCGTAGTACATAAATGCGACAGATAAACAGCGGCAGCGGTGTTGCACCATATTCTGCTATACAAGTTCAGGGGAAACTTTCAACGGTGGAAAACCAGACTTTTAAACATTACATTTTATATATGCAACGACTGGAATTGTTCGGTTGAAGGGGTACCAAACTGTGAATCCTGAACAAAACAGTTTGGTGAATACGTTTACAAATTAGCTTCCACTAAGCTGAAAAGCAATGAAATTAGCTACGTGGTTAGCTAGTTAGCTATAAGCTTGTTGTCACAGAGAGTAAAAGATAGACGTTGTTTATTTACTTTCCAGCATTGCGTCTCACCAACTAGGTAACAACATAGCTTGAAATCAACACTCAACAGACACAATCCACCACCGCACCGTTGTCTGCTGAGCTGCCAAAAAATGCTCTGATGTTTACCTTTCAATCTGCTACATTACTTTTATATAGGCTTTAATAAGGACGCGTCAGTGTACTTGCATCAGACGGACAGTTTTGGAGGGTCTCACTTTGGTTGCTTCGACTCATAAAAGCCGCATTTTTAGGTCGCTGTGCCAAGTTAAACATAGTTTGAAACTTTAAAAAAACATGTCTTGAGAACCCTGCATTCGGAATTGTGCTGTGTTTGAACTCGAGAACGCATACTCATCTTGTGCTGTCGCTAGTGTCAAGCAAGCCTGAGTTTTGTTTGTTCCCTGTACAGCTGCGTGTTGCCTATACAGCTGGAGATTCGCTTACTGCCCCCTGCTGAAAACATATGGTACTTCAAGCTTGAATTGTTCCAATGACAGGAATATTTCTTATTGCGATCCGGGAACATGATTAATCGTGTACATTTTTTTTTTTTACGCATTATTTTACAATCGGGCTGAATTAACGTGTTAAATCAACAACCCTAGTATGAATAGATTTTGGAAGTCTTCCACTCTGAAAACTCAGAATGTTTGTTCACCTAACTTGATTACATAAGATAAGAATAAAGTCTCGTTTACACCTGGTATTAAGTTGCATTTTGGCTGATTTTTTTTCTTTTTGTTTTCAAAAAGGATGGATGTAAATGGGGGCCAATTTTTTTTTAGATTTGTCCACTTCAACCACATTCAGAGGTGGTCAAATTGTGGTTTAAAACTTATAATCACTTTGGATTTGTAGTGTAAACACTAGGGCTGGGCAATATGTAGAATATTAACGATATAATCGTGATAATTTTGCTGACGATGTAAAATTGACCAATATTGTGAATATCGTGATGATTTTAATATGCTTTCATTTGGCCATTAAGTTTCATAAAGAGCGCATCAGTAGATTAATCTCATGATCCTTTAGGGCTGCGCAATTAATCGAAATAATATCAAAATGGCAGGTCAGTCATTTGTGATTATTAATCCACAAAAGGCTGCGATTTACAAACAGATAAACATGGTTTGTGAGCGCTTCAGAATACGTGCTGGTCTGTGTGCACGCACATGGTGGTGTTCTCAGATCAGTTCATGTGCATTGTGAAATCAAAGTAATGCAGGTTTAAGCATTTGACAATTCCAAACATTAGTAACCTCTACAAGTTATTATACAAATCTACAAACGTGGCACAGAATAACAGAAAAGGAGATTACAGCGTTTCAGGAAATGCGGAAGATTGTGAACTGTCAAATACACATTGCCTTTTCTATGTCAAAATAAAAGCTCATTGTGAAGAAATATATTGGACAGAAATATAGAAACTGGACAGAAATATATTACTTTTGTATAATGCGTATCTAATAATCAGAATAATAATGATAATTCAGCATTATATTATAATAATAAACCTGACGTGTCCCACAGTAATAATTTAGTATTATGCAATGTTCAACTGGGATGTCAAAAATAAGTCAGTGAAGATGCTTTGAACAGAAAAAACATTTGAAGGTAAATAATGCTTTTTATTAAGCTACTATGTATCATTGCGTATGAAATATAAAAGTAATTATAAATTATAAATTATTGAAATTCATTCTCCCTTGTGTTTATTTAGTCAAAAAGCATAATTTTAATGTCTTTAAAATATTGAATCTACTTGGCTACAATGGCTGTTTGGATGAAATGATGGCTCCTCTGATTATAAAAACAAACACTTTTGAGCCATTTTAGAGCAAATACATAATTATCGAGATATATATCGAATATTGTCAATAGGCTGAAAAAAAATTGAGATATAATTTAAGACATATCGCCCAGCCCTAGTAAACGCACATTCGTTTATAAGCATTTACAGCACCACCCACTGGCATATCGCACAATTTACGACAAGGTGTAAACAGTGATGTGTCTCGCCTGTTCACTTCTGATTGGATCTTCCAATACTAGGGCTGCTACGGTACATGTATCCGCGCCGACCCGAACGGATACAGGAATGGTACACGCAGTCACATGAATGATTACATCTTAACGAACAACACAAACGACTTGGAACTAAAATGAAAAAAAAATTGCGGAGCAACACGGGACCGCACGGAACCAAAACTTAACAGAAAAGAGCGCCACCCGGTACGCTAGAAACTGCGGATCAGATAAAAGCATGTGAAGTTTATACTAGCTAGCTCGCTATTTTTCCCAACTGTGATAGAACTAAACAAATTATAAATATGTTGGACTTAAATAAGCCAGAGATTGAAGACCCACCGTCATCTCTAAAATCTGTTGTTTGGGAGCATTATTGTTTCGCAGTAAACTACAGTAATACTGGGCAACGAGTTGTCAACAGGACGAAGGCTGTGTGTTGGCTCTGTTTCACCGAAGGCGGTATGTCTCTGGAAGCACATCTAACATGATAACTCATTTGTGTTGACATCATCACATGTGTCTCTTGAGCTTCGGGAGCAAATCATAAACAGACTGTGCAAGTTAGTCTCGCCACACCATTCAATCAGCCTCTCACTGCAACAGGACAGTTATTCCATCAACGTGAACATACACTACCCGGCGGCTTTCGCTGTTGTGCACTGTCTCCGTGTTTACAATCACATCTCCCGCTGACCGTTTTTCGATACGCTTTATTACCGAGGTACGTACCGAACCGTGAATTATGTGTACCGTTGCAGCCCTATCCAATACACATCTTAATACCAGGTGTAAACAGAGCCTGTGTGATTTCCCTTTAAGTAAGAACTGCATTCCTTCCCTGTTAACAAATGCAGTCTATTCATGTTTGGTTTTCGCACTGTTGACTCCATTGATGTCACACCATTTTTTAACACTCTCTTTGGGCTGTAGAGTTCTCACATGCTCTCAGTTTGGCCTCGCTCTCTCGCTCTGCCTCCCTTCACCCACTCTGTCTGTTTGTCTTGCTGCAAGCTGCTTCCTTGCGCTCAATGATTTGACAGCTTCTTTGTGGCTTGTTTTGGATAATACTGAGGGTCGGCCTGGTTGCCAAGGTTCCTCCAAAGCTTTTAACTCTATGCAAAGACTGTGTTTAATTTGTATGCGACTACATGACTCTTTAGACACCCAGGAACAATGAACCCTGACTCCAAATCAGTGCGGTATTGATTTGTGAGAAACTGATTTGTGATAAAGACAAACTCAACATGATGGAGACGATACCAAGATACCGCCACAAATGCAGCGTCAGTGTCATTTGTGGTTATCACAGCTGTGCCGAGCAGTTTTTCCCTTGAACTCTTTGCTTAATATGTTAATCTGTGGTAGTTTCCTGTTTTTACCACTCAAGACTTTTTACGTTTTTGCGGAACATGTATGCTCTTGTTCGGTATTGCCTCTCGGATGATTTGGAAGTGTGTTTACAGACTTCAAACAAGCAGACTTTGTTACCAGAATCCTGCTAAATGTAGCTTTTGGTCTGGGCATCAATATCTCCTACTCTTGATATTGTTAGTCCATTGTATTAATGGGATAGTTTACCCAATTATAAAAATTGTGTTTTTGTAACACTTGTTGTTCCAAACCTATATGAATTTCTTCTGTGCAACAAAGAGGAAAGCTGAGTTTGAAATCATGTTCTAGGGCTGTCAAATAAAAATGTGAAATTCGAATATTTGTCGAATGTAAAACAGAAATGCACATTCGAATGCTAAAATTGTGCATTCGAATTTTGGACGTGTGCCAAGCAGTGACGACAACGACACACAAACCATTGAACCAGTCGCATTCTAGGGCTAAAATCAGACTAAGCTCAGTGATTAAAACAGAATGCGTTGTCTTGAGATGAGCTTCAAAGGATGAATGTTCTTTTTACATGGACGCAGTGTCTAACAATGCAGCGCTCCTGCACGAGACGTCCATCTAGTGCATGCTTCCATGTAAAAACATGCATTCAGAGTGAACATCCCCTGAGGAGGAGGTCTTTCACTGTTGTGTCTTGCTCTCTTATCAGTGTCTCGCTGCATAAGCGTAAGGTATGCACATACAACTGTATTTAATGAGAAACAAAGTGGTATTATTGCCGGTTTTATGAAGCTCATATCTATGGTAATACTTAAGCACGAGTATGCGCTAAAGTGCAACACCATGGTAACACAGAAATGTCTATTGGATAGCGTTTCTTTTGTCAATTGACTTTTTAATTTAAGATTTCAGAAAGTAAACTGGCTAACCTTGTGTTCCAAATGGGATAAATCATCCTCCGAAGGGCACTTTAAGGGGAGAACATCATGATAGTCATGCTGTATGGTCGCTTCAAAGAGAATTTCCAAAAAATGTAACTTAAAAATTGAGTTCCGAATGACCATGGTTTTTGAACACCTTTTAGCTCTCCAAAGCTCTCATAGTGGAGGGTAAAGTCTTCAAAGGGATTAGACTGGAATTCGACCTAAATCTTTTGACTTCATAATTTTACACACTCTTGTTAACAGATTTGTTCTGAATTATTGCGCACTCTTGTAGATGTAGAAAAAAACAATTGTCTTGTAGCTTTTAACTCACCTTAAATAATGTCTTTCAAATTCAAATTTAATTTGAACTTTGGTAATATTTAAGTAACAAATTCGAATGTTCTTTCTTAGCTATATTGTCAGCCCTATCATGTACTGTCAGAGTATGTACTGTTTTTGATAGCGGTTGACCGATATATATATCCCAAGGCCGATAAATCGGCCGATGTTCAGAATTGTTTTAATTACCGGCATCAGCCGATAAATTTTCCCCTTTGCCCGATTTGTTTCTTGACAGCGCCGAGAATCGCCTGCTTGCACGTGAAGTGACAAAGACATGTAAACGACCAGTCATGGTTTGTTTTGTTGTTACGTGCCATCGTGTTACTAAATAATCGACCAGTGTGCAACACAGTGTCGTTTAAACTCTCCGCTTATCAGAGCCGTGGTAGACGCGTTCGAGCTCATAATAAAGTGCTCATCTGTTTCATTTTCCCTCTCTCTCCTCAACAGTTCCCTGTAACTTTTAACTGTCTTGTCTAATGATAAAAAGGCAAATATCAATAAAACTAATATCATACACCGATCAGCCACAACATTAAAACCACCTGCCTAATAATGTGTAGGTCCCCCTCGTGCCACCAAAACAGTGCCAACCCGCATCTCAGTATAGCATTCTGACATTATATTCTTCTCTCCACAATTGTACAGAGTGGTTATCTGAGTTACCATAGACTTTGTCAGTTCAAACCAGTCTGGCCATTCTCTGTTGACCTCTCTCATCAACAAGGTGTTTTCATCCACAGAACTGCCGCTCACTGGATGTTTTTTGTTTTTGGCACCATTCGGAGTAAATTCTAGAGACTGTTGTGCGTGAAAATCCCAGGAGATCAGCAGTTACAGAAATACTGTAACCAGCCCATCTGGCATCAACAATCATCCATGCGGTTATCTAATCAGTTAATCAAGTGGCAGCAGTTCAGTGCGTACAATCATGCAGATACGGGTCAGGAGCTTCAGTTAATGTTCACATCAAACATCAGAATGGGGAAAAAATGTGACGGGTTGGTTTGAGTATTTCTGTAACTGCTGATCAGTGAGCCGGATATAGTAAGTCATCCTGGTATTTCTCACCTGCTGTTTTATGAATACTGAGGATTCGGAAATACAACTCCAATTGGAATACTGTTTTTGCCATAATTTATAATAGGGAAGTATGGATATTCAGATGCAGAGGAAGTTTTGAAGAATGTTGATGCTGCTCTATTCCATTCAGTGAATTGTCATTAAGGAGCGTAACAGCCTGTGGTCACTGTTTGCTTTTTCATTGTATGAGAAAGGGCTTAATTTTAGCGTCAACATGAAATGGAATTCGCAATCGCAATATTTCCAAGTGAAACAGGATATTTATTGAGAAAAAGAATGTAGGCTGCGGCTTGATTTCATGAAGGAAAGTCAAATGGGTGTGGAATGACATTTTCATTTTTATGTGAACTATTCCTTATACTTATTCTTACTTAAAGGAAAAGTAACCATGAGAATGAGTTGCATGGAACCGTTGCTGGTATGGTTCAGTGCATCGTACCCACCCTCTAGACTATTGTTCTATTCTACAAACCAATAAATTCTGTTCAAACATGTCTCTTGCACTGTGACTTTGTTGCATTTGTCAGTTTGTCTTCATATTTTGGCAGTGTCATCATGGTTTATTCTGCTCTGTGTTGTCTCTCTCACTTGGAGATGTTTGGATATTGGCTTGCTTAAATGTGGGTATTGTAGTGAGTGTTGTGACATTCCAACGAACTACGGAGGCCATTTTAGCAGCACTTTACACTCAACCTTATAGATTTTAAGATGTCAGCAATGTTGTGAAACCTTACGAACCCATTGTAATTGAATGCTTTAGAAACTTCAGACTAAACAAACACTATTCAGGCAAATCTCCCAGCCTGAATGTTTGGTTGCATGTTCTGTCAAGAGTGTTTTGTAGGGATGCACTGATGTATCGACTGTCAAAATTTATTGGACAATTATTGACCAAATTAAAAGCATCGGCATATCAGTTATAAGCATGAAAATGCTGATATGAAAAACCGATGGTTTATTTATACAGTATTTCATTAGTAACACACTTTGTAAAAACTCTGTGAATTCAAATGCACAATCCAGAAATAAGAATCATAGCCACTATATATAGAAGGGTTGGCACTCCTAAGAACATTAATGCGGAAAAAATGCCATAGACTGACGTGACAGTTGTGAAAGCATCACTTACCAAAATGCATTAAAACCAGCAGACTTTGACTTCTGATACATCGGTATGATATCCATTAATGCTGCATGACTGATTGAATTAAGATTGAAATCACACGGGGGGCCTGGGTAGCTCAGCAAGTAAAGACGCTGACTATCACACATGGAGTCGCACGTTCGAATCCAGGGTGTGCTGAATGACTCCAGTCAGGCTTCCTAAGCAATCATTTGGCCCAGTTGCTAGGGTGGGTAGAGTCACGTTGGGTTTACCTCCTCGTGGTCGCTATAATGTGGTTCTCGCTCTCGGTGGGGCGCGTGGTGAGTTGTGCGTGGATGCCGCGGAGAATAGCATGAGCCTCCACGCGCCCTAGGTCTTCGCGGTAACGCGCTCAACAAGCCACGTGATAAGATGCGCGGATTGACGGTCTCAGATGCGGAGGCAACTGAGATTTGTCCACCGCCACCCAGATTGAGACGAGTCACTACGCCACCACGAGGACTTAGAGCGCATTGGGAATTGGGCATTCCAAATTGGGGAGAAAATCAAAAGAAAAAAGATTGAAATCACGCATGGCCTTGCACAATTGCTAAACCTTAAAAGGTGCCTTTTACAAGATATGCTGCATCCGAAAATGTATCCAGCTGCCTAATCAGTTAGCCTAACTGCTTAATTGACAGTGTTTTTGAATGAATGGAACTCTTAAGGAAATTGGTCTCTGAACAGTTTGAAAAGCACCTTATTTTCATCCTTCCTCTGTATACCTCCGAAGGCAGCATTTTTCAGTTTGGGATGCAGCCACAGTCTGCATTCAGTGATTCAGTCAGCGCTGTGTGAGCAAGCGGCGCCCTCTTGCGGTCTGGACGGCATTATCCATTATACCACTATAATACAGAATTTGAAAGGGATTTTGTTCCTTTGGTTAAAACTTTTCTTTTTCCATGATGTGGTTGACTTTCCATGGAATTACCCAACATATGCATAGTATGATTTCGTAATGTTCTATCATATACTGTACATACGTGTAAAATGTGAGTTCTGTTGTTTTGAACTGGAAAAACAGAAGTACAATATATTTTTTTTTACAATGTTTTGTTTTTTTTTCATATCATGTTATCTTTTTTTAATTTTTTTTTTATTTTTTAATCTTATTTTTCTTTTAATCTTCATATCGGTGCATGCGTAGTGTTTAATCTAAACTTTACTTGTAAATTTGACTATACTCTTGTTTCCTCAGAACTCCTCCATGATGCCTGAGGTACGGGACCTTTCAGATGCCCTGCCAGAGATGCCAATGGACCCAATCACTGGCGTAGGAGTTGTGGCCTCAAGAAACAGAGCTCCCACCGGCTATGATGTGGTAAGTGTCCTTTACTTTACTGTCAGTCAGATACAAGCAAGAAAAGCCTCCCAAAGTTCTTTCTTTGTAAAAAGTGCATATGGAATTAAAGCAGATTTCTCTTTATTCCTCTGAATCAAGAAATCATATCTGTAAGGGGCCATTCACACAAAACACGTTCTGTGTCCATATGCATTGCTTTTTTAGCGTCTCAGTTTTTAATAAGCCATGTCAAGTTGAAGCCATGTTGGGTGCGACATCGCATCTTAATACCAGGTGTAAACAGGTCTCTGAATAGCCCCTTAGAAAGTACCTCTAGTTCCTTTTTGGGTTAGGGTTAATTTTTAGAATGCATGAGACACTACGTGTGTGCTTTAAAACCTAGTGAGCTACCAACCTAGACATCTTTTCAAACACACACATGATGGCCAAAATGATAAACATTTAGAATTAATTGTAGCAAATAAGATGCACACCAAGATGCAAAAATGTACTCCTTTAGCACAATATTTACTCAACATGCACTCATTTATGGCTCTCAATCGATAATATTTTGTTTAAATCGAATTAAGTACATGATATGCTTATTAATTAATCGAATTAATAGCATATATAAATATTTGCTGAGTAAGGCTGTCACGAAACAATAATATTTATAAAAAGTATTGATGTGCATGGGTAACTGATTAATCGAGTATTTGACTAGTAAAAACACTACTTGAATATTGCAACTTGATTTTCCTTTGTGCCTTTGCCTGCCGTGGGTAACAATGAAACTGCTTCTCTCACTTAAATCTTGCCATTATAACTCAAAGCATTGGATTCACCCAAAAAAGTCAATTCTGTCATTATATAAAATGATTGTATTTCTCCGGAAGACTTGTAATGTATGTTTCTATGTGTGAGTGCAAATGTTTTTTGTCATTTTTGAGTCTAGATGTTTTTGTTATGCATATGGAGCTAATTTTTAAATAAGAAAAACCGGGTTGAAAGTTGAACATAAATTTCAATTAGTCAATTATTCGTTCTTTTTTTGTGTGTGTGTAAGAGCACTCGACTACAAAAATGATTTGTAATGCCCATCCCAAATAAATAGTTATTTTTAATATTAATTATTATTATATATAATATATCTATTATAAATATAATAATTCAGATAATTAAAATTCAGATAATTATGTAATTACTCAAATGTACAAAATATTATAATGCAGTTAATAAAGTGGTAGTTAATATAATTAATTATCAGTATTATTAATTAATTAAATAATTAATCAGCATAGGAAATTTTTTTGGTATCACTACCCTAAAAAAACCTTTACTTGGTTTTGTAACACATGCTTACTGTTTGTTTTTCACTTCATTAACTCGTGATCAATATGCAAAATAACCTGTTTCTATGTTTTCTTGTCACGTTTCAGTCTTATGAGGCACTTTGTCTAAATCGCTAGGTAAAACAGACTTGTTTGAGTGCTGAAACATGATGGGTCTTGTGTAATTGTTGATTATGTAATGGAAGAACAATGCTGGACGTACTCAGCTGTGGATTTACAGTTGATATTAACAAACACCACTGCAGATCTGAACACAAACTGTTCATCTCAGTTGCACCGTGGTAGCTGCAATTCAAAAGCATTCACAATTCAGGCTGAGGGAAATACGATCTGTGTGTGGTGGGGCTATTTTCCCAGCTCCTGACTTTTAAATGCACTCAGCTATGCGGGCAACATCTACGTAATAAAACCAGCAGGAGTTTCAAGGGGACCAAGGAGAGGTCTTTTAAAAAAAAAAAAGAGTTTGTTTACAATAATCAGTCTTGTGCTCTCATTTTACCTTCTATTTCAGTGCATGAGTTCTCCTTGAGAACCTTTTGGGAGAATGCCACATAGCTTATTATCATGAAAATTGATGTTTACATGATGCATCTTGTTAATTGCCTGACATTAATATCTCATTACGCCCAAGAAAGTACATTTCTGCTGCTCACTTGGTTGATCTTAAGCATTAACCTTCAGAAAAGAGTTCAGGCATAGGTTGCTGAAATTCTGTGGTTTTTAACATGTTTTTGCACCATTGTACAGTGGAGTTCAGAAGTCTGACACCACATTGAAAATCAACAATTTAAAATCTGTGTTTTGCACAAACTTGTGGAGTCCATGCCAGCGCGAGTGCATGCTGTGCATGTAAAGCAAAAGATGAAGCATGAATACTAAGAAATTCTTTAAATGTATTTTGTTTCAAGTAACTTTAACTTTTAACTCAAATTACATAATAACATTAAAATTACCTGATAATATTGATGACTTATGTTGATAATATAATTTCTAATGAGAAGATGTTTAAGAAATTAGAAGCCAGAAGAGAAGAATTTTCTCTAATGGTCTTAGATTTTTGGACCCCACTGTCTTCTTGGTAAGAGCCCACACATGATCTGGATCTACTTTGGCAATAAAACGTGCAGTGGGATTGTTGTGTTTCCTTTGGCTGTTCCAGTCGTTGTCGTCAACCAAGCACAGAGTTTTACAATGCTTTCTGTGTGGATTGCGACAGTTTGTGAAAGCAAGGTCTGTTGATAGCACGCATTCCCGCCCTTCATCTCCCACCCATCTCCATCTCAAAAGGCAGAATCACTGTACTCTACACGCAAACAGAGTAAATTTAACTGCCAGAGAGTGATCTGTTGTTTCAGGCTCTAACAGTGAACTACTTGGGTCGTTCTGTCTGTTCATCATCAAATTACAGAGGACCGAGGACTGACCCTTGGGGAACCCCTGAAGTCACAGCCCTATGCTATTTTTATACTTGGGTGTAGTTGACTCTTGTTGACTCGACAAACATGCTACCAAGGCAATTTAATGAGGTCATTGTCATTCATTTATTGTTCAGAGTGAAATACATTACCAGTAGATGAAGCAGTAGGGGTTTGAAAAAGTTCAAAGTAGTACAGTGTGACAGATCTAGGGCTGGATAAAAATATCAATTTTCTGATGCATCGCGATCTTTATTTGAACAATCTCTATATCAATTCTTAAATCCCAAGATCTCTGCCATGTGAGTAAATTACTCGCATATGCAACCAAAGTTTGTGTTGTGCGACTATAAATGTCTGTAATTAGCCACTGGCTGGTAAATGTTCAGATTTTACTCGCTAGTGTTTGAGTAGAGTAGTGGAGAAGTTCAGCACAGAGATCCTTTCACTGTTGAGAGTAAACGTTTGGTTTGACTCATTCCGCGTAATGTGTAGGTCCCCCCCGTGCCGCCAAAACGGCACCAACCTGCATTTCAAAATAGCATTCTGAGATGATATTCTTCTCATCACAATTGTACAGAGCGGTTATCTGAGTTACCGTAGACTTTGTCAGTTCAAACCAGTCTGGCCATTCTCCGTTGACCTCTCTCATCAACAAGGTGTTTCCATCCACAGAACTGACACTCACTGGATGTTTCTTGTTTTCGGCACTGTGGTCATGTGTCGGTCTGTGGGATAGAGAGAGCGGTAAGGCTCGTCACCTGTTTCATAATGATCTCTAACACTTGTCATTATAGTGATGGCGGAGGGAAACTTAAAAGGCACGCCAGACCATCAGAGAGGAGAGAGAGTAACCTAAAGCACCACAGCGTCTGAGAGTGTGCCACATTTATTAACATGTTTGTTTATTTATAAATTTATTAAACGTTTACCGTCATGTGTGTAGTCAAAGAAACTGCCAATTAAAGGGCTAACCTTGGACCTGCTTCGTTGTCTCCTGACTCCTCCATTGCCCCGAACTAAGAACGTTTGCACAGGCACCATTCGGAGTAAATTCTAGAAACTGTTGTGTGTGAAAATCCCAGGAGATCAGCAGTTACAGAAATACTCAAACCAGCCCATGAGCGGCAGTTCTGCGGATGGAAATGTCTTGTTGATGAGAGAGGTCAACAGAAAATGGCCAGGCGGGTTCGAACTGACAAAGTCTACGGTAACTCAGATAATCGCTCTGTATAATTGTGGTGAGAAGAATATCATCTCGGAATGCAAAACTGAGATGCGGGTCGGCGCTGTTTTGGCGGCACGAGGGGGACCTACATAATATTAGCCGGGTGGTTTTAATGTTGTGGCTGATTGGTGTATGTTTCCTCTTTCTTCATTAGTTTTGCATGATGTCGTGTGCTCTGACCTGAATAAAGTGGTCCAAAAGTTGTACCATAGAGCAGAGTGTATAGGGGACATGGGCAGGGAATAAACAGATCTTTAGTCTATTTGGAGACAGATGGGTAGTTGATGCAAAACTATTTTAAACAGCATTTTTTTTAATATTATTTATTTTATAATTACTATACATGCCACATTTATGACCTCATTTTAACTGAGAGACTGCATACAATATTTTTACTTTTAAAAATTCAGTCACACCAGAGGACCGTTTAAAATGAACCAGTTAAAGGAATGTTCCGGGTTCGGCAGCATTTGTGGCATAATATTGATTACTACAAACTTATTTCGACTCGTCTCTCCTTTTCTTTAAAAAAAGCAAAAATGGAGGTTACAGTGAGGCACTTAAAATGGAAGTGAATGGGGCCAAAAAAAAAATGTATGTTAAAATACTCACTGTTTCAAATGTATAGCCACAAGACATACACAATGTGTGTGTAAACATGATTTTAGTGTGATAAAATCACTCACTAACCTTTTCTGGGGAAAGTTGTAGCCAATTTTACATCTTCGTTGCCATGACGGTGTAATGTCAACAAAGCCTAAAATCCTAAAGTGACTAAAAATGACAATTTAAATAACTTTACAGCTCAAATAATAAATGAGATTTAACAGACCAATTAATGTAAGTGCTTTTATACAATTATAAGCTTCACATTTCTGTCTTTAAACCCTGCAAAACTGGCCCTCACTTCCATTGTAAGTGCCTCACTGGAACCTCGATTTTTGCTTTTTTTAAAGAAAAGGAGAGACAAGTCTAAATTAATTTTTGTGATGATCAACATTATGCCAAAAATGCTGTCGATTGAGCTTAACTTGTATTGAACCCGGAACTTTCCTTTAACTACAGCTGGGTATCGATACAGGTTTCCAGTTCGATTCGATGAACAAGCTCTTGATACGATTAGATTCTGATTTCGGTTCAGTTTGGGAATATTTCAGTTAAAATGACAATTTTGCTTACATATGAAAGCAATTTGATGATTCTCAATGCCAATTTACAATACTAACTAATCTGAGCAAACATAGTTATCAAGTAATTGTTTAAGACAAGTTAACAGTCAGTAATTAAGTAAAAACAAAGAACAAGTTAGAAGCAATAGACCAAATAAAAACAATAGAATAAAGATGTAATGAAGAAAACAGTGCTTTATGTTTTTTTTTTGCAGCAGTATCAAGCATTCAAAGTAACGTTCAGAAATGTAAAAAAGCTATGAGTTGTAACATATTACGACTTAAATGATTGTATTCACTGTTTTAAAGCTATTAAAGTTAAGAGTGGTTTTCAATCCTTCAAATTATGGATGCACCGATACCCCTTTTCTCTTCCGATACCGTGTGGTATCGCTGATACCGATACCAATCCTGATCCCGATCCGATAACAGTGTTTTTTTTCCTAATCAGTTTAGAATATCTATACTTCACTAAGTGATATTAATTGGGGGAAATTTTTATATGTAAAGAAACACAATCCTCTAACTACACATTATTTCAATATAAATGTATAGTCTATTAAGAAAAACATTATTGTTAACTAGTCTACTGGATAATGCAACAGCAAAATTAACAGTAATTCTAGTAAAAGTCTTCAGTAGAAAAGAAGCCAGTTTTCTTTGCGCATTTTTTTTTTAATTGTATCTGTACTTTAAATGATTCAGACCTCTATTTTGCTCACTTTAGTTGTAAGATATCAGTCCACTTTTCATCAAGTTATTTTTTCGAACCCAGCCAACTTAAATATTGTTGTAATTTTGTTTAATTTTTTTTTTTTTTTTTTATTAATATTGACTTTTAGAATTTTATCATACAAGAGCAATATATTTCAGTCGTGCACCTTGAATTTTTAAACCCTTGCGCTTTTATTTTGACGGTTGGAACACTCCAGGACGTCCTGTACGTGTCTGTATTTGGGCAAGTTCACAGTAATTTAATCTGTTTCTTATTCAATATTTGGTGAATTGCTCCTCCGGTGCTGTTCTAAATGCATGTTATAAGCGAACCGAACTATTGATTAATTAAATCGCTTTTTGTACTCAGCCCTTAAGCGAAGGTAAATTTTTGTTTAAAAAATTACGAAAGAGAATAGTGAAGTCACGCCACCTAAAATATACAATTGCTCTTATATTATGTTACATTTGATTAAAAAAATTAAAAAGACACATTAAGCATTAAGTACAAATTATATATTGCTTTTCGGATAAACCGCCGTTATGTTCCATAAGACCGAATGCTTTGTCTTTTCAGACAGCAGTCTTACCCAAACGCTCATGTGGAATTTAGCAGCTCAGTGTTTAGCTGTGTTTGCCAAATGGTTCACGGGAAGTGGGTTGCCATGGCGTGGCTGATGGACGGCTCTGTGTGTGGGCAGCTCAGGCTGTTAATGGAGCAATCATGCATGTTGGCTGCTCTTGAGATAGACATCAGGAACAGAGCTGCACTGTAAAGACTGCAGTGAGCTACACACAAATATCCGCTGGTGTGGTTCATCCGGCATTGTCTTAATCTGCAGGGCTAATAATGAGGGAGAATTTCCCACAGACCTCTTGAGAAGCTAATTAGAGTCTTATAAATGACTATTTGCAATCTGTTGAAAACTTTAAAATGTGGCCTCCAACTAAAAAAGGGCTGTTCTGGGGTGTAATTTCACTCATGCCATACTGCACATAAAGACATTTGTTAATTCTTTACAAGATTATTTCACTCAAAAACATTTTGACGTAATGTAACCTCATGTTGTTCCAGACTTTCGATCTTCTATGGAATACAAAAGGAGATGTTTAGCAGAATTTCAAGCTGCTTTTGTCTGTACAATAAAAGTGGATGGTGATCAAGCAGTGCCAGAAATTGTTATTTGAAATTATTTTTTCTAACAATTTAAAACAAACTGTCTCTCATCCATTGACTTCAGTTTAATCAATTCATTAATACACATTTTCAAGACTCAGAATTTATTACCTCTTAACCTAAAAATTTGATCAACATAAACTCAAGCCAAAATATTTATAAATAAGACTATAATAAAATATTAGGCATTATTATCAGATGTTACAAATAAGATAATTCATTACGAGAGTATTTTTTGCCCCTGCATTTTAAATTTGGGGGGTATTTTTTAGAGCCCGACTGATATGGTATTTTTGAGACCGATACCGATTTTAGAGAGGGAAAATTCACCGATTACCGATATGGTGGCTGATGTAGTTCATTTTTGAGCTGGAATGAAAACAGACCTTTTCTATGTGAATTGTTCACCGATTTTGCACCGATACGACTATGCAAAGGTACTCAGAAGGCTGCTTTCTTAAATATTTTTTATCAAAGAATATTTGACATTATTATTATATATTGTCAACAAATTCTGGAAATGAACACTGAGAAAATAAAGAATAAATAAAAATACAATAAAATAGCTAAATAAACATCAGTACTGTTTAGTATCAGTCACGTGCTAACTATTTTAATACTGCCAGTCTTTCAACGGTGGAAAACCAGACTTTTAAATATTACATTTTGTAAATGCAATGGCTGGAATTGTTCGCTTTAAGGGGTACCAAACTGTGAATCCTGAACAAAACAGTTTGGTGAATACGTTTACACATTAGCTTCCACTCAGCTGAAAAGCAATGAAAGTAGCTACGTGGTTAGCTAGTTAGCTATAAGCTCATTGTCACGGAGAGTAAAAGATGGACCAGCATTGCATCTCACCAACTAGGTAACAACGTAGCGTGAAATCAACAATCAACAGACACAATCCACCACCGCACCGTTGTATGCTGAGCTGCAAAAAGTTGCTCTGATATTTACCTTTCAATCTGTGACATTACTGACTGCACTGACAAACTATAACTGGCTAACAGCAAACAGACATGAGTGATGTGGTTGTCAGGGACAGGGTTAACATTATATTAGTTATATTGAAAAGGGAAAATGATGGGGTCATTTTTTCTTAACTTTCCAGTATGTATTTCACAAACTAGTTAGCAATTTATGGAGAACACACCGCTCAACTCCGCCCTGTCTGCAGAACCACCGTCAGCTCAGCTCTGTGAACAATGGAGTCGGAGCGCGCTCTGCTGGACAAACTACGTAATGACACCAATTTAAAGCATTGTTTTCTGCATTATATGTTCTGAAAAAAAAGTTTTCATATCTGAGCATATCGGTAAACATATACGCCGATACAGATATATCGGTGAAAGGCTATATCGGCCGATAATATCGGTCGGGCTCTAGTATTTTTATCATTTTGGCCGCATTTTTGCCCTGAGCCCCCCTTATTTTCTGACCCTGCCATCGAGCTCCAAAAGGACAAAAAATCAACATAAAATTAGTCCATATGGCTCGTGAGCCATTTCCAAGTCTTCTGAAGCCATACAACAGGGAACAGACAGAAATTTGTTATGCACTTAAAATCTTTCCCTCTGCTGTAGCTTTACAGTCTCATCTGAAATAACTTGGCATGTTGTGTCTGGCATTGTTAACATCAATTCTCGATTGAAGCATCTTGACTCGCCATATTTGAATATATGCAAACACGCATGAGATCTGAGAGCTACGGCGGAGGCAAAGATTTTCAGTGAATAACTATTAAAATGCCAGTCAGTTTCTCATATGAAGTTATTTTATGGCTTCAGAAGATTTGGAATACAGTCCATAAGTCTAATATTATGGAGCTTATTTTGACAACAGAATTCTCATTTTTGGATGAACTATTCCTGTAATCAATTCAGAGAAACAGAAAGCTGAAAACAAGTGACCTTCTCCAAATGGAAAAATAATCAAGCGATCAGTCACATAAACAGTCAAGTCAATTATCTTTGTTTCTCTGTTCTTTTAGGTTGCACAAACCACAGATGGGATTGATGCAGACTTGTGGAAAGACGGTCTGTTTAAATCCAAGGTGACCCGCTATCTGTGCTTCACCAGAGCGTTCTCCAAGGAGAATGTGAGTCATTCCTTCATTTCTTTATCAAGAACATCTATTAGGAGGCGACTTTTTGTTCTGTGTTCAGCCTGGAGTGCCTTTTTAATCTGAAAGCAGAAAAGGGGAAAACTTTTTAAATAACTAGAGCATGTTTAGATACTCCTTATACTGTATGGGCGGGGCCAAACACAAAGATAAGTTTACACTAAAGATGTAAAAGTCCCCGGATACATAGGACACTCATATTTTGGTACCATTTGAAAGCTTAGAATCTGAACTTTTCAGAGACTACCATCACTTTTTTATTTATGTTATGTTGCTCAACTGTGTTAGAGCGACACCTGCATTTCAGATCTGTATATTGTGATGGAAGGTGATAGAGGAAAAAAAAAATTTCCTAGTACTTGCTGCCACCTAGTGGAATCAAAATAAAAGTTTTTGCAGTTTGATAGAGCAAACAGAACCTGAATTACATGCTTACAACATTAGGACATCAAAGAGATGTCATGTACTGTATCTCTCTCCACAGAGTCATTTAGGAAACGTGCTTGTAGACATGAAGCTCATTGACATCAAGGACACGCTGCCTGTGGGATTCATTCCCATACAGGAAACAGTGGACACACGTAAGCACTCGTCTCATTCACTGTTTTTCACTTTACAGCTACATGTTCCTGCCAGATCACATACCGAAGCTTCTTATTCAGAGCTTTTAAACATGCAGCCTGATATCTTGCATTAATGAAATGGCCTCCCTTGTGGATTTAGTTCCTTTCTGGTCTTAAATAATTAATTTATTGTGTGAAATGATCTGCTTTCATTCTTTCAGTTCAAGCAGTGACCTCATTCTATTCTTTCCCTCCCTTTCACTTTCTTTAATGTGTTCCTCTCTCTTCGCAGAGGAACCAGCATTCAGGAAGAGGAGGTTATGTATTAAGTTCATCCCGCGAGACTCCACTGAAGCTGCCATATGTGATATCCGTATCTTAGGACGCTCCAAACAGGCGCCACCGCAGTATACATTCATAGGGTCAGTTATCTTGAACAAATGCAGTGTGTGTACTAGACTGTCTAGCTCATATTTAATGGACAGTAACTTGGTAATCAGTGGGACAATGAAAGAAATAGTTCACCCAAAAGTGAAAACTCTGTCATCATTTACTCACCCCCGTGTCATTCCAAACCAGTGTGACTTTCTTTCTTAAGGCCCCTGCACACCTCCTATGAAATCGAAAAATGAATGGATGTGACGTCATTTAGAATGAAATCGAGCCAAAAAAAAGGTGTTTTTGAGTTTGTTTTGGTGGTTCGTAACAGCTCGCCAGCACAAACTTTCAGGAGAACTTACCGGCTGCCAAACGCCTTTTTACTGCATTTGGTCCACGTCATCGTTAGGTGTGACCTGTAGCTCCACTTACTTTGAGGCGTCAGCTATTTCCTGTTCAGTCAGTTAAGATCAGTCATCATGAACACACCGCCGTGCAGAGTTATTAGCGAGCTGGTGCAAATTTACCTACATCTGTACGAGATTTTCCAAGAACGTCATGTGATTTTACTATCTACTCAGATACTCTTAAATTTGTAATGCTGCTTCACTCATGTGCAGCTGAAAGCCATTCACACATCTGCCCAAAGAAAGATATGCCTCTAATCATAATTGTTTTTGTCTGTATTCTACCCATTTACACTCTTTTATACACCCATCTTTGCAGTAGTATCAGTGTCATCATAAATTACAATAACAGACTGCAATCAGCGCATAAATACTGCGAATAGCGTGTTAGCGGATTAGTGCCGTAAATGCAAAAGGTAAACATTAAAAATGACACATTATCTATTGCATGTTTAATGAAGTAGAGTAGTTAAAACTGTTTCTTTTACTGATCTCGTGTGAATTCTACTCATAGAATGGTGCATGAAGTCATTGATAACACATTTTAATGTCAAACTAGTTGATATTTTACGTGTAGTCTTGAGCGTCCTCATATTTAAATGCTCCTCTAAACACCTCTCACAGCAGTGTGGCCGGTGTCTAAATGTGTGCAAACAACATGCCGTTGCTGAGCTGTTTTGAACACTTATGAAGAACTTCTCCGTAAATGTGCTGGGGCCTTTATTCGGATCAAGTCAAGTCATTATATCTGTTATGCAGATTACACATTGTTTTTTAAAGCAGCTTTACATAAAATCATGCCATAATGTCTTTAAGCAAAGGAGATGTTTTAATGAATATTTCTTTCTGTCTTTCTTAATAGTATGACAATGGATAGTGACTCACTTTAAAGCTTAAAAAGGACCCAAAATTATCATAATTTGTTATTCATGAGCGCTTTGAACGAAGCTCGTTTACAGAGGCATATTCTCATGTAAACAGGTGTGCTTGATTTTCAGTAAAAATGACTTAAAATTTGTGTTGTTTCTAACCAAAATGTATCATATGCCTTCAGAAGACTTGAAATATGACACAAGTTGCATGGACTGCTTTTATGATACTTTACTGGTCTTTTTTTTAACCATTCAAATGAGACACCATCTATCCACATTGTATTAGAAAAAACAGGCCGACATATTCATTAAAAGAACTCTGTTTGCATTCTGCATAAGAGAGTCATATGGTTTTGGATCGACACGAGGGTGAGTAAATTATGACAGAATTTTCACTTTAGGGTGTATATTTTCGTCAGAAAATGTAAAAATCGATCTTAATGTTGCTATTATTGGCTCAAAATTAATCATAAATCTATAAAGCTAGACTTACAATAAGCTTTCGTCTAAACTATTGTCTAAACTGTCTCTTTATGTTGGAATGGAGTCACATTATTGCTCTGGTTTCATGGACTAACTTTAATTCGGTTTGTCTTCACAGAGAGCTGAATAACATGGGCATCTGGTACCGTATGGGAAAAGTGCCACGGACCCAAGACTCTTCACCCGTACAGAACAACTCCACCACCACCACCACCAACACCAACAACATCCATACTGTCACCAACAACTCCAACTCCACTCCAGCGCCCGTCCTGCCTAAGTATGTATTTGTGTCTGAATGTCTGTGCTTTTTGCCAGAGGGGAAGTGTGAACTGTTTGTTGCCACAGCTGGAGAATAGAAAGAGAGAACCAGACATGCTTTTCTTGTGTAAAATGTGGGTTTCAGTGGCTACAGGTTTTTGGGTTTAGGACCGGGTGTACTGGCTTGCACGTCACTCAAGGGTGCCTGTGTCTTTCTCAGACAGAAATGGGAAGTTTATAGTTTTCCAGCTGTTTCCTCCTTATGGTTTCCTCTCTCTCTCTTTATGTCTCGATTCAGTCCTCTCCTGTAATGCAGTCTCTTTATATATAACAGAATACAAGTGTTCGTAACAGAAAATACTGGAGACCAAATCTCCAAACCGTTAAACGGTAAACTCATAGAAAACGGGATTGTTCTTGCTCTTTTAAAGAAGTGTTTGAATACTGTAACTTGCATAACTCAAAGTGTCGTCCCACACCAACTAAACGCAAAAACAATCAATTTTTTCTAAAACAATCACAGCAGAGGTCATTTATAAATAGATATCTTTAAGGTACAGTAGTAAAATTAGCCCGTTTCATTCTAACTCCATGTTGTAAACAGAAGTTTCCAGTGACTGGTAATTTATCTGTTTACACTGACAGCAATGCAACACAATCACAGCTAAACAGAACATATTAAACATGTAATATACAGTACTGTGGGGCATGATTTTGGACTAATGAGATTGCACAGTGACTGAAACCAAACAAGCAATGGTAAATGTCGCTTGCCACTTGAACACATTGCACCTGGTTGTGTCAGAGCATGGAAAATGGTAATGTAAAACTCAACCATTTTGGTGCAGGAAACCTTGACCAACATTTATAAGAGAACTTCAAGGAAAAACTACAATGTTACAAAGTGTAGAATGTAACCTTTTTAAACACTGATTCAGGCTAGCCATAGAAAGAGTAACAGCGTTGGAGTGTATAGGAGAACACAAAAAGTTACACACTTTAGCTTTAAGGTTGTCAGTCAGCTAAAGAAAGACAGTGACATTTGGTAACGTTTGAATTAAAGGTGCACTCAGTCAGTTTTTGCTAATTAAAAAAGTTTTACACATATAAACATGAATAGCATTTTTTGGAAATAATGAAAATTATGTACACTCAGATTAGATGAAGTCTCCAGGCATATCAGTAACCCAATAAAAGCTGTTTAAAGGGATAGTTCACCCTTTATACACTCCCCGGTGTATATGACTTTCTTTCATCAGCAGAACATAGCTGAAGACAAATAGAAAAAGATCTCAGCTCAGAAGGTCCTTAAAATGCAAGTGGATGGTGATCAGACCTATGAAGCTCCAAAAATCACAGACAGTCAACATAAACGTCATGCTTTATAGTTAAAAAGTACTCAAATATTGATCTTTTTCACACCAAAAGTGATCATATCGCTTTAGAAGACATTAATTTAACCGCTGGTGTCGTATGGATGACATCTGTGATTTTTGGAGCTGCAAAGGTCTGATCACCATCCGCTTGCATTTTAAGGACCTACTGAGCTGAGATCTTTTTCTGTTTTTCTTCTAATGTGTTCTGCTGACGAATGAAAGTCATACACACCTGGAATATTATGAGAGTGAGTACATGATGAGAAGTCTTTCATTTTTGGGTGAACTATCCCTTTAATTTTACATTGAGCGGGCCACCCCCTCATGGGAGCTGCAGTGTTTACAGCACATGACACTGTGTCATGCAATTGACCGAGTTACTGCGTCTAATAATGACAATAATGATAACGTGTACTTTATATAGTGCTTTCAGCCAAATGCTCAATCATAAAAGTACATGTAAACAAAACAGTATACTTACTACAGGCAACAACGAAGACCAAGTCAACGTTTAAGTCCAGAGTGATCGCATGGATCAGCAGGAGTGTGATCCACCAGACAGTCTGAACAGAATGAGTGAAAGTGGAAAGATATAATGTCCAAACAAGAGATCCACAGAGTGGATTACAGATAAATGGCACGACATCAAATGTCAAGCACGAGCACAAGGTGGTGTTCAGTCGCCAGAGAGCTCGCGAGTCGCGGCTGCGCGGTCAAAGTCCAGTGTGCAACAGTGCGCGAAAATCCGTTTGGATTGAATCCGAGAATGTCCTTTATTAGGATGTGTGTAGTATGAGACGGAAAAAACACAGACTAAAAGTAACAAAACGGAAAGATCTTCAATGTGAAGCGGCAGCATTTAGTAAACAAACTTCCAGTACACAGGACGATAGTTGTCAGTATAGAGTCCAAAACCACAAGTACTACTGGGTCCGACAGGACTAGAAAGAGCCAGCTAAAATCTTACTGAGTGCAGCTTTAAGCATTCTTGTTTTTTAGAGTTTACTGCTGAAACACGGCACTGAAAACACTTCATTATGTTCAGTCTGCTAATACTTCACCGTGTAAAGTGATAATAATTGAATAGTGTTTGTTTTTCTTCACAGGCACATATCCATGACCCTGCCGGCCTGTTTCAGGAAAAGCACCACCAGACCAGACTTTGAACACCAGAACTCCAACCTCTATGCCATCTCTGGTACATCACACAGGACACACCTGACCCAAACTGTTCATTTTTGCAACACCTTTAAATTCCCATGAATGTTATGTAAAATAATAATGTTGGCAAATACAGATATGATCACTGGTATATTGTGCATGACTAGATGCAGTAGAAACTTTTCAGACACACTGAAGTAGGACAGTGAGGAATGGCTCTGTTAGATTTGCATGTTATAATCGTCTCTCTGAAATCCCATCATCCCCTTCAGTGACGAGCAGAGCCTCAGTGAGGATTTATCACTCATGTCACTAGGGCTGTTATAATAAACCCACTTGAGAGTGGAATGTGTTTAATTGTTCCAGATGGTATTGACTCGAATATCTCTCTTTCTGTTCAGTTTTCATGACTTGCAGACTCGTGACAATCATTTCACATCACAATCAGCAATAGTTTCATTTAATTTTTGGTTATATGTTGACTTTTAGTAGCAAGTTCTCATTAACTGTAGTTCACTTTGCCTTTTGCCTGTGCAGCTATGGACGGAGTGCCTTTCATGATCTCTGAGAAGTTTGCATGTGCCTCCAGTGACGTGAGTACATAAATCATGTTTCCTTTGAGATTTTATTTTATTTTATCGCCTTTTCTCCCAAATTGGAATGCCCAATTCCCACTACTTAGTAGGTCCTCGTGGTGGCGCGGTTACTCACCTCAATCCGGGTGGCGGAGGACAAGTCTCAGTCGCCTCCGCTTCTGAGACCGTCAATCCGAGCATCTTATCACGTGGCTCGCTATGCATGACAACACGGAGACTCGCAGCATGTGGAGGCTCATGCTACTCTCCGCAATCCACGCACAACTTACCACGTGTCCCACTGAGAACGAGAACCCCTAATCGGGACCACGAGGAGGTCACCCCATGTGACTCTACCCTCCCTAGCAACCAGGCCAATTTGGTTGCTTAGGAGACCTGGCTGGAGTCACTCAGCACACCCTGGATTCGAACTCGTGACTCCAGGGGTGGTAGTCAGCGTCAATACTCGCTGAGCTACCCAGGCCCTCCTTTGAGCTTTTTAACAGTTTATAGATTCATAAAAAATCAACTTATTATTAGATATAGATCTGACCAATTAAATTTAAATCTAAGCCATTTTGCAGTCAAGATTAGTGTATTTCAGCTAGTTTTGTTTGTCCATGGTTTTCAGTGACATTTCTAGCACCAGAACTGTACTGCACATGTAGTAATTTGAACATTTTATATGTATAAATTAGAGATAGACCAATAGTGGATTTTGCCAACATGATTATTAAGGTGGTGGGAACGGCTGTTAACCGATTAATTGGCCGATAGTTTTTAAAATCAATTTATAGGAGGTCAAAGGGATAGTTCACCCAAAATTGAAAATGTTCTCATCATTTACTCTCTCATGCTATCCCGTGTGTTTGACTGACTTTCTTCTGCCGAACACAAATTAAGATTTTTAGAAGAATATCTCAACTCTGTAGTCCATACAATGCAAGTGAATGTCTACAGAAACCTTGAAGCTCCAAAAAGCACATAAAGGCAGCATAAAAATAATCTATATAACTCCAGTGGTTTAATCCATGTCTTCAGAAGTGATATGACAGGTGTGGGTGAAAAAAAGATCAATATTTAAGTCTTTTTTTACTGTAAATTCTCCTCCCTGCCTAGTAGGTGACAACATGCACAATGAATACGAATTGCCTAAAACAAACAAAAAAGAAAGTGAAAATGGAGATTTATAGTAAAAAGGACTTGTTTCTCACCCATACCCACACATCATATTGCTTGTGAGGACATGGATTTAACCACTGGAGTCTTATGAATTACTTTTATGCTCCCTTTATGTGCTTTTGGAGCTTCAAAGTTCTGGTCACCATTCACTTGCATTGTATGGACCTACAGAGCTGAAATATTCTTCTAAAAATCTTCATTTGTGTTATGCAGTAGAAAGAAAGTCATACACATCTGGTATGGCATGAGGGTGAGTAAATGATGAGTTAATTTATTATTTTTGGGTGAACTATCCCTTTAAAATATTTTGTTAGTCTTTCCTTACTATGACGGGCACAGACACAAAGGCTACAAAATCCCAGATGTAGTTTATTGTTCAACCAAAATACTAATAATAATCAGAAAAAAATGAAGATTTGGTGCATTTGACTTAACTATAAACAAGCCCAAAAAACACCGGGGACTCTTATTTTCAAGTGACTTGAGACTCTTATGCTCTATATTTACTATTAACCAAATTAAACTTTTTATAGCCTGTTTGCCTATATTCAGATGAAGGGTTTTGTGTGTATATTTTTTCTCCAGGTTTAATAAGGAATAAGATTTATTATTATTCACAAGATATGAAGTAGGAGACATGATGTATGTGCTGATGGGGGACGTTTCCACATAGTCGCATTTTTTTCTTTGCATTACCTCGCTTCAATTTTTTAAACACTTGATTGTCTAATCAAAATGACAGAATATGCATTGACAATATTCATCCATAATTTTATCCTCACTTCAGTGATGAAAAATGTAAATGCAGCAAATCCCCAGGAGGTGTCAGTGGTTGTTTTTATTTCAGCTCTAGAGGCCGCTGTTATACTGTAGAACTAAGCCGTTTTAACTGTTAACTTGTCCAGCGGCAACCACAGAGGGAACAAATCAGCAACTATTGGCATAGATTTTTGCCGATAACCGACAGTTCCAAAAAGCAACTATCGGCACCGATTAATCGGTAAAAACCGATATATCGGTCTACCTCTAGTATAAATTACATAGTCTGTTGAATTACAGTGTCGTGTTGTAAGTGGTGTAACAGTTATGTCGTTCTGTATTGCAGTTACAGCAGGTGGATCTAATGGGCATCAGAATCAAATCACTTGCAGAGATTGAGAAAGAGGTGAGGATCTTTTCAGTGTGAACCAAGACAGTGATGAATTTTGTTTTTTTCCTTTGTTGTTGCCAAACATATTTTTTTAGCCCTCTTAAATGCTAAAATATGTAAAAATGTGTTGGTGTTACTAAATATTTCTAGTTTAACTTTATAAAACCGGTCCAGCTTCTGTATAAAGTCTGAAATCTGAAATCTAAGCCATGTTCAAAATCGGTCAACAGATAACAGCTTAAAAAATAGCAAGATTTCATAAAATAGAATTCAGCTACGTTGAATTTTACAGTATACTGTATGTTAATGCACCAAGTCTCACCATATCTTTAAAATAGCCACAGTTTTGGCAAATGAACTATATTGGCGGAAGAACTGTTTATTGCGAATGTTATCAAAATACACACTGGCGGCCAAAAGTTTGGAATAATGTACAGATTTTGCTCTTATGGAAAGAAATTAGTACTTTTATTCACCAAAGTGGCATTCAACTGATCACAAAGTATAGTCAGGACATTAATAACATGAAAAATTACTATCACAATTTGAAAAAAATGTCAGAACTTCTTAAACTAGTTCAAAGAGTTCTCATCAAAAAAATCCTCCACGTGCAGCAATGACAGCTTTGCAGATCCTTGTTATTCTAGCTGTCAGTTTGTCCAGATACTCAGGTGACATTTCACCCCACACTTCCTGTAGCACTTGCCATAGATGTGGCTGTCTTGTCGGGCACTTCTCATGCACCATACAGTCTAGCTGATCCCACAAAAGCTCAATGGGGTTAAGATCCATAACACTCTTTTCCAATTATCTGTTGTCCAATGTCTGTGTTTCTTTGCCCACTCTAACCTTTTCTTTTTGTTTTTCTGTTTCAAAAGTGGCTTTTTCTTTGCAATTCTTCCCATAAGGCCTGCACCCCTGAGTCTTCTCTTTACTGTTGTACATGAAACTGGTGTTGAGCGGGTAGAATTCAATGAAGCTGTCAGCTGAGGACATGTGAGGCGTCTATTTCTCAAACTAGAGACTCTGATGTACTTATCCTCTTGTTTAGTTGTACATCTGGCCTTCCACATCTCTTTCTGTCCTTGTTAGAGCCAGTTGTCCTTTGTCTTTGAAGACTGTAGTGTACACCTTTGAATGAAATCTTCAGTTTTTTGGCAATTTCAAGCATTGTATAGCCTTCATTCCTCAAAACAATGATTGACTGACGAGTTTCTAGAGAAAGCTGTTTCTTTTTTGCCATTTTTGACCTAATATTGACCTTAAGACATGCCAGTCTATTGCACATTGTGGCAACTCAAAAACAAACACAATGTTAAACTTCATTTAACGAACCAAATAGCTTTCAGCAGTGTTTGATATAATGGCAAGTGATTTTCTAGTACCAAATGATCAATTTATCATGATTACTCAAGGATAAGGTGTTGGAGTGATGGCTGCTGTCTAGATTTGATCAAAAATGACTTTTTTCAAAATAATGATGGTGTTGTTTTTTACATCAGTAATGTCCTGACTATACTTTGTGATCAGCTGAATGTCACTTTGGTGAATTAAAGTACCAATGTCCTTCTGAAACAGCAAAATCTGTACATTATTCCAAACTTTTGGCCGCCAGTGTATATATATATATATATATATATATATTTATTATCAGGTGTCTTATATTGCTGTCAAAATCAATAAGCTACACAAGGCTATGTATTGCAGTATTTATATTTTTTTTACCACAGTTAAGGGGGTTTTAGATGTATTGCACACTTAATCACGGTAAAATCTAATCCTGTGTTGTTAATAGTTTCCTGAAATGTTGAATTAAGCCAATTTATTTTTGTACACTTCAGAGGCAAAATATGTGGCTTTTTCTGGAGTATTTTCTTAATTTTGGATTGAGCCACTAGATGTCAGTGTTTGCTAAGAAAAACACGTGTTTGTTTTCTATTATAGTGGGGACTTTTTGCACTGAACAAAATTTGGAGGGGGGTTTACTTAAAAAAAAAAATACAAATATGAAACAGTTTTCACATAAATTGCTAGTACATTTAACAGGCCATATTTTTAACTTAAGTAAAGGCTACGTACAGTTCTTGGGGGCTTTAATTAGAAACCCTTTGTTTAGATGTTTTACTCAAGCACTGAATTAAGCCATGCTTTTAAAAGTGTACAGTGGTGTCAGAAACTAACTATTACATTAAAGGGCAAAATTTGCCCCCTGGATTTGATTTTCAGGGGCATTATTTTAGCTTTATAATGTTTTATTTATTTATTTATTTTATCCATTTAAAACAAACTGTGTCTCATGCGTTTCTGTCATATACATCAATTTAATCAATTTAATCCATTTGTTAATACAAATTTTCAAGATTGAGAATTTATTACCTCTTACCCTAAGAATTTAATCATTATCACCTCTAAATTTACAGCATAATATGTATAGCAAGGACCAAAACAAAATATTTAGAACTATATGAGATGTTACAAAAAAAAAAAAAAAACACAATTCAGTGCAAATGCATTTTTTGCTCCCACATTTTGAATTTCAGGGACATTTTTGGAGGCATTTGACCCAAAAATATAAATTATCTCATCATTTACTCACCCTCATGCCATCCCAGATGTGAATGACTTTCTTTCTTCTGCAGAACACAAGTGAAGATTTTTAGTAGAATATCTCAGCTCTGCAGGTCCATACAATATAAGTGAATGGGTGCCAAAATTTTGAAGCTCCAAAAAGCACATAATGCAGCATAAAAGTAATCCATACGACTCCAGTGTTTTAATCCATGTGTTCAGACATGATGTGATAGGTGTGGGTGAGAAACAGATCAATATTTAAGTCATTTTTATTCATAATTTCTCCTCCCTGACCAGTAGGGGGCGATATGCATGAAGACTGTGAATCACAAAAATGAATAAGAATGTGAAAGTTAAAGTGGAGATTGACTGAGCAGGGAGGGGAATTTATATGAAAGAAAAAGGACTTAAATATTGATCTGTTTCTCATATTGCTACTGAAGATATATCCACCGGAGTCGTCTGGAGTACTTTTATGCTGCCTTTATGTGCTTTTTGGAGCTTCAAAGTTTTGGTCACCATTCACTTGCATTGTATGGACCTACAGAGCTGAGATATTCTTCTAAAAATCTTCATTTGTGTTCTGCAGAAGAAAGAAAGTCATACATATCTGGGTTGGCATGAGGGTGAGTAAATGATGAGAGAATTTTCATTTTTGGGTGAACTATCCCTTTAATGCATGCTGTTTATCCCTTGCTTTAATGGCGATAGAAACCAGATCCAGAGCTGTGCACACAGACCTCAACACTTGGTGCACAAAACACAATGACATGTACAATCAACAGATAATGTTTTTTTGATCATGAACGAGGAATTTTGAGTAGAAAATGAACTTAAGACTTCACAAAACAAGAAGTCACCAAACGAAGCCACAAAATCAACAATAAAAACTGTAAATCAACTTGTAAACAGTGAAACCATGCAAGCTCATTAATTATCATCATGCTGCGAACACCAGCTTCGAAAAGTTAAGTGTACTGATTTAATTTACCTGTGAAATTTACTCAAAAAAGCAAGTACATATGACAAGGTTTTCTACTTTAAGATCGATACATGATGACGCATTGTGAAGTTGACAAACAATCATAAATAATATTCACTTAAAAACTAGAACATTCATTTTTACATGTTTGAATTGAAGGACGAATGTAGAATGTACTTAATATTTTCAAGTTTACGCTTAAACCTACTTGTACAATTTAGAAAGTACTTAATCTTTTCTGCTATATTTACTTCACCACAAAATCAGTTTTTATTTCAAGCTAGTGATATTTTAATAAAATATAAACCTTACACTAACAGAAACATTTTTAGATTTTTATTAAGACATTATTTAATAGTTTTATCAAGCCGTTGTCCTCAACGGTCCCCACAGTGTAGGTTATTTCAGCTCTGCTTGTCACCACACTGATAACAAAACATGACCCAAGCACACGGTGTGTTCAACTCTCCGTGTCTGTCTTTGTTTGTCTTTATGCCAGTATGAATATAGTTTCCGGACGGAGCACAGCGCTGCGGCCCGCCTGCCGCCCAGTCCCACCAGAACTTCACTGGGCTCGGAAGCCTAAACGCTCACGTGGTGGAGGAAACGGAGAGAGAGTTGTTTTCTGAAGACATGACCTGAGCAGAGACTAGGGAGACTGCTGCTTTCCTTCTCATT
The DNA here is from genome assembly GCF_019703515.2 of Myxocyprinus asiaticus. Classification (NCBI taxonomy): domain Eukaryota; kingdom Metazoa; phylum Chordata; class Actinopteri; order Cypriniformes; family Catostomidae; genus Myxocyprinus; species Myxocyprinus asiaticus. The sequence goes on from NC_059347.1 coordinate 59,385,868, forward strand.
CAACTCTCTGAATTGAAATCAGAGATCCACAAAACACAAAATAAGGAAAATTGTTCACTTTGTGTCCAAAAATACCAGAAATATCATTTCCTGTAGTCTAGTTTAGTTCTTCTCCAGTTAATGCTGCTTTTTCACAAAGATCATATGAGGCAGAGCGGATCTTCATCATTATTGCGATCAAATCAAAACCACTACAGTGTCGTAAAGGGATGTCCAGTGCTGAATGGAGTGGACTCGTCTTCTTTAATTGTTGCGTTCTGACTTATTCTGGGATGCTGTTACTATGGTGACTTCACGAGGGTCGAACTTTGATGCACTCTCAAGAATTCAAACTTGAGCCCTTTTTGGATTCCCAGAGCCTGCGTCAACAGGTCAAGTTCATGGAATTGGAACATTGTATTTTATTTTACTCCATTTGTCTCTCTTTTGCTTTGCTCTGAGGTTTTGTTTAGATCACAGCAACTGCATGACTTCTTTGTTTCTGGGATTTTAGTCGTTTGGAATTGGAGCCCAGTCCACTGCACTGTTACAGGAGACATTTGAATATTTTTGTGTGTTTGTCTAGAAAACAAAAAGAGATTTGAGCAAAAACTGTGACACTGCAACTGTGCACGAAACCTTGTGTATATATAGACAGGCGATGAATCAGGAATGCGATGTTTTAGAATTGTGTGCTATTTGTTTTACCTTTTTATCTTTGTAACTTCCTTCCTGAAATGAGCAATTATTCTGATCACCAGTGACATTTTACTCATTTTCTTCCTCTTGTCATGTTTGATGGTGCTCCAGCTCTTTGGATATCGCCTTTGCCAGTCCAGTTGTGGCTTCTACAGTCCATGGTGAATTGTTTTATTTTTTATGAATATGAATATTTGCTTATTCTTATTTCACCTCAAAATCAAAAGAAAAAAATTATATTTTGTATTTTGCATAAATAAAATGGAGTCTATTTTTAGGACCATTAAGATTTGTTTGCATTGTAACATTGTTTTAATGACGACTAAGCAAATTTCCCCACAATTTAATGTAATGCAAAATATTCTCATCATTATGTAACACTTTACAATAAGGTTCCATTTGTTACCATTAGTTAACAACATTAGTTAACATAAACTAACAATGAACAATACTTTTACAGCATTTATTAATCTTAGTTAATGTTAATTTCAACATATACATTTTTTAAATCAAAAGTTGTATTTGTTAACATCAGTTAATTCACTATGAACTAACAATGAACTAACAATGAACAACTGTATTTTATTAACCAACATTAACAAAGATGAATAAATGCTGTAAATTGTTAATTGTTTGTTCATGATATCTTACACATTAACTAATGTTATTGTAAACCTTATTAACCTTATTGTAAAGCGTTACCGAAACAATTTTAATCACAAAAAACTGTAGTGCAAAATAATAATAATAGTAATAATAATAATGTCATTATTTTTAACGTAATACAGAAAATCATACTGGACATATAACAGAAGCAGTATAACAAATATTTCCATGATATATAAAAATACTTTTACCAATTAAAGGGATAGTTCACCCAAAATTGAAAATTCTCTCATCATTTACTCGCCCTCATGCCATCCCAGATGTGAATGACTTTCTTTCTTCTGCAGAACACAAATGAAGATTTTTAGAAAACATATTTCAGCTCTGGAGGTCTATACAATGCAAGCGAATGGTGGCCAGAACATTGAAGCTCCAAAAAGCACATAAGGGCAGCATAAAATTAATCCATCTGACTCCAGTGGTATAATCCATGTCTTCAGAAGTTATATGATAGGTGTGGGTGAAAAACAGATCAATATTTAAGTATCTTTTTTTACTGTAAATCTTTACTTTCACTTTCAAAATGTAAAAGAATGTGCATTGTATGTACATTCACTTGCATTGTATGGACCTACAGAGCTGAGATATTCTTCTAAAAATCTTCATTTATGTTCTGCAGAAGAAAGAAAGTCATACACATCTGGGATGGCATGAGGGTGAGTAAATGGTGAGAGAATTTTAATTTTTGGGTGAATTATTCCTTTAATCATTTCTTTAGCATAACAGTAATGAGCAGTTGAGGGAAAATGAGCTTAACTGTCATGAAAATAATGTCACGAAAAGTATAATTTGCAATTTAAAAAAAATGATCACTTCTTATTTATTTCTTTAGATTTTTCGGTGTACTATGACCCAGACATTTCTTGAAAGTTTTCAAAGCTGTTCATTCTTCAGTTGTTATAAACCATACGCAGTCCAGAAGCAGCTCACACAGTGAAGTTTTGAGTCGCCGTTGCTCACGTTATTTGCGCCTTGTACCTGTGGCACCGCTCTTTATATATGATGGAAGTACAGTGTTATTTTTTCAGGCATTTCCTCAGAATGCCCCACGGAAATGGCCATCTCAGGGGAAAGTGTTCAGCTTGGAAACACCAAGTGACTTTATATGCCAGTCCTTTCAGATGGTTAGACACCTTCACTGTGAGACTTTATTCAAACCCTCAGATGGATTAAAGCTTTCTTAAGTCGCTGTTGGTTATGATATTCAAACAGCTACAGTTGTTATGCATTCTAACCACTAAATTGACACGGAGAAGATAGATAACATGCTCTCCATATGCGAAACTAACCTTAAATCTAACTCTTTATACATTTTACATGTCTGGCAGTAGATACGTTGAGACCTTTAAAAACAATTTCTCAGATATCAGTCAAGCCGGTTCTTGGATTACAATATGCAAGCAGGTTTTTCTTCCTATCGAATATCACGTTGATTTGAATAATAGTTTTAATCCATTTGGGAAAACCCATCCCAGGTTTATAGATCTAAATAAGCTGAAAACTTATTTCTGTTGAATTTAATGTCCAAATGATGTAATCCATTCACAAACTCCACTTTGCAAACAAATTTGAGAAAGCGAACAAGGAACTATCTAGATCACAGTCGGTTTTTATTTGTTACAGTAATCTTTCTATGTTAATATAGACTGATTTCTTCATGGCCATTTCAGTCCTTTTTATTATTATTATTATTATTATTAAATACTCAGTACTTCAAAGGCCCAATAAGAATGCATGCAGCGTTATGTGTTTTTGTTTTTTCAATATTACAATTTGAAGTGTTATTCCATAGTACTCTTTCATTTAATTATTTAATGATTTTATATAAAGACTAATTTAAATGTTTAGGAGTGTAGCTAGTTTGTTGCCCCCAGATTTTTTACATTTTACATTTTACATTTAACATTCGATACAGTTTTGAGTGTTTTCCATGTTGGTCACACAAACAATGTGGTTAAAGCTGTTTATTTACTGCACTATGTAAATGAATAAACTCCTTCGCAATTTTATAAACTGTAAATGTGTATCATCCAGTTAGGTGAACCTGCTGTGTGTTTGTCATTGCAATGTCAACTGAATTTCTTTCTTGTATAAATGTGAATGCCAGTGTTGACTGCTGGAGTTTTGTGCTCTGTTATTCTATACAATCACTATAAACTCTTCATGCATTTCCACTCAATAGAGAAACAAGGGAGGTTTGCTGTACACTGGCATATGTTAATATTTGCTGAAATTATCAAAAGATTCTCCAAAACAGATATACAACAAACAGTTTGACTTTGCTGTGAACAATAGGGTTGAGTAGGGTCAAATGTGCCTCTTTTTGCTTAATTGGTCATCTAGGCAACACAAATTGAGATAGATCTAATATGCCAAATTGTATTTTAGAATGTCTTATATCAACTACAATTGTAAGCAAGCATCTACAATTCAGGGCCATAGAAATATGGCTTTTTTTCAAATGTAGATGCCAATATTAAGCATATGATGGGCACTTCCAAAATATAGTGTTTCATGAGCACAAACGATGAACAAAAGAATGTTTCCTAAATTTAAGAGCTAGCAAAACTTGCCCACTGGCACATCTTACCCCCACTCTCCCCTGTAATGCATATTTACTGGATCTTTGCTTCTGTTTTGGGTTCATAAGCTCTTTGAGTTTCCTGTGGCCCTTTATTTAGATGCAGCATGCGCACAAAACCACAGAGACACTTTTAAGACATCAGGCATAAAACCCCCTCAGTGCTGCAGATGGTTCAGAACTTTTTAAAGGATTGAGAAATTGAACAATAAACACAGCAAAGCATGTTTATAGACAATGTTTGCATTTAAGAAACCACTCAAAGGTTATTTAATTTTCTCTTAAGCCTTGTGTGTCAATTTAAAAAGGTTACTCATAGGTCCTAAGCACAAAAATGCCTGTGTCAATAAACTGCCATAATATATATATATATATATATATATATATATATATATATATATATATGCCATTATATATTAATATTTTGAGTAAATGTTTTTAACCAGCATCAGTCCTGATCATAACTACCAAATATTCCTTCATTTTCAGGATTTTAACACTTTAAATGCCAGTTTGTTTACATAATGCCACTGTTGTTTTTTTACACACAAACACACACACACACTTCTCAATACACACATACAAACACACACACTCTGACATCCATACCAACACACACACACATTTTTAGCTGCATCATTTATTCAGTTGTCCTGCAGTGCTCTATAATACAGCAAACAGAAAATAGGGAAAAAGCATGTATTTGCTCCATAGGCTAAACATGAGCAAAATGGCGCCATCTGGTGGAAAATATTACAAATGTAAATTTTGAAGCCAGGGCTCCGGAATGAAAGCATAATATCATAGAATTCATGACTTTATGCTTTAATGGCACTGGGATCAAATATTGCAGTTTTAATGGGTTTCAATGGGAACATTTTTGTCCTGAAGGTCCTGAGTGTAACTATTTTGTGTACACAGTTTATTGTATCAAAATTCCCCCCAAAATACACACCTTTGGCAAAATTTATGCCATTGGCATTAACACAGCCAAAATGATCGAAAAGACAAAAATGTCCCGAAGGTTGCACAAGGGTTAATCATGACATCTTGGTCCTGGTTTTATACATTGTTTTTAGTAGCAAGATGCACTGAATTTACGAGGTACATAAATTTTATTTTGTGCAATCATTTCCAGGAAAACGTCTGGTATGACAGAACCGGTTTTTAGGCCTGCTTGTTTGTTGAGTGTCTTATCGCTGAACAATATCATGTACTATGTACAGTAAATATCTGACCAGCATGCTGGAAGAAACCGTAGTTAACAGAAAATACCTGACCAGCTAAGACTCCCAAAAAACCAAGACCAATAGCAGAAAGCCTGAGACCGGAACCAGGCCAGTAGCAGAGCCCCTAAGACCCAGACCAAGACTAGACCGCTTAAGACGCAGACCAGAGGCCTTTTGGTCTTTGTCTGGGTCTTGTTTTGGGTCTTAAAGGGGCCAGGACAGGATTATTTTATAATTTTAATATGTCCCTTGATGTTTAGTTATAATATAAGTAAAGGTTTTATTCATATATTTGTAAAACGTGATCATTTTCCACCCTCATTCTGAAAATGCACAATAAATATACAATAATAAATTAGAATGTCGTGGAAAAGTTCATTTATTTCAGTAATTCAACTCAAATTGTGAAACTCCTGTATTAAATAAATTCAATGCACACAGACTGAAGTAGTTTAAGTCTTTGGTTCTTTTAATTGTGATGATTTTGGCTCACATTTAACAAAAACCCACCAATTCACTATCTCAAAAAATTAAGGGAAGTTTTGAGTTCTGAAACTTACAGTATGTTTTTATAGTACAATGAACTCTTATATGTTAAAAGATCATGGAAAGTTTGATACCTCATGTCATGACCCCTTTAAGGGATCTGGTTTTTTTGGTTCTTGGAGTGTCTGGTTCTGGGTCTATGGGGTTCTGTTATTGATATGGTTTTGGGTCTTCATATGACTAGAAACCTCGAGGTCCAGATCAGGACACAGACCAAGACCTGGCGGTCCAAGGACTAACTGCAATAGAGGAAATTTTGAATTTATTGCGAAATTATTTCAAAATTTGAAGCATATTGTTTATAGCAGTGGTTACACAGTAACAGCCTGAAATGTTAAAATGTTATTCACTGATAATCTTACCCTCTGCTGCATCTCTCAAATTATGTATTTTTGAAATGCTGCGTCATGTTTGCTTACGACACATGTGGGAACAAATTTGACAATGACATTAAACCTAGGGCGCTATTTTAAAATCCAATTGTGACATTTTGGCGAAGGGGAATATTATCAGTGAATAAAAACTAAAATAGGGTTCGTGCGGTCATGGAAATCTTGGAAAAATTATGAAATGTATAAATTGTTTTTACCAGGCCAAGAGATGCCTTGGAAATTTTTTGTACACATAATTGGCCTTATTCGTGAAACATGAGCAGAACAAATGTATGTGTAAATGCATTCTTTTGTAAATTGTCCCATCGAATTGAATTGGACAATTTACGTAAGAATTGTTTTACTAATGATTGACACACACATTTGTTCTGCTCGTGTTTCATGAATAAGGCCTAATGTTTTGAAGAAGTCATTGAATTTTCTACTTAATTTTTGCAATACAAGTGCATCAGAATATAATCGTACCCCACCAAAATCAGGTGAATCATCAACAAATCCCTGTTGTCGACGCATGTATCATACTTAACATTGGTTACGATTGTAACTACTACTAGGTTATAGCTAGAAAATCTCATTAACTGAACATCGGGGTATGAAATTAACTGACAAATGGGAACATCGGGTATGAAAAAACTGACAGACTTTTCCACAGTGGCGGGTAACTTTATTCATCTGTCCGCCTCTGTGGTGGCCGGGCAACCTGTACGTCTCGGAGTGACATTTTAGATGCCGTTGCTTAGACACTTCGATGTGCGTTTGAATAAACACTTTATTATATTTTGAAGAACAGATGACAGAAAAGCTGCTTTTTCGATTCACATTGTACTGTACATATATTGAGAATGTAAAACTGCAGGTTCACTTAAAGGAATGTTCCAGGTTCAATACAAGTTAAGCTCAATTGACAGCATTTGTGGCATAATGCTGATTACCACAAAAATGTATTTCGACTCGGCCCTCCTTTTCTTTAAAAAAAGCAAAAATCGGGGTCCTGGGTAGCTTAGCGAGTACTGACGCTGACTACCACCTCTGGAGTCGCGAGTTCGAATCCAGGGTGTGCTGAGTGACTCCAGCCAGGTCTCCTAAGCAACCAAATTGGCCCGGTTGCAAGGGTGGGTAGAGTCTCGTTGGGTTAACCTCCTCGTGGTCGCTATAATGTGGTTCTTGCTCTCGGTGGGGCATGTGGTGAGTTGTGCGTTGATGCCGCGGAGAATAGCATGAAGCCTCCACACACGTTATGTCTCCGCGGTAACGCACTCAACAAGCCACGTGATAAGATGCACGGATTGACGTCTCAGACGCGGAGGCAACTGAGATTCATCCTCCGCCACCCGGATTGAGGAGAGTCACTATGCCACCATGAGGACTTAAGAGCACATTGGGAATTGGGCATTCCAAATTAGGGAGAAAAAAATAAAAGCAAAAATTGAGGTTCCAGTGAGGCACTTACAATGGAAGTGAATGGGACCAATTTTTGGAGGGTTTAAACACAGAAATGTGAAGCTTATAATTTTATAAAAGCAATTACAATTATTATTCTGTTAAAACTTGTGTGTTATTTGAGCTGTAATGTTGTTTAAATGGTCATTTTTACAGTCATTTTAGGTTTTGATGACATCGTCATGGCAACAAAGTTGTAAAATTGGCTGTAACTTTACACAGTAAAGGTTAGTAAGTGATTTTATCACACTAAAATGTAAGTACTTTAACATTCAAAAATGGGCTCCATTCACTTCCATTGTAAGTGCCTCACTGGAACCTTGATTTATGCTTTTTTAAAGAAAAGGAGGGACGAATCGAAATTAATTTTTGTGGTAATCAACATTATGCCACAAATGCTGTCGATTGAGCTTAACATGTATTGAACACGGAATATTTCTTTAATATTGACATTGCCAAAATATTTGTGACTGTATAAAGCTAGAACAATCACTAAAGTATTTGACTCCGAAATTTGAAATTCTAGACATGTGACTTAAAAAAACTGAATAATTTTGTGGCATGTTTTATACAAACATTGCAGATTTTTTGGTTTTTAATTTTTTAGAAGTAGAATGTGATGAAGAAAATTCAGATTATACAATTGCATGTCCAAATTTTCAGATAAAGAAGAAATTCAGAACTGCACATACACATTCCTCACATTCAGTTCACAGAAATTCAGATCGTAAACAAAAGTTGAAGGAGAGTTGGGTTATTTACTTGCAAATTTTAACACAAAATCAAAACAAAAAAATCTGCTTTTAAAAATACATGTATAAAATATGCTGCAAAATATTTCTGTCTAGAATTCAAATTAACAAATTTCAGATTCAAAAACTTTGGTCATTGTTCTAGCTCCATAATATATCGTTTTATATTTTTATATTTTTTTTTCACTATAAAAACAAAGTTATAAGGTATCTGTGTTGCTTATATGAAGGCTACTGCTTTGATCCCAGACATAGATGATACACGTTTAAGGAGATTGTCAGTTGTTTTGATTTCCAATAGTAGCTTGAGTTTAAGACAAAAGAAAGCAGACCATTGTACTATGATGTGACATATGACAATATATAAGCACTGTAGGTAACAATGTCTTAGACTCAATTAACTAATGGTTTGCCTCCAAAATCTTCTGATGTCTAGCTCTGTCGTCATGGAAAGAAAGTTGGGCTTCCTACCAGACATTTACAACGCACCCCAAAGACCTCCCAGTCAAAGTCACTCTCTGAAGCTTGTGTCATTTGAAGCCTGTGTTTTTCCATTAGCCTCAGAGGAACCTTTACCACAGTGTAATAAAAATAAGCAAGGATGTAAATGATGAAGAAACACATACTTTAAAAACAATTACAACAATACCACTCAGGCAATAGATGCAGGTCAGATTCATTATATTGCAGTTGTCTAATCAGAAGTGTTTAAGAATATCACAATTCTAAAACATATTAAAAATTACTAGGCTACATTTAGTTTAAAGGTAATTTTTTTTTTTTTTTTTTCCACAGTGAATTTTATGTGCACTCTAAGAATGACTAGTATGGAGGTAAAACAGTATCAAAACATCCCACAAATGCAATCGGCAAATCCACAAATATCCATATCTCCATATGCTTGTACCTAAAATGAATTATCATTATAAGACTACTATATTCATAACATTTTGAGTTCTATTTTTCTGATTTATCTGATAAATTGATCAATTAAATCTGCATCTCATTCATATGAACAATAACCAAATGTAGTCCCTGTGATAATTTAAGACAACGTTTAGGAATGGCGTACTGGCGTACTGCATACTACACATACTTAAAAAAAACAACAAAAAAAAAAAACAATGTGAAATGGTGTGCATCTTTAATTCTTGAAATGAATTAAAGTAAATCGGACAATATTTGGTATTTTTAAATTATCAGCATTGATTGATGCATTTTCCCATTTAGCCGATTAGTTTGCTTGCAAGTGAAGAAGCCGTCTGAGACATGTAAATGGCCAATCACAGTTTTGTTGTTAGCTGCCATTGGTCCCACAAATCAGAGCCGCAGTTAACTTTTTGGAGATAAAAACTGCTATTTTGCATTTTGTGTATAAATGTGTTAGCATTTAGCATTCTGATCAAATCATTACTGTTCGGAGTAGAATACTGTACAAACATACTATTCTTTCTATTTCTGCAGTATCTGTAAGCAACATCCACACTACTCTGTTTCTTTAGTTTTCTAACGTTGTTGTTTTACAAAGTGTGCGGTAATAGAGAGCATTTTCTAATTGCTCTGTTTTTGGTGACGGCAAACACCATTCTAGACAAAAACGAAAGCATACTAGTGTGGGCATGACCATAGTTTGTATACTGTGCACAGTTTGTCAATTTTCTGCATAGAATATTGGCAGTCCTACAAGATAAACCGGAAGTAATTACTGCCACAATTTTTTTGCATCTCTGTTTAACTCATTATTTGCTCAAACTACCAAGCGTAAAGACAAATTTACACAAAATTGAATTAAAACTGTTATTTCAAAGTTAAAAAACTGCATGCCACTCACATGCAACATGATGGGGTAATGTGACAACAATGTAGCATACTACTGAAATAACAGGTCACATTCACTTACTATTATTTAAAATTAGTAGGCAGTAGGATTGACAATTGTACTGATATTATGTCCTCCGCTTCATTCAGCACATGGGTTATTTTGCATACTATGCTTAGTATACTGTATTCAGAAGAAATAATAAGATTGTTCTGGACATAGCCAATTACTTTTAAATACCATTTGATATTTATAGCAAACATATTCATATAAATAAACAAGGGGAGTTTTGTTATTCTATTCTGTATCTTTCTGACAAACATCCAACACTAATTTGTTGTCGCTCTCAGTGTTGAAGGTTTACTGCAAAAATCAGGCTAATGTGAATTAGCTGCAGATCCTGTCGCCGTACGGGAAGCATTCTCAGAGCTTATTAAATCTAACCACAATAAACGGTTTAAGAGCCTGGTTTGTTTTTCCCCACTTGTTAAATGCATTTATATGCAATATTTTCCATTTGGAAGAAAACATGCGTCACATAAATGGAGATTACATGAATTAGCTTTAATAATGTAAAAGTCATTTGATCAGTGCTTTGATGACAAAAAAAGCTCTCTTTCAGTAAAGATTTTAATGGAACTCATTGTGGGAGGTATTCCTGAATTAACATTCATACCAAACATCCACAATTTAATATTGAGCTTCCACCAGTTTCCTCTCGTAACAGATCAGATAGAATAGATAAAGTCTCAAAAAAACGTGTTAGACATTAAACTGATAATCGCTGTAAGAACTCCACAAATGTGTTGTGATCTACTTGTTTGCTGTTTGTTGAAAAGCTCCTTCCTATATTGAACATTATTTTGATACTTATAAACTTGATACATTTACACTCTTGCATGTAAGATTTTGAATATAGTCCTTTGATACAGAACTTTGAATTCTCAGTTAGGTTGAATTTCAATGTGAATTTTGTTTCTCCTAATACCACTTAAATAAAAAGAAAAGCAACAATTAAATGTTTGCCTAGAGTAGAAAGATTAAAAATGAATGTAGATAGCAACATTTTGTATTTGAAGAATTTGTTGAGAAATGTCTCATTTGTGCTTTTCTTGAGAATTAAGTTATAATGTATATGACATATGTTATTATTTTTAAAGAAAGATTGCTCAAACACAGGGACAGTGATAATGGGAGAGTTTGCTTGTGAATTTACAGTTTAGCATTAGTCATTGTGCATGTTAATCAGACTATAATGACACTCTTCTAAAGAAAACGTAAAGAAAGATCTCCGGCTACTGGGGTAGTATTTTTTTTTTTCTAACAGCCATGTATCATATATTGACATATTTTGTGGTCACAGGGTGTTTACCTGTTCTTGTCCATATAAGTTTATTTTTGCTGCACATTTCAAGCTTTTTCCTGAACACGGAAGTGTTCCACGACACATAACGGAATTTCTGGTCTCTAGTGTTTTTAATCGCATCAACCTATGTTTTTAGCCAGCCTGGTCTCATGACAATTACGTGACCATGGCAACATTTTTGCAAAACAAAATTACATGCCTTATTACATGTTTGGCTGCAGTTTCCCAGTGAAATGTCCAGCGGGGGGCGCCAGAAGCGAGTGAAAGGATGTTGTAATCAGACAAGGTTTTAAGGTGAATATTAGATGGAGGTTTTAGTGAGTAAAATGTACCTCCCTAACCTAAAACTTTAACTTAAACCTAACCAATAATGATCTAAAAACAAAATGCGAAATGAAAAGCACATTTCTGAAGCAAGCGCGTCATCTTGTGTTGCTTCTATGACACTTTCGTCTCACATGTCAGCTTGCGTGCTTGAGCTCGAACCGCATGCTTCCGAGTTCTAAGTCCAACACTCTATCAGGTCAGCTATTGCACATAATCGTATTGGAATAATATACAAGTGTTAAAATGCATCGTTGCCCCCCTAGATTGTCTTCATGCCCCCCCCCCCAATATAAAAAAGGAGGGACTAGTCGAAAACAACTTGCCCACCCTAAAGACCAAAATGCCTCAAAGTGCCTCACCCGAATGACATGAAGCGATGGCCCGAGGTTAGTTATGTTGATTTTATTACCTACTTTGAATTGATTCTGAACTCATTTTTACTCCAACTAACACTTAAAATGCTTGTTGTTCTCCATCTGGATCACTTGTTTCGATAGTTTTAACATTTCAGTAGTTTTTACATAGCACAAGTGCTTCACAACACTAGAAGACAACACTAATATGGGAGTTGATAAGTCCTTATTACTATCAATCTCCAATTTTCACTCTCACATTCTTCTTTTGTTTTTGCCGATTCACATTCTTTGTGCATATCGACACCTACTGGGCAGGGAGGAGAATTTATAGTAAAAAAGATTCTTAAATATTGCTCTTTTTCTCACCCACACCTGTCATATTTCTTCAGAAGAAATGGATTAAACCACTAAAGTCACATGGATTATTTTTATGCTGCCTTTATGTGCTTTTTGGAGCTTCAAAGTTCCTGCCACCATTCACTTGCATTGTATGGGCCAACAGAGCTGAGAAATTCTTCTAAAAATCTTTGTTAGTGTTCAGCAGAAGTCGTCACACATCTGGGATGGCATGAAGGTGAGTCAATTATGAGAGAATTTTCATTTCAGGGTGAAATATTTTTAAGTTATAAAAAAGTGTGAATGTGTGTCCTTAGCATGTTTAGCATGTAGTTAACAATTTTAAAGTATTGTATTAAGACCTGGCAGTATATAGGGGGTTATATACACTGAACATCATGTCAGCAGCAACACTGCACTGCTCTTCTATAATTAGGTAACTCTTTAAAATAAGGTTACATCTGTTAATATTAGTTAACAACACTGGTTAACATTAATAACAATGAACAATACTTTTATTGCATTTATTAATCTTAATGTTAATTTCAACATATATGCATACGTTTAAATCAAATGTTGTATACTGTATGTTAACATTAGTTAATAGACTATGAACTTTGTATCATTGCTAGTTAATGATACCTAATGCATTTACTAATGTTAACAAATGTAACCTTATAAAGTGCTTTCAATAATTAAATATTAATAGTTATTTAATAGACAGAACGCTGGTCTTTTTCATTCTGTTATGGTCAGTTGTAGTGATAACTATTTAGACACTATATTTTATCGACAAAAAATGAAATCATATTCGATAATACGATAATTATGACTAATTGTTTCCTATATATAATAATAATATCTACAATATTATTTTGTTGCTGTGGGAGACATGCAGTTGCTTGATCAATGATCCAACCTGCAATTAATCGCATAAAGTGTAAGACATCTTGACATACAAATATAAAAGTATGACATTTTTGTATTTAGAATTTTTTTTTACATTATTTTATATAGTATATTTTATATGCACTCTTCTCGGCTGTTACTAACACTGCACATCATGTCAAGGCTACATCCTCTCCAATTATAAGTAGTTATTTAACACTAGACAAAATGCATTTTTTTTTCTTTCTGTCTCATATGGTCAGCTGTAGTTACACTGTAAAAAACAAATCCTGTTAAATTTACAGTAAAAAAACTGGCAGCTGTGGTTGCCAGAAATTCACCGTAAAAAATACGGTAAGCACGTTTCAGGCTTCACCGGATGTCATTTTGATGCCTGTATGTTTTACGGTGCATTACCGTCGTTTATATTATTAAATAATAAACTTGATATATTAACCTTCTGAAACTGTAAAAATCTGCTTTTCACTTTATAATGTATTTATTAATCTCCATAGTAAATACAGAAGGGTGCATGATGACATGAAGTTCATCAATAGTGGCCCTTCCAGGAGCAATGATCAATAAACATGTAAAGACAGTGCTTAGTGTTACACACAAACACTAAACACAATCAGGGTAACACATGTGAAATTAATATAATGCACTAAACATGAACTAAACTACATCAAATATAACACAGAACACCCAAAGTACATAACTGATATTAAAAATGAAGAAGCATAACTATTCCCATAAAATATAACGAAATGAACTGGGTCAGCAGGGAATTCTGGGAACACCCGATTATTGTTTTTTACCGTAACAGTAATTTACCGTAAAAAGTACACGTACTGTCTTGTTAAATATAATATAATTTTTTTTACTGTAACTATACAGAAAAGCATACTTTTTACATAAAATATGTATATGGTTATGTCCTACACTGTAAAAATGTTCGTAATTTTAACGGTAAAAGACTGTAAAAATGCTACAGTAAAAAACTTTAATTGGTTAACCGGTGGTTACCTTAAAATATACAGTAAAAAATGTTAATATATTTAAAAAGACAATACGTGTAGTTTTACAGTACATTTTTAAAATATTTACTGTAAAACTACACCTATTGTCTTTATATTAACATTTTTTACTGTATATTTTAAAGTAACCACCGGTTAAACAATTAAAGTTTTTTACTGTAGCATTTTTACAGTCTTTTACCGTTAAAATTACGAACATTTTTACAGTGTAGGACATAACCATGAAGGCACTCTATATTTTATTGACACTCAAAAATCTCTTGTAAAGTTCAATAGCAGGAACCTGGATGCTAGAGGGCGCAATAATCCAATATGACAGAGATCAACCCAACGCATGTGTGCTCTCAAAACTGCTGCGAAAGAGCTGAGAATCTTTCAAAACTCCCGCTGCATGGTTATGCACGGATTATTGATGATAAAACGATTAGATGATAATGCACTATTATTATTATTATTATTATTATTATTATTATTATTATGTTTTTGTCTTTTTCATGTTTTACTAAATGAGAAGCATTTGGTTTACATCTTATTTGTGTGCCTGTAGGAACGTAGGTATACAAAAGCTTCTTTCTTAAGCGGAATGCCAGAACAAATGGAATAATGCTGGGTTTCATTTTTTTAAATTTTTTTAAAAAATTTTTTTATTTTTTATTTTTTTATTTTTTTGGGGGGTTAATTAAATAAAAACCAATTCAAATACAGTTAATTTTGGTTTACGTTTTCAATATCATATGGCAATAATTTATTTATTTATTTTTACGATTTCCTCTTATGCATATAAGCTCAGAGTTGTTGATTCTAACTTTTGTGTACATTCTTTTGTACACTTTTATTAAGTTTAATTAAGCTTCAAAACCTAACTGGGACATAGACTGTCTAAACTTTATCATAACAGTAGTTTATCTCCACAGAAAATAACTATTTCTCGTTCAACATAGTGCTTAGAATTCATTTAGACTTGCGTATACTGCTAATTAATGATGTTAAAATTCAAATAATAGTGAATACATTATAAATAATTAATAAATAAGGCTACAATGCGATGCTCCTTGCTATGAAAATGAATATGATGTTAAAAAATTATTAGTGAATATTCCAGTATTCCATGTTCACGTCGAAATTAAGTTGTCGGGTTTAAAACATGTATAGGCATACATATATATTTCTAATCTTTATAGTGGCCATTCAACTGTCTATTTCTCAGCGTTTCAAATCTTCTATAGGCGATTCGCTCCGTTTTATGATAAAAAAATAAATAATTAAAAAAAAAAAAAAAAAAAAAAAGAAATAGGCTAATTTAAATGATAATAATAACAAACATAAATAAATAAATAAATCGTATTCGATCCCAAATCATTTTTACATGAAATATACAAACTGACAAGAAAAGCGCGGCATATATAATTTTTTTTTTTTTTAGATAGTAAAAATGATTCACATGAAAACGATTGCGTAAAACGTCATACAAAATATTTTAATAAATTATTATTCAATTAAATAATTTTGTAGCTATGCTCAAAGGTCGCGAGACATCCAAATGTTCAGGAGAAACGCACATTTCACATACAGCAGAGTGCGTAAATCAGTCTGTCATAATTAAAACAGAGAAGAATACTAATGAGGAAAGTAATAAAGATACAAACTCCCCCTTTTTTCCTTTCCTTTCCCCGCTCGGTATTATTACCCCGAGATATCTATCTGTGAAATGAATTTGCGCAGATCTGAAACACAAAAGAAAGAATCGTCTCCTTATGAATTTTACATGCACGCTGGATATTAGGCGCAGGGGGAGATTAGACTCCTCATTTGAAGGCCGGTCGTAAATCTGGTTTTATCTTAGTCTTTATTAATCATGCTGATAATGTCATTTCATAAAGATAAAAGCAGCGGGCAGTTATTATCGCAGGTGCGCATGAAAAATGAAATGATTCTTTGGTGACTGTGTGACTCGAGATTATAGCCCTTCTTTAAAAGTGAAGTTGAATGATTTGAAAAGAAGAAGAAGAAGAAGAAGAAGAAAAAAAACTACTCTTAATAGCCTAGATAGAGTACAATATAGATAGTAAGTTTCATAGTTATTAACTATTCATAGATATATCATTTATCAATTATTGTAAAAATAGAATAGATATGTTACATGCTGTTTACATGCAATTGTGTTACAATTTATAATTTAAAGGAAAATCCACAGCATTTTTGGCACACAGTAAAATTAACTTCGACTAGTCCCTCCTTTATATATATATATATATATATATATATATATATATATATATATATATATATATATATATATATATATATATATGTGTGTGTTTTATTTATTTTTTCAATGTTCAGTGTACAGTGAGGCACTTAATAGAAGTGAATGGGGGCAAATCCGTAAATGTTAAAATACAAACATGTGTTAACATGATTTAAGAGCGTTGAAAT
Organism: Myxocyprinus asiaticus; assembly: GCF_019703515.2. NCBI lineage: Eukaryota > Metazoa > Chordata > Actinopteri > Cypriniformes > Catostomidae > Myxocyprinus > Myxocyprinus asiaticus. The sequence continues at coordinate 59,402,717 of NC_059347.1, forward strand.
CACTTACCAACCTTTTCTGTGTAAAGTTAAAGCCAGTTTTACAACTTTGTTGCCATGACGAGGTAAATTAAATACGTAAACCCTAAAACGACTATTTAAACTTTACAGCTCAAATAATACATGAGTTTTAACAGAAGAATTAATGTAAGTGCTTTTATAAATTTATAAGCCTCAAATGTCTGCCTTTAAACCCTCCAAAAATTGGCTCCATGCACTTCCATTGTAATTCCATTGCCTCATAACTCGATTTTTTTTTTTTTTTTTTAAGAAAAGGAGGGAGGAGTAAAAATTATGTTAGTGGTAATCAACATTATGCCACTAATGCACTATTGAACTTAACTTGTATGAACCTGGAATATTCCTTTAAAAGATAAAATAGTAAGACGATTTTCTTTTTAATGTTATTTATTATTTATGATTTTATATATATATATATATATATATATATATATATATATATATATATATATATATATATAATTTATGATTTATATCATATTTATAAATCATAAATATTTATTATATATATATAATTTATGATTTATATCATATTTAAAAATAATAAATATTATATTATATATATATATATATATATATATATATATATATATATATATATATATATATATATATATACTGTATATGCATATAACATTTTTGTTTTTCAGTATAGACGTGAGTCATCCTAAAATCATTAGTATATTAAACCTTATTAAAATATTGTATACAAAAAATATTGTCAGTGTCATATTTTTAATCTTAAAAAATATATAAATGATCATTTATAATATAGCCTATTATTCTGTATAACAGAATATATTTTTATATATTCAGTTAGAAACCTATGTACTAATTGTAGAATAATTTTATAATCACTGACAGATCTATACAACAAAACAAAAATGAAATAATAATATTAATAATAATACTAATAATAATCACACTTGACATTTGAACATTTGACATATATTTATTATGTTTATTAGCATTAGCCTAATTATTTATTATGTATTGTTGTTGTTGATTTTCTTGTTGATGTTGGGATACTGAACTCTGGATAGCCCAAATAGGGTCTCACACTACCAAAGGTGAAAATGAGCCATTTAAACCTGACCTGACTCTTAAACTGTAACCTACAATATCCTCAAGCTGATTTAATATTTTGCATGGAATAAAACCAGTTCATTTAGATGATACCACATTGTAACAGTGCATGTCCTTCCAAATACTTTTTATACAAATAAATGCCAATATTTTTCCTTTGATGTATTTATGTTTGAATCGCTGTCCATTTGTCGCCATCAAATCTGGTGCACGGCAGGTGTGATGTTGTAGGCGGTTCTTCTCCTCTGATCCAGCACCAATAGCATCACATTGAGCTCTGGAGAGTGACGCGATCAGAGGGGGGAGTTCAGAGTCGATCACGGACTCCTCAAGAGGGGCACTGGACTCATGACACACTCACAGAGGAGTCACAGCTGACCCGCACCTCCCGTCGCTCTTGGATGTACTAGAGTTGTCTGTTCCGGACATTTCGTCATATTTGGTTTCGTGTTCTTTCTTTCCTAAGATTCAGTTCAAAGATTCAGAATCAAGCTTAAATATCCTTGCGATTTAAATACACGATGTTTTCGTCGCACAGACTCCTAGAATAGGCAAAGCAAAACAAGAAAGGTTATTTGTCTCGACACGGTGCATGTGAAGACTGAATCGGTGCATTCTCTTAAAATCTTAAAATCATTCTGGACATTGCGACAGGTCAGGAATCCACCTGAATCAAGATGCTGGACGGAATCAAAATAGAAGATCAGTTAAGAACAGGGTCAGACTCTCTGGGAGTGATGTTTGGTAAGTTTTATAACCTCACAGGGTGACACTGTCAAAATGTTTTGTCATTACCTAAAAATTTGTTTTTAATAAATTAAGGTTTTATGTAAAAATCAAGCCAAAATATCATTGGATACAGTATAACTGAATGGACCTGACAACGTTAAGGTTACACCAACAACAACAACAATACCAACAACAACAACAAAACATTTGAATGGGCATTTCAGATAAAAGTAGACTCTTTCTTAATGTTAGAATTTGTATATATTCTTATATAAAGTATAAGAGTATCAAAATCAAGTCAGAAATGTTATTTAATATGATTGAATCAACCTGACAGCATTAAGGTCACACACACACACATACACACACACACACACACACACACTCATGTTGGTTGCTATCCTTATGAGGACTCTCCATAGACATAATGATTTTTATATTGTATGAACTATAGATTCGATCCCCTAACCCTAACCCTAAACCTAACCCTCACAAAAAACTTTCTGCATTTTTACATTTTCAATAAAACATAGTTTAGTATGTTTATTAAGAGATTTAAAATATGGAGACACTAGAAATGTCCTCATAAACCACATTTATAGCAGAATACCCTTGTAATTACCAGTTTGTAATCTAAAATGTCCTCGTAAACCACTTAAACCTGCCCACACACACACACACACACACACACACACACACACACACACACACATATATAATAATAATAATAATAATAATAATAATAATAATAATGGTCAGTTAAGAAATAGATTGTTATAAGGAAACTATTATGCAGTATAAGGTAAAAAGGTATGACGTATAATATTCGTATATATTTTTTACAGTGTAGGTATGTTACACCTACTACATGCCACTATAATTATAGCAATTACAGTACAATAGTGCAAAATATTTACATATACATTACAAGATGGTAATACGAGTTTTTACTAATTTACGCATTTAACATGAACACTGTAGTGTAAAATGTGACCAAATTACATATAATATAATATCTGTGTACTGTCCTGGCAATTCTAAAGCAAATATTAAATGATATTGAATATTAAAATATTATATATATATATATATATATATATATATATATATATATATATATATATATATATATATATATATATATATATTATAACTGGTTGTGGTGCAAATATTTCATGGTGAACATTTTGAAAATGTGATTTTTCTTTATTATTATTATTATTATTATTATTATTATTATTATTATTAACTAATGTAATAATGTGTAGTCCTAACAGGTTTTATTACAAATAATGTATGTTAATGGACGTATTGCAATGGCAGAACAGGCAATATCATATATAGAAAGGAGGCCTGCATTGTTAGACATCAAGACTACACGTCATAGTTTGTTCTGATATGTCAAATTATGATACCTGTAAATAAACGCTATTGTCAGTCTAATTTTGAAATATAATTTGGAGTTTATTAAGTTGAATTTACTGCGTATAATCGATTAGAAAAGATTGTTATTCAATTTCGTTTATTATTATTATTATTATTATTCTAAACCCTATGATGTAAAAGTTGATCCACACCTTTTGTTTAAAAGTTGTACTCTAAATGACAATATATTGATTGTGTTCTTCAGGTTCAGAATGTGCTCATCAGAATGTGTGTGAAGGATGCCAGAGACCCATTTCTGATCGATTCCTCATGCGGGTGAACGAGTCTTCATGGCACGAGGAGTGTTTGCAGTGCGCGGTGTGTCAGCAGCCTCTCACTATGAGCTGTTACTCCAGAGATCGGAAACTTTACTGTAAACACGACTACCAACAGTAAGACTCGAGTTCTTCATCTTATGTGTGTCTCAGTCACTGCGACCTGTCGCTTCTTTCACGCGTAATTCCAGTCAGTTAAGACCTGGCGGGTCACAGTCACCTCTAAAGGCTAATATTTTGATACCCAATCAGATCTCGTGTGTGTGTGTGTGTGTGTGTGTGCGTGAATAATGTATTTCAAAGGGAATATTTATGGTTGTGTTTTTACCAAGCATCCCCTTTTTTTCTTTTCACGAAATCTTAAGGATATAATAGTCCTATTTGCCGCTTGTTATATTTGAAATTCACGATAACATTATTATTATTATTATTATTATTATTATTATTATTATTATTATTATTAGCCTATATATGTTTGGGAGTAGTGAGAAAGCAAATAAACTGCATAAAGCAAAAATAAAAAATAAATAAAATAAAAATAAAAATAAAAAATATAATAATAATAATAATAATAATAATAATAATAATACAAATAATTGAATGCGACTTTTACGTAGTTTATTTTAAAGCACAATGAACCTCGAAATCATATGTGATAAATATTATAATACGATAATTCTGACAAAATTAATTAACTTAATAATTAATAAATTTATTATTGATAATTAAATGCATGATCTATAAAGCTTAGTCTAAAAAAAGGGCAATTAATAAACAGTGAATATAACAATAAAATAGTGCTATTATATAATGATACAGCATAGTAGTAGTTGTAGTAATAATTTGTGAAACTGAAACTTTAATGGCCTAATATAGCCTATACGTCACGCTCGCGTATGTAAATTGTGTGATGATGAAAAGTGTGTGTAGAGTGTGTAATAGACTATTGCACATATACAGTTGTTTATTTGTTTATTTATTTTAATTGTAATTTTTGAATTTTTTTATTTTGGTCAGCTGCACTGTATGCACATTGAGGTGTTCACAAGCGGCTGCTCTTCATGCATGTCAACAGTTGTTTTTTGTTTTTTTTAATCTTTGTCCAGATCCTTTAATCTGCTTCACACAGTAGCATGTACTGCATATATAGAGATAAATATTGCCCGATTATGAAAATATATAATTTAAGATTTACGCATTACAATTTCATAACGAAATGTCATCACATAGAAATGAACCAAATACCAAAATGTCAAAAACGAAATATTTGTTTTTATTCATTTAATTAGTTAAAAATTACACAATTAAATCTGATGGTTTTTGTTTTATGAAACTGAAATGCTAGCTAAACCTTAAAAATAGGCATATATATATATATATATATATATATATATATATATATATATATATATATATATATATATATATATATATAAAGGTGTAGAATAGCCTATTGAAGCCTGCATTGGTTTATCCCATTCGTACATGATCTTGCGCACATTAAATTTGACACCACTGTAAAATTGAACCCTTTTAATAACTTTACACTCCACCTGAAGCTCGAGTCACTACACTACACATCCATTCACCCAACTGTAGCCTATAAGTGGCTTTAACGGCTTGTTATTTGTAAATCCCTTTTAAAGTAGCATTTATTTGCAATGATGAGGTACTTAGTGCGCTTAATTCACACCCGGCCTGCTTTTTATGACTCTCATTTAAGTGAGATTAACAAGCCCCCCAGAAAGCCGCAGGACGCGCGCACACACCGCGTTTAAATCGCGCGCGTCATCTGCTCACTTTATCATCATTAGACCTTGCATGCTCATAGTTGATGTGAAGAACTACAAATTGTCTGTGCTTGTGCTGTCTATTGTCTGAGAGGTTTTGTGTGTGTTGAACTGTTTACATCACGGCAGGCTCATTTTCCCTGTCTTGAGTGAACAGACAGTGATGTAATGATTTTCAAAACAGAAGAACAGAAACATCCTCCAGTCTTCTGAATATTGTTGTAGTAACCACAACACCATGCTTGGAATGTTATGAAAGTTGGAGAGAATGATTAGAAATAGCATTTGAGCTGCCTTGTGTTATTGTGAGAAAGAGATCACATAGGCCTGTACAACTACAATCATCGATTTGTATAATTCGTGGCTGATTATCTTTGATTTACTGAATGCCAGAAATCTTCTCAAGTGATTCCTTGAAAAAGTGTGCAAAGTTTTGTGTTGATTTCACTTTCAGTTCAAGACACGACGCGCTCAAACTCTATATAGTTAAAAATGCCTATATTGTTCTATAATAACCAATATCATAGTCATTCTGGACATTTAGGTTGCACAGTAGTTGTCAGAAAAGGGATCTATTCAGTGCTGCTAATTCGACTGTATTACATGACATCTCCTTATTCAGTATACTATTGCAATTTTGTCAAATATTATGCATTTTCAGCACTATAGCATGCAAATTCTGGATAGCCTGTGCACACATAAAAAATACCAATTAGGGTGACAAAATGGAATATTTTATAGTAATTTAAATAATTGTAATAAACTGCATAAACTATGGTGGCTATATTGCTTAAAAAGTACAAAAAAAAAAAAAAAAAAAAAATTGATGTTGGGAAATATTATCCATGCACAAGAACAAGTTTTCCATAAGTTCTGACATGGCAGGAAACCAATCCCAAAGGGATACTTAGCAGTGCTATAGTCCTCTAGATATGAGAGAGAGAGAAAAAAAATAGTTGCCACTTTACAACCATTAGTGGACCTATTCACACACAACGTTCCTTTAAAATCCAATCAATGCATTGAACTGTTTTGGGCCTTTCAATGTCAGATTAAAAGGTTTAGATTTTGCATGCATTGGCTGGATGTTTTAGTCAATCCTAGCTGTCGCATTTAGCTATAAGTTATTGAGAAAAGTAATTCCTCAACCCTGCTGACATGAGTCTGAACTGTGATCTTCATGATAGGGTTCTCTGGTCTTTCTGTGTTTAGATTCTGATTCAGTTCAGTTTACAGAAACAACAAACATGTTTATTAGCTCTTCAGAAACGATGTGGGAATCAGACATTTTCTCTTATGGCCCATTCCTGGCTCTTATTTGAACAGAATAGTTTTGATGGTTTTGATGTCTCAGTTCTATTGATTTAGTTGGTCAGTGCAGAATGATACTGTATGTGGTCATATACTGTTGCATAGTCACAATGAAAAATGTCTGAATGTCATTGCTTGAGATAACAAAATATCAAACCGAGTGGCTTCTGCAGACAAATGTAGTGAGAAGGTTTCTATATTTTTAAGCATCTTAATACATAGAACATAATTATGGCTATTGCATGCATATTACTGTAATAAAAATGCTAAATAATTTTTTTTTTTTGTTTTTTTTTTTGAGTGTGCTAACAAGACATGACAAATATTTATGTCAGCTCTCCAATGGAAAGCTATACTTTTAAATATGGGGAGAAAGACCGTGCATATTGTTCATGGGTAACAGTATAAGTATAATGTAAATGTGCAATGTATTGTATATAGATTAGAAACATACAAACAGTTGTAAAAGCTTTTTACTAATTTATAATATTGAATCAAGGTATGACATGAAGCAATGTCCTGTATGCTACAGTACAGAGTTACACTTTCCAGTTTTAGACTAGGTAAGTATGAAACCCATTTGGCTCTTTTTATGAGGTTTTTCTTTTGAGGTCTTGTGAAGAAAACACTAGCAAATTCTGACCTCATGTCAAGTCAGTATAGTTGCTTTATTGACTTGTTGTTATTTCACTCACTGTGCTGCCCTCCAGCTCTCGATGTGGATCAGTGTTAGTGTGCCGTTGTTGTTTTGGGATGTTTCAAAATTCAGGTTTATACTTGCACTCCACTGAGCTCAATTACCTGAAGAAGCAATATAAAAAAATAAAAATAAAAAATATTCAAAATACCTTTAATGAAAAGGATCTTGAATGAACAAGTATTTAAAGAAACGTACAGTAACAATGCATTTATGATAATGCGCAGTCATCGCTACATTCTTTGGATAGTAACTGCTCTACTTATTAGAGCAAAACACCCATGTTGTCTCATTTTCATCTATAGTATCAGATTAACAAAGCAGAGGAGTGGAATTTTAGGAATGTATGGATACTATGCCATAATTGTAATCCTTCTCTGTATTATTTACAATATGTGGCTACTGCAGGTGAGATATATAGCCTGTGAATTGAGTTTGAGCGTGTGTCTGTGTGTGTTTTCTCCTTTGGTTGCATAACATGTGTGTGTGATCGTTCTTTCGGCACACTGTGGGCTCCTTTGAGAGGGAGTGTGAAATACACTGAATTACACACACTAAAACGGCTGTTTGTAATTTTAAAAGGAAAAGAATAGAAAAGCAGTTAATTGGTTACTGGTGATGACCTTACCATATACGGTAAAAATTCTGTTTTTAATTTAACAAGACAAAACATATCATTTTACGGTAAAATATTGTTTAAAAAATAGGTTTTTAGGAGTACAATTGATAATTTACCTGTTTGTTAATGGTGAAAATTTATAGTATGTTTAACAAGACAATGCATGTACTTTTACGGTAAACTACTGTTATTGGGCATTCCCAGAAGTCCCTGCGTGACCCATTATATTTGATTATATTTTACTGAAATGTTTATGTTTCCTTTAATATTTCACTTACAATGGAAGTGAATGGGGTAAATTTTTGGAGGGTTTTAATGCAAAAATTTAAAGCTTATAATATCATAAAAGCACTTACATTAATTCATCTGTTAAAACTCATGTATCATTTGAGTTGTGAAGTTGTTTTATGGATTTGCAGTTTATGGCATTACTTCATCATGGCAACAAAGTTGTAAAATTGGATTTTATATTACTTAGATTATTTTGTGTTTTTTCATTGGTTGTTTTGTTTTTTCAGAATTCAGTTTTAGTGCTATTGGTGTGGCTTTCCACATCTCTCTATCTCTCTCTGTGTTTCTGGGTTGGAATGTTTGTTCAAACATCACCTCTTGCTGCTGCTGCCACCCAGCTGTGAAAAGAGGTTGGCATGACTCTGTCAAGTGCTTCCACCCAGGTGCTGTGTACCTGCAGACCTGCTCTCGCACCCTTGTCACACATTCTACCCCTACATGTGGAGTAGGGCGCAGCCCAGCACGCGGTCGTCCTCACTTTGCTGCGTACGGATCATTTAAGGAGAGAAAGTTTGTCGTGAATATGTGAGAGTCTACAGACATGCAGACACACATGCCATCTCACCAGCAGGTCAAGCTAGCACATTTTTCATGATGCGACCAAAACCCTAACAATCTCACACGTGTCTCCTCTAGAGTTTCAGTAGGGATCTCAATGATGTCTCAAACTGTGCTCAGGTTTGCCAAGATATCACAGTCTGCCATCACCAAACATTTATATATTATTATTTTATTTATAGTCATGCAATGTCAATGTGTTTTGGGAGGTTACTTGGGTGTTGCCAGGTGGTTGCTAGGCCATTACTAAATGGTTACTTGGTGGTTGCTAACTTGTCCTAGTAAAAAGAGACCATCCCTATCTCTATAGCATCCTAATTATTTTTCACCTGCCGGTTTGATATAAAAATCTTTTAGAAAACAAACTATGATTCTGTATTTGTTTCAAACAAATACAACATGTAAGTATTCCAATTACTAACTTTTTTCACTATAATTGAAGGGTTTATTTCAGCCTGGTCTCATGACAAGTACGTGACCGTGGCAACATTTTTGCAAAATGAAATTACATGCCTTATTACACATTTGGTTGCAGTTTCCCAGTGAAATGTTCAGTAGGGGGCGCCAAAAGCGAGTGAAATGATGTCATAATCAGATGAGGTTTTAAGAGTAAAACGTACCTCCCAAACCTAAAACTTTAACCTAAACCTAACCAATAGTGTCCTAAAAGCAAATGAGAGGTGAACAAAACAGACATCCTTACACTAAACCAACACCTAAACCTAACCGATAGTGTCCAAAAACAAAATGAGAAATGAAAAGCACATTTTCTGAAGCAACTACGTCATTTTGTGTCACTTCAATGACACTTTCGTGTCACGTGCCAGCTTGTGTGCTTGACTGGTCTCCGCTTACTTCCAAGTCCAAAGTCCAACACAATATCAGGTGAGTTACCGCACAAGCTAATCACATTGGAATAAGTGTGTAAATGTTGGTGAGTCCGTAACACAAGTGTCAAATGTGTCACTTTTTAAATGATACATTAAAGTAAAAGTGTTTCAATATCATAACATAACAGTGTGTGAGTAATAGAGCAAAAAAGAAATGTTTATAAAGTCATAATCAGCTGTTGTAGCTGTGATAGTGAATAAAACTCACAGTTGTTGTAGCGCCTCTAGTGTTCATTTCAACAGGAAACTGCGACGAAACATAGAATTTGCATTGTAAAAGTCAGTTTGCAAAACATTTATTTATAGTACTGTTCATTCTATTAGACCATGTTAGTTTATATCTACTGTAAAATATAGTATCACCATTGACATATAGGTGGCACTCTTTCCAGATGAAATTCAGTGTGAGTTTATCAAAATGGGAGGTGTGTTGAATATCTACTGTACTCAGCTGGGTCTTTTTTGACCCGAACAGAACGGTTGTTAGGAATTATCTCCAAAACAGAAGGGTTAAAAGAAACATTTCACACAAAGTTGATGCTTCAATGAAATATAACTGAGAGCTCCATAAAATCTCTTGAGCTCTGGAAGAGCAACCTCTGAGCAATAACATTCTCCTTTTAGGCCCCCTGAACAGCTTAAGAGGTCTCTGCACCACCCATATTCTTTCGGTCTTTCTTGTGGTCTGTTCTGTCTATAATGGGATTAGCGGTATGACCCCCGTGTTTCCGCCCCGGCTGTAGAGTTGATCCCCACACTTTTATCATTCACTGTGACACGGAGCTCCCCTGTCGCTTTGTGCCCACCGGAAGCCCGTTGCTCTAATCCACTTATTTGTGTGGAGAATGAGCACTAAGAAAGAGATGATGGAACAATATGGAATAGAAGGGGAGGGACTCTATAAAAGACCCCCGGCAACTCTGTTTCTCAAAAAATAAGAGAACATGAGGTTGATATTATGAGGCTAAAGACACACTATTCTTTTGTGTATTTAATTTGTGATGCCTTTTGACTCCTACTCAGAGCACAGTTGGTTATATTCAGGTTTAGGTACCTGTATATATTTGATATATATATATATATATATATATATATATATATATATATATATATATATATATATTAAAGTTATTCTGCAGATCAGGCAGCAGGGCAAATGCACACACAAAATCGCTGCTGAAAGCAATTTGCATGCGCAATTGCGATCTTGCGGGCCAATTCTGAGCGCTCAATAGTGGAGGATCCAGCAGACCATCGTGATCTAACACACTCTGCCAGGACTGAACAGCATTAATCCACTATTGAGATCCAGACACCTGAATCATCTGTTTAACAAGCTGAAAGTGCGCTTGACTGCACAGTGCTTCTGGATAAAAGACAGGTTATAACTTTCTTCTCCTTCATTTGATCATAAATCAATTGATGAATTACTGCTGTCATTATGACCAATGGAAAATGTACACAAGCATCTCTTTTATACAAAATATTCTTTTCTGCCTGGTTGCAACAGGTGAATTGCACCGAGTTTTGTGAAGATGCAGGTTTTCGCTCTGAAATACCACACGCAAAAGCAGCGCAACTTTTTAGTGAATTCACCCCTTAGTGTTCATAATTTGAGAATGTTTTACTCTCTGTGGTCTATAAAGAGAAATTTTTATTCAGTCATACATTTCAATCAAACTGGACCTACAGACCTATTTTGTTATCCATTGTTGGTGTTCAGATGCATTCAGCGGCGGGATCTTGCCGTTTTTCTGTCCTTCTTTCTTGTGTAGAAAACTGATCTTGGAGCAAGTGGATTCCAGCATCCACAGGTCTTTATTTACTCAGCCAAACAGCAGTTTTGGAAGTGTGTTAAACAGATGGACTGAGACGAAGCTCATTATCTCAAGCTCAGGTGCATAACAGACTCCCCCCGTATTGACCTCCAGTGGGTCAGATCTAATGTGGGGATGGCAGGTGGTCTGCAGGAGACCCCCCTCCCCATCTCTTCCACATTCCATTAGATCTCTGATCTATCAGCATGATTTGAGGTTTCATTAATGTAGGACAAACCCAGTTTGTCGGGTTTAATTCATAGGGTAAGGAGTTTGCTAACCCTAACTCTGAGCAATGATAATAGTAATGCTAACCTTAGAAAGCACAACAATTTACACCTCACTTTACTTAGTTTTGTCCAATAAAACAATTGTACTTCTCACCCTATGTCCGGATATAATTTAATTGCTGTAAATGTGTTTCTTTTAACTCGTTACTTTACTTTTGACCCAGCATTACTCATCTAGCTTTTCAAACGTTACATTTTGGATGTGGGAATGTGAAAATGGCCAGTTTTATTAACCTGAGTACCGCATTATTTAGGTTAGCATAGCATATCTGAAAACATTGTGAAATGTGTCCATGTGTCCATGACTTTTCAAATCATTCTCACACCCCATAAATTGGAGATATGGATTGCTAGAGATGCTCCGCATTACTCTGATCTTAGCAATCTGATGGCAAGAAAAGTTCAGTTAAAGAGGTCTGCCTCAAATCAGTGGGAAAATCTTGAGCCTTTTAAATCTTCATCGTTTTTTGCCCACTCTTCAAATCCCCCATTACTCTTCTGCAAATGAGAAGGCAAGCAGGGGCGTCACATTCTAAAAAGCAAGCGCTCGGTTTTATTAGAAACCACAAGATCTACTGTGCTCGCTGTCTGTCAAAGGATCAGCCCATCCAGGGACATGTATCCGGGTGTAAATCCAGGATGCCGGTCACAGCGGGCTGCCAGGATCTCTAAACACGCTTCAACTCCTTCAGTTAGTGGAGATGGGGGAGGAGGTGTAAATCAACTCTAGAGAAACTGTGTGGCAGTGTGTGGCGGGTGCAGCTTTCCCCAGAGGAAAATTTTATTGCTCAGAGGTTGCTCTTTCATAGTTCAGGAGTTATATTTCTGAACATTCCTTTAGCCAAACTCACCATTTAATCCCATTGCTGCCTAGGCGAAACAACTGAGACATTAATGACATCTAATTTTGGATTTTTCTTTCAAATGTGTCTCAATGATCATCCACCTTTCTCGCTCCGCGGGTAAAAAACCCCCAACTCTCTTTGAAAACTGTTTTGTGGATTGAGTTTCAAGCCTCTCATGCCCAGACCCACGCAATGTTCTCCTCTCCTCCCTCGCTGCTACACTCTTTTAGCATAAGATGATTTGCCAACTGGGCTCTCTGACCCTTGCGGAGCTTCAAACAGAAGAACTTGATGTAGGCGGGATGGTTTTGGATGATTTTCTCCAGGGTTGTAGGAGTGCATGTGAGTGCTGTTTGGATTACAGAGCGGTAGGTGATGACAACCGGGAGTATGCCGTTAAGAGCGTGCAGCATGCCAACAGGCCCAGAAGAGAACCGCCGCTCCACACTTTTCCATCCAAATTTACTTTAAAGTTTACAAATTTGTATCTATCTCTTTATATCTACTTTATTTCAGTTGTTTCTCAAAATAATTCTCCTGCACAAATTAGGTATTTAATGTTAATGCTCTGTTGAGTTTGAAATAAACCAAACTGACCTCCCTATCCTAAACTTTAAACCTAACCGATAGTCTTAATCAATCAGTTAAAATAGTCTATCAGTTGAGTTACCGCACGATTTGATCAAACTCGAGCAAGCTTGTAAATGTAGCTGGTTATGTAATGCAAATGTGAAAATGTTTCGCCTGAAAAGTCATGCGCTATAGTAAATTAATTTAGATATCATAAGATAGCATTGTGTGAAAAACAGAGTGAAAAGTAAATGTTTATGAGCTGCTAATCTGTTTTACTCATGAATTGTGTAAAAGAGTTGTTTTATCGTCTCTAGTGTTTATTTCACCAGCATGAGATGACATTAAAAACCCATTTTAATTCCATAATGTGGCATATTTCCATGTGTATAAATGCAAAGGGAAGAAATGTAGGACAAGACTTGATTTTATCCATTGGGAATTGATTAGATTGTGAAAACCAGTTCTCCTTTAATTAACCTATCCGAGCTTGTGCTAAGACTTCGTAGTCTTAGACAGATCTGTTGATTTTTCTGCACTTTCTATTGTCTGTGATTCATAGTCATACTCCGCAATTCCTGTTGCACTAGAAGGGGGGTTACACATGTGGGGAAAATCTTGTTGATTTAGGGGCATTTGGCACACACGACTCCCTGTTCTCCATGAGCTTAACACACCTTAGAGTGTGTGTGTGTGAGGGATTGCCTGGTACCAGTCACCAGTTCAAAATAGGCCATGTCTTCCTCCTTATCAGGCCAGAAATAGCCTATAACTTCCCTCTGCTAAATTTGAAGGTTGTGCGTCAAAACTGATACAAACAATTGAAAGTTAGTGGACGCTGTTTTTTTCTTTTCTGACACCAACCCACCTCTGAGTATACCTCTTTTCCCAATTGCTAAAGAACAGTTTGAACACATGATGACATGACTTCACTGAGGCACTTCACTAGCTTCTAAGTGCTAGCAAGTGGATAAGCTATTGAGTTTGTTAGCTACACAAGGCTAACTGTGTTGACTCAGCAACACTGACTAAAACTCTACATAATGAAGAAACATTACATACTGTTGTAACTGAATTCATTGTGAATTTGTTTGTTTGGATGGTTTGTTTCAAAGGAGCCACTAATCACCCCAAATAGTTTTAATGTGCAGTAGCTTGGTGTGTAGCTAACTATTTTTCAAAAGTTAGCTTGACTGTAGTTGAATTATTAAATTATTAATAATGTCCCCGATGAAAAAAAAAACACCTTTTAAACCAGCCTAAGCTGGATTGCTTGTCATCGCTTGTTTTAGCTGGTCAGGCTGGTCTGGTTTGTTGGCTTTAAGGGGGTTTTGGACACTTGTCAGCTTGTAAGGCTAGGAGACCTGCTAGTCAATCAGCTGAAGTCCAACTTATCCAGCAGGCTAGTTTAGCTTTTTTTCAGTGGGGTTGCAGCTTGACAAGTTAGTGTCAAAGTAGCTTCCCCAACATTGTTCCTGTTGTTTTATTAGCGACACTTAAAGATAAATAATTGATCAACAACAACAAATGAACCAATTCAAAGAATGATTCACTGATTAATTTATATCCCTGTGTGACATGTTACCCCCTAACTATATTGAATATTACCAACAATATTTTGATTTTCGCAGGATTGTATCTTGACAAGTTGTAGTATCAAAGTAGCTTCCACAACATCAGCCACGTTTCCACTATCAGGCCAAATGAGGGTGTGCTAGTTGCGTTCCCACTATCACTTCCGGGGCTTCATCGGGCCTCCTCTGTGCTTCCCCTGAGCCAACAGCCAAGTGCCTTTGGCCCACCAATTACCCTTGGGCTAAAGAAGGCTAACTGGGAATTGAGGCGGGGTCAGTGTTAAAGGCGGAGTTTTGCTAAGTCAGTTTAGAGTTTTCAGCACAAAGGTACTAATTTCCCAATTTTTCATATCTAGCTACCAACTTTCCTTAACAGATCAATGGAGAATGGAGAATCGTCAGTACTAGTCAGTAGACAAAATCATGACTCTTCTGAATATTTGGTTTGATGAAATTGTTCAACGTCAAATTGACGGCATCTGCCGAATAAAGAAGTGATTAAGTATATTGTCACCAACTTGCCAAGTTGTGTATCCAGCCTATAACGGTACAGGTTCGAAAACAAAAAGTTGCAGGCACAGTACAAATATGTGTTCATTTCCAGGGCTAGCTAGTCTCCAGAGTCTCAATTTCTGATGTAGGCTTAACCAGGGTGGGTTTTAGGGCAACTCTGTGGGGCTAATGGCCCTATGGTGGGAATACAGATTGATTTTGGTCTTGCGGCTCGAGGTCTGAGGCAATTGGCCCCGGCTGACCAGCTGACAGCCCTGGCTTGCACTGGCCCGATGGTGCTATTGTTTCTGTTGTTTGATTAGCTAAGAATCTAGAAGAGAACTGCTTGAACTACAACAACAAAACTTAGCATTTATCTTAGGTTTTTCTCTTGGTCTATGACTCATAAAATCATCATTCCCAATGGCTGAAGTATAGCTTGGCCAGGCTGGTTTAGCTAAGACCAGCAAATCAGCTTTGTCTGATTTAAGCTTTTTTTTTTTTTTCAGCAGGGTTCTAGGTTTACAATTTATAGTTTTAAAGTAGCTTCTCCAACAGCTGTACTTGTTGTTTGATTAGCTAAGAAGCTAAAAAAGAAATGATTGAACAACAACAATCTTTGGCTTGGCTTTATTGCTTGGTCTTTACCTCACAGCTCATAAAATCCCCATTCCCTAAGGCTGTAGGCACTTTGCTCCTCAGAGAAAGCTGTTGGAGGCCAGTCATAGCTCCATCCTTCTCCAGCTGTGGTGCTTGCTGCTTGTCACCACGCCCTGCTGGCAGAGGTCACCCAGGCTCTCCATCGACCATGGGCCCTGGATGGGTTTGTCTCGACTCCGCAGTGGGTCCATGCTGGAGGTATAATAGAAGAAAGTAATACAGGCTTTAGTCTGTAACCTGAGCCCCGCTCTAACCTTCTACTCCTAGCGGGGGCTTCAGCACTGAGCTTTGACGGAGGAGGATAGAGGTGCTTTGGGGGAGATGTGCGGAGACATGCCACTGTGCATGGCGCCTGTATGATGCTTAAGGGCTGATCTCGGGCCTGTGCACCGGAGTCTTCGTGCGAGGGGCAAGCTTGCACATGGTTTGGGTCAGTTGCTTCTTACTAACCATACCAGCAGCATCCACATCAAAGCATCAGCTTTAGCTGGGTAAGAAATAAGAAATTATATTCTATATTGTAATTATAAATTATATTATGAGGATTTTTAGAAATTGTGAATTAAGAACATTTTAACCCAAGATTTTCTTTACTTTAATACAATATATATATATAATTGTATATATGTATATACTGTAGATATATAGATAGATAGATAGATTTCTTAATCAACTAATTAGATTTAATTGTTTATTATCCAAGGCTTAATTAATTTGTTCAGTAATCATTTTATTTAGTTGATTCACTTGGACAAATGCCCTTTTTTTTCTTTTTTGACTGAATAAACAGCACAGTTTTGACAGTGCTGTGGAACTTTGCTCCCCAAGACGAATAATTCAATTTCCTTTTGTTATTGTTTTTATGCTGATACAGTATCCAGTTGCTTCCTTGTCTTGTGTCTCCCAAAAAATATTTTCTTTTGACCTCGCTGTAGTTTATAGCCTCTGCCCCTTGCGGTGGTCACGTTGGTCTTGTTCATTCCCTGATTTATGCTGTTTTTCTTACAGAGAAACAGAAAAACAAAGTTGAATGAAGAAAGTGAATGCATCAGGACGTTTTACTTTTGAGTTTTTTTTCTTCATATTTTCACCATCATTCCTATTATTTTCAAGGTTCTTTTTAATAAGATTCTTATTACTGTAATACATTTTTTTTTGTTTTTACTGCACTACAGGAAATAAAACTATTAAGCAATGGCATTTTTGTTAAAATCAGCATAGTCCAGCAAATCAGCACAATTCAGTAAAACACATATCACCATAATATATAATAGTTTAAAATATAATAATTATAAATATTACTACCTTTTTTATTACAGTACTGTGAATTTAAAGGTAAAACTTTATTGCATGAAAATAATGTCATAATGCAAAAAAGGCTTAATTTTCTTTCTGCAAAAAAATGATTTCTGATTTCTTTCTTTTCATTTGGTGAAATGTGACCCTTGAAAGGTTTTGTGACATCCACCTAAATACTGCGTGTGTGTGTGTGTGTGTGTGTGTGTGTGTGTGTGTGTAGGTTATCGAGTAGTAGTGTGACCACATGATATTTTCTTGCCATGCCACATACAACCACAATGTGTGAGACACTGAGTGCGAGTGTGTTTGCTGACTCACAATTTCAGTCAAACTCTCTCATGCTTAGTTAAACACACAGTAAGTGAGAGTATATTCCCTGGAAACCAGGGTGTAGGAATGTTGTTTGTATTTTTAGGGTGTGCATTTAGGCATTGGGTTTTAGAAAGTGTGTCATGTCTTGCAATTTCATATATGCTTAAATATGACCATTATAATGCAACTCAAAACTTTCTTGTGACAGTAGTTATACACAGTTGTCCTGGGGAAGTTTATTCTACCCATTTGTTTTGAGTTTATGAAGTCTAATCAACTGTAAGCGTGTTTGTTCACTAAGGCTTCTGCTCGGTCATAAAGTCTTTATTTTTTGTCTTTGGAAATTTCTGAAGACACATCCCGCCCAGTTTTGATGACTGTTTCGCCCATGCCTAGTGGAGATGACCAGATGACCAGTTGTCCTGGTTTATCCGGGACAGTCCCGGTTACACAAGGTGTGTCCTGGTGTCCCGACAGTTCCCTAAAAAGTTTAAACATGTCCCAGTTTCAGCTGTTGGACTCACTGACTTTTTCTTTGAAATTTAATATGCGAGTGTCTTTCTAACTATCGACTCGCTGCAAATTTCCCAATCAATATGTTCACATGCAAATGAGCTTGCAATTCGCCGCAAATGTTTGCCAGAAGTTTGCAGCTTTTCTCCAGTAGTGGTGAACCTGCAGCAAACCAATGAAGAGTTTGCATCAAAGCTCGTTTGCATGTAAAAATATTGATTGGCAAATTTGCGGTAAGTTTGCCAGAACTCTCAATTTTTGTAAGGGATTACACGATGATTTTGACGATACCTTTTATTTACAGTCTTTCAGCAAATCAGCCCTTAACAAAAATCTAGAGTTCTGGCAAACTAGCCGCAAACTTGCCACAAATTTGCTGCAATTCTGCCACTCATTATTTTCACATGCAAATGAGCATGTGATTTGCCGCAAATGTTTGCCAGACATTTGAAGCTCTTCATCGATAGTGGTGAACCTCCAGCAAACCTTTGGCGACAATGGACAATTTACCACAAGTTTGCCGCAAAGCTCATTTGCATGTGAATTTGTGGCAAGTTTGCGGTAAATTTGCCACGAACTCTCGATTTTTGTAAGAGAACTTATCTGCTCCTGTTTGCCATGAAAATGACATAACACGCTTGCTAGTAGTGTCTTAAGCCCAAACAAAAATGCGCTTTTAAATGACAAGCTGAAAGAAGCTGATTCATTTGTTTGCACAAATTTGCTCGACGTATGAAAATGCAAGCGAGGTGCTTTGCTGTCATTGTAAATTTTATTTTTCCGACACCCCCGGAGGTAAGTCATGCATTCAAACACACTGCACTTTTTATATAGTACAATCATTTAAAGAAACAGTTCACCCAAAAATGTAAATTCTGTCATTATTCACTTACCCTGATGCCATCCCAGGTGTGTATGACTGTCTTCTTCAGCAGAACACAAATGAAGATTTTTAGAAGAATGTTGAAGCTCTGTAAGTCCTTATAATGGAAGTAAACAGTTGCCATCAGGCTGCTGGCTGTTCGACGTTCCAAAAGGCATATTTAGGCAGCATAAAAGTCATCCACATGACTCCTGTTGATCAGTTAATGTCTTCTGAAGCAAATCAATAGGTTGGTGTAAGAAACAAATCAATAATTAAAACTTTGCTAACTTTACAAAATCACTTCCTGCCAGCAGTTGACGTATCAGTGACGTAAGCGCTATGGTGTGTTCACGCAAGAAGTCGGAAGCGTGTGCTTTGTATACAACAGAGGAACGAACGTCACACAAAAGTTATTTTCATTTCAAACAGCATCCCAGCGCTGGCTGGAAGCAACGATTTAAAGTTAAATACATTTTAATTATCTAATCGTTTCTTACACCAACCTATAGATTTTCTTCAGAAGACATTAATTGAGTCGTGTGGATTACGTTTATGCTCCCTAAATATGCCTTTGGACCGTCAAATAGCCAGCAGCCTGATGGCACCCATTTACTTCAATTACAAGGACCTACAGAGCTTCAACATTTTTCTATGTTTTCTATATCATGTGTTCTGCTAAAGAAAGACAGTCATACACATCTGGGATTGGAATAATGTGAGACTTTTCATTTTTTGGGTGAACTATTCCTTTAAATGTTTGATGTGGAATTCGATCTTTAATTTTTAGGTTCAAGTGTTGTGTATATTTTATGTAAAAATGTGTAGTTGACCAGAGAAACTGACCATAGAAGCCGTTTATGCTAAAGCTATGCTAATTGCGCCAAGAGATCCACGCTGCGGAGTGTAGCACGATGACGTAGTGGATTTCATCTACTATGTCATGGACCTCCATTACATAGTGGATTAAATCTATGTTTTAAACGTTCAGAGCCGTGATGTTGGATGTTTTAATGCAAAAATTTTATTCAGCGTGCAAGGTATGTAGCATTATTTATATTATATTAGTCTCAATTGCAGCATCGTATCACTGACTACTTGGGTTGTGTTATTAATTGTGCAACAACCTGTGAGATCGAACTTGAGTAGCTGAAGTGTTTGCACTCGCTTATTTGCATACTACACATTCACAGCAAACTCACATTAAAATATAAGACAAAAATAGCATTGTTTTGATTAGTACATTTTTGGGGGACTCTGTAGAGACCCTGGATCCAGTGATCACTGACAGACAGCTAAACCTTCACATTTTCCTACTCTTCCCCCCAAATGGGACTTCTGGCTACATAGTGCAGGGCAGAGTGGCACTTAAAGTGTCCGGGGAAAAACAGCCATTTATGTGTTAGATTCATAACAGCTTTAAGGTTCAAAGTCTCATCATAGAGAGTGTGAAAGAGACACAAACGACCGTTGGTCTGACATTACAGCATAGATTTACGAGGCATCTTGGGGTGGGAAAGCATGTCGCGGAGAAAAAAAAGTCTGTTAAATAAATTGTGTTTATCACCAAGCGAGCAAATGAGAAACAGACATCAGGCAACTGGAAACCGAGACAGTGCAGAGAAAGAGACATGTCAAGCGAAAAATTTTCTGGAAGAGATTTTGTCTATACTTGCATATAGAAATAAGGATTATGGAATATGACAATAAAACCTCAAATCTTCAAACCAATACAGCCACTAAGTGCCATGTTATTTTTTGGATATGTACCATGATAATAGCATGCTTTTGGACACGCACCATGGCATTGCCATTTTGCGGACATGGTTTTGCCATGGTAATATCATTATTTTTTTGGCATGTACTATGGTAACATCATGCTTTTGGACACCTACCATGGCCAGAGGCGCAAAAACCATATATGCAAATTATGCAAAATTGAGTTATGCAAAAAATGTAGTTTTGCATACCCGTTCGGAATGTGTAGTTGCGCCCCTGACCATGGCAATAACATTTTTGGACATGTACCATGGTAAAACCATACTTCTGGACACCTACCATGGAAATGATATTACTGGACATGTTCTATGGTAATACCATGTTTTTTTGTTGTTGTTGTTTTTTTTTTACATGTACCATGATAATACCATTTTTATGTATTTATTAGTATTTGTTTACATGTACCATGGTAATACCCTTTTTATTTTTGTATTTATTTATTATAATTTATTTTACATGTAACATGGTTTTTTTAGGACATTTTTGGACATGTACTATGGTATTAGCATGCTTTTGCATATTTATCATGGCAATATCGTTTTTGGATATTTTACCCTGGTAATACCATATTTTGTTGACATGCTTCCTGGCAATACCATTTTTTTTTTTTTTAACATGGTACGATGGTAATGCCATTTATTTATTTATTTATTTTTTTTATACCATAGAATAGTATTGCTTAAAATACTTCAGAGTACTATGTTAATACCATGGTATGGTAATCATTCAGTGCATATGTAGTACATATGGAAGTACCATGGTACCACCAGAATATTTTATTGTAAGGGGCATTATAATCAGATTAATTGCTTGATATATGAACAAAATGAACATTTGACAATGAACAGTTAAGACAAATGTCTAGTACAGTGTATCTTTACATGACCAAACAGTAACTCTGACAGTGTTAAATTTGAATTTAACCATATGTGTGTTTGGGTTAGTTTGTGTTTGTGTGTGTGTGTGTGTATGTGTGTGTGTGTTATTGTATGTTCCCTGCTCTGAGTTAGATTAATGTTTAGCTGCAGAGCGCCTTGATTTGACAAGGAAAATTAGTCACCAAGGGCACAAGGAAGACAAGACGCTTTATTTCCAACAGCTAATATTGTGGAACATTGTAAGTGTGTGTGTGTGTGTGTGTGTGTGTACACTACGATACAGCAGCTGTGGGTAATATCAGCTGTTGGGTTTGCAGTCAGTACCCAGGGGGGACATCATATCTCTGTCAGTTACATCTTCAGGGAGGGTTGCACACACACAGACACACACACACACACACACACACACACACACACACACACACACACACACACACACACAGACATGTTGGTGCGGCTATCCTTATGAGGAATCTCCATAGACATAATGATTTTTATACTGTATGAACTATAGATTCTATCCCTTAACCCTAACCCTACCCCTAAACCTAACCCTCACAAAAAACTTTCTGCATTATTACATTTTCAATAAAACATTGTGTGGTATGTTTTTTAAGAGATTTAAAATATGGAGACACTAGAAATGTCCTCATAAACCACATTTATAGCATAATACTCTTGTAATTACCAGTTTGTAACCTAAAAAAAATTCCTCGTAAACCACCCAACCCCCCCCCCCCACACACACACACACACACTCACTCACACTCACTCACACTCACAGACACACACACACACACACACACACACATAAAGGCATAAAAATGGCGATAAACAGACATGGAGTGCTTACTGTTACAAACATATCAGCTCTGTTCCAAACCCTAGTGAGCTGCCTTGCTGCAACTTCCTTCTAAGACAACATCCTAACTGAAATGGCACCTAATAAGTGACTGATTGGGAACACTCTACATAGGCAGCAACTCCACAAATAGCACTCCTTATGCAACATGCACAGGAGACTCAACACACATTGATTCAAATAGAATTTGACGTTACAAGGTTGTCATGTCATGCAACCCTATCGACATGATCCTCTAAAAAGCATAAACATAAACATAGCACATAGCACATAGCTTCTTTCTTTCTTTCTTTCTTTCATGCAGCCATTTAGCACTTTTCAGATGCCTTTGGCCTTGAGGGAAGCTCTACCTCCCAGACACTCTCTTTATTAACTGTCTCCCTCTCTATGTGTGTGTGTGAGAGAGAGACAGTGATCTGAGGAAAGACAGCAGGCCGTCATGTAATGGTAATTACTCCATTGATGTTCCTCTTGCAATAACCCAGCGGAGGCTCATTTGCATTAACTCAGCTCACTAGCATAAGAGACGAATGCTCGTAATCCATCATGGTTTCATGACAAGTCGTAATAATAGTACTAGATGGGAAAATTGTGAGATTACGTATGTGTTGGCAACTTTTACTCCCACAGATAAAAATAAAAGAAACCAATTATTTTTCTTAAGTTTAACCCCTAATCCATAGGGGTTCATCCATTTATGAGTGGGTCAGGCAGGACATGTCCCCACCACTTTTTGAAATAGCCTTTGTTAGGTAACTGTCTAATGCAGAAGAAACATTGCCAGTTCTTGAACAGCTTGTGTGTGTTATAAAAAGTGACGATCCGGCGCTGGAATGTGCTATTTTATGATGGTGCTCCATTCAAGTCGGAATTTCTTCGAGTCCCTACTGTCCAAGTTGGGGGCGTGTCGATTTAAGAATCACGGTGGAAGCAAATTTTTATTGGTAATACTTCAGTATTACATAAGGATTGTGACTGTGCCAGAAAATAAGACTCATTTAGCTGGTTTATGCAGCAACAAGCATGAGAAACTAAACTAAATTTCCTATCATTATATATGACTGCACTAGAATGATAAAATAGATATATAAACTGTACTGTATAATTTGCTTGTTGTGATTTCTATGCTGATAATTCCCCCACATGGGGGAAAAAAAGTCCTTTATTTTGAGCTTGTTTTTCCAGACTAGGTCCCTTTTTTCCTTGAGAGATCTGGAAATAATGCAGCTGGTATATCATGCACCCCAGGGGCGGACTGGGAAGAGAAACCGGCCCGAGGAGGGGTGGGGAGTATAAAGGTAGCTCTCCTTTTCTGCATATCGCGGTGGCATTTTGCGGCCCTCTTCAGCCTGTCGCGGCACGTTCGGCATAATGCGGCAGCCCATTTCAGCTTATCGACACCCGTTTGGCTCCGTTTCGCGGCGGCCAA
Organism: Myxocyprinus asiaticus; assembly: GCF_019703515.2. NCBI lineage: Eukaryota > Metazoa > Chordata > Actinopteri > Cypriniformes > Catostomidae > Myxocyprinus > Myxocyprinus asiaticus. The sequence continues at coordinate 59,426,588 of NC_059347.1, forward strand.
CCGGGAAAAGTCGTTCTCCCTATGGCCAGTCTGCCCCTGATGCACCCTTAGCACAGAGTATTGTGCTCAATTGCTTTATTGAGACCGACATCATGCAGAAACGGTTGTAAAAAAAAAACAACAGCAGCAAAATAGCGGCCTCATCTGACAACTGTTATGAACAACATGGCATAAAAATGCAATATGCCTCAACAGTTCGTTACAACTACGATAATATGACAATGCGCAAAATGATTGACTGGTCAAATGTGTCATAGTCCGTGGTCCGCGGACACATTTTTGTTTGCTGTTTTCAGAGTCTAAAGCTGTTACAGAGACCGGTGAAATTTTTTTGCATACCTTATACATTTTGCATAAAAGAATCACTTATAGCACCTTTAATGTCATTCTAACTGGTTACCAATTGGAAAGGAGGCAGCAGAATGCCGGAACTGGACCGAATAAATACAGTTTTAGCTCAGAACGAACCAAATGATAAACATTAATTTTTTAGTCCTGAGTGTAACGATTTGAAATTTCATTTTTTTTATTGCTTGTTCTCTGTGGGAATAAAAGTCAAGTCGTACGATATCTTACAATTTCATCTCGTACAAATTATTGCGCATTGTCATGGAAATATGTTCTTGTAATCTCATCCATGTCTCCTTCTGTCTCTCTTACCTCATGCACTATATATACTGAGACCATATGGCATGATACGACAAAACTAGAACTCTCCCTTTATAATCGATGAAGCTCTCTCTTCTGCAAGCGCACAACTTTACTTTATTGTTTGTAACTGGAGCATTCTAGTTCTCAATATGAGCTCAAACATTTCTCATCAAATTCTCCTAAAACCACAATATCTAAGCTATGCTATGAGCATTCATTTGATAGCACTATACCCTTATTGTAAGTCAACTGCATGAGTTTTCAGTTAGGGTTCATTGGAATATCTATTAAATAGACACAAGAGAATTTAAATCGACACAAATGAGGCATTTATTGACATACAGTAAAAGTATAGATATATACAATTTCATGTGAATAGCTCAGATTATTTGGTCTGGGAAGAAGTTGAAATGAAATGTTTGAGTTCATACTGAGATCTCAGACTTTCTGAGCACAATGTGAGACATTTTTTAGATTTCTTCTGAAACACTAGAGGAGCCACAAGTGAGATTACTGAGAGGCAGGAGTCTTAATCTGCTATCCATTTCATTTAATTGCTGTCTTAGAGAAACAACATAGAGATGTTGAAAATATCTCATTTAATTTTTCTTTTCTATTAAGAGTTGTGCTTGTTTGACATCAAAATATTGTAGAATTTAAATGGCACATCTGTAAAAAAAACATACAGCACGTGTGTCATCACACTTGTTAGTATAGCTTCAAATTTGTTCCCAAAATAATATGAAATAGCTCATATTTTAATGGTCATATACACTGGGAAGATGTTGCAGTTTAAGCTCCATTGGAGGAACGTGGTGCCTGGCATCCATGTTGTATCATTCACACCTGTGGATTTTTTAAAAGCCAACAACTTTTTTTTTTTTTGTTGCAATACTTCAAAGTTCTGAGAGCACAAAGGGGCTGTTCTCTCTCCCGTTAGACAGTTTAACCTGTTAGCACCTGACGTGGCAGGGAATAGCACGCATAGCTCTGAGGATTAGATTCTTTAGGGCTCGGATTTAGTCCTCATGCAGGCTGAGGAGAATTGTGAGGTTCGTCTCTTGGGTTCATTACAGTCATGACTGGCATTTTCTAATCTGGACCTAGCGTGAGGCCGCTGTCCCTGAGGCATCACACACACACACACAGACACACACACACACACACACACACACACACACACACACACACACTGTTGAGTAATAGCAGCTCCAAGAATTTCAAAATTACAAAGAAAGATAAGAAAAACACTCTTTAAAATACACGTGTGTTTCTTCATCTTCGGGCATTTTTAGGCACCGTGAATTTAAGGAAAGTAAAATCTCATTAAAAGATACTTTGTACTTTGTCTTCTAACAATGACAACAGTATATGTAGATGCCATAGTTACTTTTCTAGCACATCCCAAATTCTGTGGACCCTTCTCACAGACTGTGATGACACGTTTTTGCCTTATTTAGCAGTGTAAATATAGCCAACTTTTTTATATTTGCAATTTTTCAATTATTTAATTATATATACGTTGTATTTGAATAACATGGGATTAGTAAAAAAAAAAAAAAAAACACGTTTCCACATCTGCTATGAGGTTTATAATATAGCTGCTGAGAGAAATTTGCTATCTATTCTCTTCTGTCTGTCGTAACCCAACGCTCTATTTTTTTCCTTCATTTGGAAAGTTGTGGAACTGTAATAGTGCTGTTTTTCTTTTTATGCTGGAGCAAATGGGTGAGCACAAATTCGTTTTGGCGTAGTCTCCCATTGACTCCCATTCACAGCTATCGAAGTTTAGCATGCAATCGTTTACTTCCACGTTCCAAAACCCAGAAGTGTGAAAATGGGCCATTGTGTTTAATAGAATTCTGTGCTTGAAATTATGCTGATAGAAATTACATTTTTAATGTTTTTGAAAGAAAACGGGCGACTCCTTTGTTTTGCTGGGGCTAATTCCATAGCTATCATTTTATGTGTCCTAAATACACACAAATAATCATACTTTCACCCTTTTTTGCGTGATTTGACAAAATTATAGCTTGATTGGAAATGCCGCCTGATGAAAATATTTGGTCACAGTTTATATTAGGTGTCTTTAACTACTATGCACTAAAATTAAAATAAATACAATACAATGTATTTACTGTGTAACTACATTGTTCTTCAAAATTCTGAGAAAAAGCATGAGATACGGGTAGGTTTAGGAGTAGGGGTAGGGGTAGGTTTGTGTTAGGGTTAGGTGTAAGGTTAACAGTGTAACTACAAATGTAATTAAATGCAGTTACTTTAAATGTAAGTGCAATGCAACATCACGTATGTACATAATAAGTACATTGTATCAAATGCTTAAGTACATAGTAGTTAATGACACCTAATATAAAGTGGGACCAAATATTCTGCTCACAGTTGCTACAGTAGGTGGTTGCTGGGGTGTTCTTGGTTGTTTCTAGGTGGTTGCTTACTGGCCCAAATCAAAAGAGCCCATCGTCAAGTCTCAGTGATATTCTGCTCTCTAGATATGGCTCGGGTTCCTCCTTCTATGTGAGTCTACAGTATTTTTCGCCTATTTTATGGTCCATCAGTATTTAGAAACGTATTGTGACACTTTCTGGTTGTCATATGTTAGCAGAACATGTCCACAATTAACATGTAGAACTAAAAATGACTTTGAAACCAGTTGATTATAAGTCATTGAACAAAAATGGCTCAGACAAGTGCCACTGAGAAAGGCTTGAGCTGTGAGAGTGCAAATGACCATTATTTTGATAATGCATTTTTAAATGTGACTTAAGTGTCCAAATACTTTTTGAGGTCACTGTTGTGCTTATATGATTGTTGGAGTATGCATTTGTGGGTACGAGTGTGTGCAAGCCATTTCTCTACCACAGTATTAGCCAGGTATTTGATTTGGTAAGTGTGCATGAAACCTGCTTATCAGATTTGACTTGGTGAGGCGAACGCTATCGCCTGTGTCTACGGCGCTTAGTGCCGTTCAGCGTTATAATATCTTTCATCTCTCCTAATTTACTTCTTCCATGCCAATAATACTATTACAGTCAGCCAGGCCTTATTAGATTGGGCCGTATCATTTCAACAGACCATGAGAAAAACATCCATTCTTCTATGACAGGACTGCACTTATGGTTTTTCATTCCTATATGAAAATGTTTCTCTGTGAAAGGGAGAGAATAAAACTAGTTCAAGCTGTTTCCCTTGTCGGCATGTTTTAGAGCCACATGCAGTTGTGGATTTGCTTGTGTTGGACTTATGTGAGTTTCCATTTATTAATGTTACTGTCAAACATATTGTAGAGCTGTTAAGGGCTATAGGGCTTCAATTATGTCAGATGTGACAGTTACTGACAGCTGTGTGATTTTTGATTTTTTTGTTTGTTTCATGATTGAAGGAAATAGAGTTTGATGCATTATGAAGACTTTTTTAAAACATTGACAACGCAGAAGTTTTATCAGATCGTTAATGGAAACTATTCTGCAAAAATGCCTCATTCAGAAATCGTCATGATTATTATTATCATGTCGCTATCATGACATTAACATAAACATATGACCGCCCACGTTTACATATAGATTTTTCATTATTCAGCAACTATGTTTGTGAATGTTTATGTATATACATATTTAACATTTATGTACAGTACGTGTAAGTATTTTATAGAAGACATACAGTATCTACAATTTCTGTATAGACGTCCATACAATTTTTATTTGAAATATACATCCTATAAAATTATTTATTTGCAAGATTCTATACTTTTACTATACTTTAAGCTACTTACTATACATTGTATAGACTATTATATACTGATATTATACTGTATACTATACTATACTTATAGACAGATAGGCAGAAGTCCTTTTATAAAGAACATATATATGATTTCTATACAGACTTGTATATTATTTCTATAAGATTTATACTGTACATACTTTTGTTTTTTTACTATATATATTTCATATATCTGCTATACTATAGGCTAATTACTATACAAGGTAAAGACTATATATTATATGCTAATATTATATACTAAGACAGATACAAGTATGCCCTTTATTGAAGACTTATATAGTATTTCTGTACAGATTTCTATTAGATTTCTATATGATATATCCATCCTACCTTTACTATACTATAGGCTACTTACTTACTGTATATATATATATATATATATATATATATATATATATATATATATATATATATATATATATATACAAATAAACTATACTTATAGACAGTCAGATAGACAGATACATGTAAGTCCTTTGTAGAAGACATATGATTTCTATACAGACTTCTATATTATTTCTATTTGATATAAACATACTAGATAATTATTTATTTACTAAATACATTCTTTTATACATTTACTATACTATAGGCTACTCTCTACTCTCTCTCTCTCTCTCTCTCTCTCTCTCTCTCTCTCTCTATATATATATATATATACACACACACACATGAACATACTATTTATTAAATAATTAAAATTATTTATTTGCTAATTATTTTATGCCTTTTCTGTATAGGCTACTTACTATACATTGGATATACTATTATACAGTACTATACTGTATAATGGATGGATAGATAGATAGATAGATAGATAGATATTGTGTAAGCTGTACTTATAAACCTCTTATGAATAGCTGTCTAACTTTTTCATTATTGCTGGTGGTAGTGAAAGCTGCATGGATTTGAGTAGTTATGACAACTGGAGTGAGTCAAGTGAACAAAAGTATCAAAGAGCCTGATGCTTTTCAGGGCCGGGCACTGCTCACATCCCCAAATCCTTAACAGATGTGCATGTGTGTGCCAGGTAAATTTCTCCCCCAGAACTGCTCAAATGAAACACCACTCTCTTTTAATACCAAACACATGTAATTTTATATATAAAACTAGATCCTTTACATTTTTTGATGAAACTGTGAGTTGTGCTTGTCTGTGCAAAACTCGCAGCCATGATGCCATGGTGTTGTGGGTGGTTACTTTGGTTTGGCAAGTTGGTTACAAGGGTGTTCTGAGTGGTTGCTTAGCTGCTTCTTACTGGCCCAAGTCAAAAGAGTCCACCCTCAAGTCTCTGGGTCTGTTCCAAAACTTAGTGAGCTGCCTCACTGTCTCCTGCCTACATAGGCAGCTGTCTTCTATGGCAGCATCCTTACTGAAATGTTGCCTCATAAGAAGGAGATTTGGAACACTCTACAAAGCAATAACAATCTCTCCCTGAATGTCACCAAGACCAAGGAGATGGTTATTGATTATGGGAGGAAGCAGGTGAGGAACTACAGCCCCCTGATGATCAACGGAGCCTCAGTCGAGAGCAGCTTCAAATACCTTGGGGTCCACCTCACAGGAGACCTCTCCTGGACAACACACACAAACAGCTTGGTGACAAGGGCGCACCAGCGTTTCTACCACCTACGACACCTGGCCATGTTCAAGGTCTCTCATGGGGTGCTGAGGGCTTTCTGCACTGGAGCTATGGAGACACTTCTCACAGGGAGCATCACTGCCTGGTTCAGAGGCACCGTGGCTCAGGATTGAAAGGCGCTGTCCAGAGTGGTGAGGACAGCGGAGAAGGCCATCAGGACTTCTCTCCCCTGCATCACAGACACCTACACCCAGCAATGCAGGACAAGGGCCAGGAGAATTATCAAAGACTTTTACCACCCTGGATACAGACTCTTATTAGTGTTCCCATCAGGGAAGCGCTACCGGATCCTGAGGATCAACACAGGGAGACTCAGGAGGAGTTTTTATCCTCATGCAATCCGGCTACTGAACGAGGACACTTGAGAGAGTCTGTATACACAAAGAACGGTACATTCTGGGATCGCCTACCCAGGGAAGGATACATGCAATGCTACCTTAGAATTTGTCCAAAAACAAGATATCTTAAGAGGCAGCATAATTAAGATACCTAAGTTTTGGAACAGCCTTTGCGTTGAGAGCGCGCCTATGATGTCTTAAAGTGCTGCCTCTGAAGGACGCTCACTAGGCTTTGGAACAGACTCTCTATGATATTTTGGTCTCTAGATAAAAAACAAACAAACAAAAAACAGTTGTCGGCACTTGAATGTTCACTCCAGGTGTGAATAGCTTCATAGGAATCCATAGTTTCTATTCAAAATGTTAATCATGGTGAAAATTTGCATTTGGTGTGCAAAGGCCTTTAGCAGTGTTCAAAATTACACACTTTTGCAAGAAGTGCAAAAAAGGCACTTGAGGCCAAGAAAAAGAGCCAGATCAAGAAAGCAGAGCAGGGTTGTGAGGGAGAGACAAACAGTCATCTTTTATTAGACTTGTGGGTGTTAAGAATACAGTGAAACACAGTGTGGTTTATGGCCCAGGCCGAGCTGTGTGAGAGCCCATATTGTTCAGAGGCTGCGCGACTGAGGTTCTGTCTGGCCCTGTCGCGTGTTTTCTTTCCCGGCTTTTCATCGTGCGGATTATGACCCCCACCACAATTTTACTCACTTCCAATCTGTTCAAAATGACAGCGTTTGGAAACAGTGGTGCGAGTGTGCTCTGCTGTCTTGCTATGTAAAGGCCCGATGTGTGTGTGGTTGTGTAATCTCAGTGTATTTTCAATGCAATTTATGTACCTTAAAGAGAGATTTTTCTGTAATTTATTTGCAGCGACTTTATGTTTTTATTATCACTCAGCGCTCTAGAATGCTTGATTCTGATTGGTCATTCGCAGCATTCTCTAGTTAAATATAATCGTCCGTTTTCCCAGCAAATCGACTTCCTGCATGTGTGGTGTTAAAGTGTACACCATATTTTTCTTTTTTTTTTTAAATTAAATTTATGAATACAAATCACATAAAATGAAACAGTATTTTTAGTTATGAGGACTTAATTCATAATATGTATGATTTGCATGTTTAATATTTAATGATTATTATATTACATTTGAAATGCATACATTAAATATTGATTCATGTTGATTTTTTTCATTTTGTGTGAAGAAAGAGAGTGAGTGTAAAGTGAAATGAGACATGAAACTGGCACAGCTACACTCCAAAAAATATTTAAGCTTTTGTATTTATTTATTTATTTATTTGCTGAGTTGGCAAGTAATAAATTGGATAATGTACAACCAGCTGGTTATTATCTCAGAATTAACCCCCTTAAGAGTGTCCTTCTTTCTTTCTTTCTTTCTTTCTTTCTTTCTTATCAACATTAAATGTCTACATTATGATTGACCTTTCCTTATTATATAATACCAGAATAATTTTCTCCTCAGGGCGAAGAACAGTTTAAGGTCACAGGTTCACAGCGGTCTAATAAAGCCCATAACCTGCCGGTCACCACAGATTATCTGTTGGAGATCACTGTCAATAATTAGATAACAAAGAAATATGGAGAGAAAGAGAGATATTTTCATCTGTGAGTGACTCCCCATGGGAAATAATGTTTATTGCTTCTCTGTCAGTCAACCCATTGTGACATTTTCAAATACGTTTCAAGAACACATTCACAAAGAATTGTGAATTATATAAAAAATACATTAAAAATACTAGATTTGTACATTTTATTTAGGAAATGTGAGTGGTGCTTGTCTGTGCAAAACGTACCACCACAATGATAGTGGATGCTGTGCCGTTGCTGTTCAGTTTCTGTTTGGTTGCTGTGCGGTTGCCAGGGCGTTGCTGTGCGTTTTCCATTCGGTTGCGGTACGGTTTCGGAGCGGTTGCTATTCGGTTGCTGTGCGGTTGCTATGAGGTTGCTGTGTGGATGCTCTGCGGTTGCAAGATATTAGTGTGGTTCTTATTTGCTATCACTTGCTTTGTTATTACTTCATGTGTGAGTTTAATGTCAATGTGTCATATTTATGGCAGCGGATTGTTCATATGCCAATCAATAGTATCAGTGATGCTTGGCCTACCAAACACCACAAACTACAATATTTACTAATTTTGAAAGAGTCAGAATTTATGGTATTGTTTATTCAAATGCTTTAAATACATTTTAAGAACACATTCACAAAGAATTGTGATGTGATATACTGTATATATATATATATATAAAGGAAATGCAAGTGGTGCTTTTCCATGCAGAACTTACGAACACAATGATAGGGTGTAGTGGGTGGTAGCCATGGCGTTGCTGCTTGGTTGCTATGCAGTTGCTATGTGGTTGCTGTGCAAATGCTATGCGGTTCCAATGCAGTTGTATGATCGATGGCAGTGGCGAATTCTCAGGGCCAGCAAAGCCTTCTCTGCTGGCCTAATACATTTGTTTTTTTCATCTTTTAATTCTCATTCACCTTTTTGCCTTCTATGTATTTTCAATCGCTTTCCACTTCTAATTCACCTACAAACGAGTAGGGTAAAATTAAAAGTTTATCCAATCAAAATGTATTCCTTGATGCTTACAAGCAGAGTGTGATGGCTGTTTCACAAATCGCATGCCCGAAGCCAAGCTCGTTAGCCGAAGCAGTGCGTGAGTTTGCCTTCAGAATTTCAATAGAATCCCTCAACAGTGCAAGTGAATCGGCATCTAATGTCAGATTGTCAGAATCAACAGCCAATCAGATTTATTTATTTGATCTTGGTGGTGTGGTCTTTAGGATATGTCCCGGTCGAGGCCTTCAAGCTAGTCTTGAGTGACGCAATCATGCATTTAAGTAATGTACGTAATTCAAAAGCGAAGAGCATGAGGTCAAGCTGACCAGTCGGCTGTCATCACTGCCGCTATCACCACTGAGAAAGAGATCCTTATGGATTTAAAAATCCGAGATGTTCTGCATGACCGTGTAATTATTTAATTTATTAAACAAGGAAGGAGGGATGATTTTCACTTCAAGTAAATTGGTAAGTGCTTTTTGCATTGTTTTTTCACCTAAGTGTAAATTAGGCTGTCTTGAGCATTCAGTGTATTTTCAAGTTTTGAAAAATAATCGTGTACCCTGACGAAATTTTTGTTTTTGTTTTTTTGCAAGCAATATTTAAATCACAAGTATTATTAGACTGATTATATAAAAAAATTGTTTTTTGAATGTCAGTTCAGGAGACATTCATTCCACAAAACAGTTATGCTCAGAAAAAATTAAGCTTGCTTGAGCATTCAGTGTCGTTTCAAGTTTTTGCTTTCGTGTGTGGACGTGCTTTAAAAATGTCAATTGGTATTATTAGTTGGCTACCATGTAGTGTAATGTATGATGTCCAGAGGCATAGGGTGTCTTATTCATTGTGAAACTGCATTTTCTTAATGGCATAAATTGCATTGAAGTCCTAGACTTAAAATGCACGGGCCGCCACTGATCGATAGCAATAGTGATGCTTGGCCTACCAAACACAATTAAACAATCCACTAATGTTAAAAGTGTCAAAAGCATTAATGGTATGTTTTTTTTTTTATTAATTTTTTTTATAAATGTGAACTTTAATGCAAATCCCCCAAATTCCTCATTTAAGCATGGGTGACAATTTGCGTGCCTGTGTCTATGTATCCATACCTATGTTTTTTTTTTTTAATAGATTTGTTTCAGTGACATGTTTTTATAGAGTTGTTTTTAGGTTGAAAAGTCTATTTTTAATGTTCTTATGAGCCTTTCGCATGATTGGTCAAATTGCATGAAATCTTAACGAAGCTCTTGGAATCTGTAACATGTGTAACGTTTGACATGATAAAATATGTTCATCTGTTGTCTGATAACATGGAAAATTATGGGCCAGATGCCAAAAATGGCATGTTATTTAGAGTATGCTGAACACGAACAGCAAAACACTTTTGTTTCCCAAGAGAGTTTAAATATTGGACAATTTTGTTGCCAGTCAAAATGATGCAATCTTTTTGAAATGTCAGTCAAAACATTGCAATATGAGCACCACCTCTCCACTATTTTAAACCTATCCTGCCCTAAGTTACAACAGGATCTGATTGGATAAGTTGCAGCATTGCTTGACAACCATAAAGACCCAACAGTTAGGCTAATGAACTCTATTGCGCCCAATATTTTCACAAATCTCCTTTAGAGTTTCAAAAGAGATCAAACTGGGTACAGATTTGCCAAGATACTGTTATCAAAAGTCAGAGATTCTCATCAGATTCTTGCAAGACTAAATGATTTGAGCTATGGCATCCTTATTAATTTCATGACTCTTTACTCTTACTGTATGTCGACAATAGTCTCATTTGTTTCTATTTTATTTAAGGAATTTCAGAAAACATTTTACAAACATATGAGAAAATGTTCAAACTTCAATAAAATATAAAGTCTGCAGAGTCTCTTCATTTATGAAAGAGTGACCTCTGAGCAATGAAATTTTCCTCTGGGTTTGGTCCCATCCCCTCCGCTCCAACAGTGTTGAAAGCGTTGAGTTTGGATGTGTTTTGTTAAGCGAAAGGGCTTTCGCGTGGCTGTGCTCAGTACTGATTGAATTAGACACCCGCCTGTCATCACCCTCTCAGCCACAGCTGCGAGCACGCTCCTCTGAAACCGCTCTTTTGTCCCACCCACACAAAAGAACTCATGGCAGAGAGAACAGACATGGATAAAGATGCAATAAAGCTCCTGCCACTCAATTGCTAATAGTTAATAGAGGAATAAATGTGTGAGTGAGTGTAAGTTTGGCAAAAAACAAAACAAAACAAAACAAAACAAAACAAAAAAAATCAGAAAATGTCCTCTCCAGAATGCCAAAACCTGTGGGTACATCTCCACAAGTGACAAAGGTTCATTAAGGGACTGGATAATAAAGGGCTTTATTTAAAACTTATAATTGGCAAAACTTGTATTTTAAAATTTAATGATTAAATTTTGATTCAATGAGCCACATTTAAAGCAATTGTAAACTGTCTATGACCATATCTATCTATCTATCTATCTATGTATGTCTGTCTGTCTATCTGTCTGTCAATAAATCAGTCAATCCATCCATCCATCTACTAGTTTGTCCATCTGTGCGTCTATCCATCCATCCATCCATCCATCCACTAGTTTGTCTGTCCATCCATCCGTCTGTCAGTCCGTCCGTCCGTCCATCTATCCGTCCGCCTGCCCATCCATCCATCCATCCATCCACCCATCCATCTACTAGTTTGTCCATCTGTGTGTCAATCCATCCATCCATCCATCCATCCACTAGTTTGTCTGTCCATCCATCCGTCTGTCAGTCCGTCCGTCCGTCCATCTATCCGTCCGCCTGCCCATCCATCCATCCATCCATCCACCCATCCATCTACTAGTTTGTCCATCTGTGTGTCAATCCATCCATCCATCCATCCATCAATCCATCCATCCACTAGTTCGTTCATCCATCCATCCATCCGTCCGTCCGTCCGTCCGTCCTTCCATCTATCCGTCCACCCACCCATCCATCCATCCATCATCCATCCATCCATCTACTAGATCATCCATACTGCCGTTCGTCCATCCATCCATCCATCCACTAGTCCATCCGCCAATCCATCCATCCATCCATCCATCTACTATTTCATCCATCCATCCATCCATCCATCTACTATTTCATCCGTCCAACCATCCATCCATCCATCCATCCATCCATCCATCCATCCATCCATCCATCTAACCACTGGTCCGTTCATCCCTCTCCCCATCCATCCATCCATCCATCCAATAATCCATTCATCTACTAGTCCATCCATCCATCCATCCAGCCATTCACTAGTCCGTTCGTCCTTCTGCCCATCCATCCATCTGCCCATCCACCCGTCCATCCATCCGTCCATCCATCTATCCGTCCACTTGTCCATCCATCCATCCATCCATCCAATATATATATTTCCCTCTTTTAGTCTTGACCCAGACTTTCAATATTAAACTATGAAACAAAGAGTGAATTAAACATTAACCATTTCAATATTCATTGTGTGAAAATTATTTCTATATATTTTTCAAAAATTACAACTGTTCCACAGTTGTGGTGTCATTTCCACCACAGCAAACAATTTTGCCCCAAAAAAGTCGACAAAAGTGTCAGTGAAGAGCAAGCTTGAAATGAAATATGAGATGATAATTGATTTTTGAAGAAAACAGACAAATCAAGGTAAATATCACTTGTGAAATTTCCAATCAAGCTGTAATTTAGCCAAATTAACCTTAGCAAGACAAAGGGGAGTGACATTTAATTTCAAAAAGGTTAAAAATGTTATTTCGATCATGGTATTCACTGGGGAGGGATTTTTTATGATTTTTAGAAAAAATGACAAATCTCATGTGATGCAATTGTAACAGAAGCCAGCTGGTACTTAATTATTGTGCAGTATGTGTAAACCTCACTCCCCTGGCCTCAAGAGGCGCACTAGCGACTGATGCTAGAGGCTGTAGCCTTTAGCCTCCTCATTAGCGCGCCTGACTCCCATGCCGGTGACGCCGGTTCAAATCCCGCTCGGAGCAGGTTGAGCAGGACCGGTTACACAAGTATATACACTGTTGAACATTGTTAGTAGACAAATAAAAAATTAAAATTAGTGAAAGTGTGAAACATGTTTTAACAAGACCTCACTTTCTAGAAATCCACAGTGCTAAAAGTGGCAGAAGTTTAACACCCAATTTTAATTAGCATATTTAGCTTAATTATCTTTAGATTATGTCCATGCATGTGTGTAGTGTTTTTTGTTGTGTAAATGAGTGCTCATGGGAGGCATTTAAATATTAATCTTTATACAAAAAAAAACAGTTGTAAATATTATGGTGGGGAAGCAGTTGCCAGAGGGAGAGAGAGAGACACTGGGTGTCAGACACCTTCAACCAGTTCTGCCTGTTAGCCCGAGGCCAGTGGGAGACGGGAATGATTTGAGGATGTCACTGCCTGAAGGAGGGATCTATTCACAGTGCCAGAGTGTTTTGATGAATCTTTACCATGGTGTGAACTCATCGCTTTGAGGACAAGATAATGTCAAACATTATAAATGGGTCTGTGTTTTTTGGCTTTGTGCTGGAAATCTGCATACGGCTGGTGTTTGCTGACATAAATGTGTTTCCATTTGTTCCACCACTTAAATATGAGACAAGAAGCATCCCAACGTCTTAATTTCAGCCAAGATACGGGACCACCTGGCTAATGTGGGACAGTTGGCAACCAGCTGTACAGTATGTTGGTTTGACACACGCCGCACTAAAGTGTTGATCGTAGTACTCATAAACCGCGTGGGATTCAGTTCAACCCGTTCCATGATATACATTGCCCTCATTAGAAAATAGACTGAAAATATGAAGGAAGATGGTGTAGTGAAATCCTTGTTTCAACAGGCAGGGCAAGCTTTTTTGTTTTTCCTTTATGGCTATTTTTTAGGTCTTAATAGTGTCTAGCCAGGTTATATGTGTGGGTACGTGTCTGTGTGCGTGAGTGAGACAGAACGAGTGCATGTTTTATTCGTTTGTCTACAATACGTCATTCAAGCCCACAAGTCTGTTCCAGATCTAAAGTTTCAAAGTCTCTGCAAGTTATTTTCTTTAGTTAAAGTCTGTTGTCACAGAAACCATATTTATACTTTTTCTGTTTGTGAGCTTTTAAACTTTGTATGCGTGAAATGAAAACTATTTTAATGAGGAGGCTGCGAATGATTATGTTTAAAGACAAAGTTTGCAAATAACAGTGTTAGGGAAGCTACTCTGAATGTGTAACTTGACAGGCAACAAACAACTCATCGTTTAAAATAGTACAGCCAAGGAGTGTGCTTGGTAGGTAGGTTTGCTGGTCTTAACTGGTTTAAGATGGTTTTGCTGGTCTCTCAGTATGGCCAAGCTGGTGTTCATCTAGTTTAACTGGTCTCCTCGTCTAACCAGCTGACAAATGCCAAAACCCATCTAATACCATTAAACTGCACCAGCCCGACCAGATTGGTGGCCTGCTGAATCCAGCAAACCACCTTAGGCTGGTTTAAGCAGTACTTTCAAGAAGGTAAACAACCTGCTCTGTAAAATAGCTTGTTGCTGGAAAAGCTACTCAGTCCCTCCAGGAATTTGCGATCTTGCGATCACAAACATTTATGCAAATTCAACCAATCTCCGCATTATTTGCGGTAACTTGCAATTTTGTGTAATTTCCACAATCGTTCTGCATAAACTATGAATCGGAGGTAATCTGATCAGTGGCAAAACAAGTGCTCGATAAGCTTGAAGAAGTTTACTGCACAGCCAGCTTTTCAGGAGCTGCTCTAAATGGTCCGAGGTGTGGGTTGGTGACGGCCTCAGTTCATTTGGAGTGCTCACATAACATTACAGTTGCACTGTAAAATGAGGCTCAACATTCATGAAACTTGTTTGGCATTTCTACATTCACTTGAAAACCCCTCATTTGGATAGTACAATTTAAATAGAATTTAAAGTGCTCAATAATCACAGTTCTCACAGATAATCGAGGTTAAAACAAATGATCGCGATCAGGTGATGTAATAATCGCGACAGGCCTCATTTGTGTTTTTAGTTTACAGTTTTATTGTAGGTCTACTTTTTTTTTAACCTTAACAAAGTTTAATAGCATTGTCTGAGGCAGAAAATGTAAATATAAAACTAATTAAGGGTCTTCCATTACATTTATATTGGCCATATCTTGGGTTTCACATCTTTAATGTATTTTCTTTTTGTGTGTGTATTTATTATTTTTTGCTTGCTAGATGCATATTCAGTTGTTATGCACTAAGATAATTACAGGCAATTGCTCTTCTACCATCAATGACACAATTTACTCAAGTATACTATGATTATTTGTGGTTTTCACTGCAAAATAGCAACAAAAAATGCGCAAATGGCATCGCAATTTTTTAGAAAAGACTTCTGTCATTTTGGGCCGCAATAATCAGGAAAAAGTGCCGTGAAATCCTGATGGGACTGACTACTGTATTTTGAAACAAGGCTACTAAAAAAAATAGGTGCATAGCAACTTTTAATTAGTCACTGCTCATCATTGTTAAATAAAGTGGCATTTTCAGCCTGGTCTCATAGAATCACATTACTATACATTTTCCCAAAATAATTTTTTGGTTACTCGTTGTACGTATCGCAGCAGTTTTGTGAACACTAGAGGCGCTACAACAACAATGACTTTTATTCCCTTTCACACAAATCATGAACAGCAGATTATCAGTTCACAGACACCTGTTCCTCACACAGTTCTATTTTATGACATCAGTATAGTGCATTAGTGCAAACTATAGTGCATTAATTGTAGGGCGACAAATTTTAGCATTTGCACTACATAACTAACTTTCATGGTAGCTCAACTGATAGGCCCCGGTTTACTAAGATCTCAAATAACGGGTGTTAATTTTTTCAGGGAAACATGGAAAAATTGCCAAGACATGCTATTTTGCACATCTGAAAGGCACAATCTTGAAAAGACTATGTTTGTAAATAAGCTAGGACCTTTTTTAGCATGCTATCACATTTACACATTTTTATACACGCAAACCTTCAGTAAATCGGGGCCATAGAGCGTTACACTTGCAATGCAAAGGACCGAGGTACGAGTCCTGAAGAGCATGCGAGTCAACATGTGAGCCGAAAGTGTCTTAGAAGCACCACAAAATGACATGGTTGCTTCAACAATTGCGTTTTCATGTCACATTTGTTTTTATGACGTTTAAGGTTTAGGGTAGTTAGGATTTGTTGATTTAAAACTCGATAAAGCATTAACCTTAAAAAAAAAAAATCATCTGTCTGGAATAACATTTAATTCGAATTTAACGCCACACTGTGGACATTTCACCCTGGAACTTGGGCGATACGTGTGAGGAACCACGTAATTTTATTTTGCAAAAGATGTCGCCTCAGTAATGTCATTTTCATGAGATCAGGCTCACCATGATAATTAAACTGAACTAATGGAATAGTGCTTGCAGTAACATTATTTTGAGAAAATTATTAAACATTTGCTGGAGATATTCTTTGAAATATCAGGACAGCAAGATACCCATCATCATAGCTGTGATCTGATTTTGCATCTTTGTGGGTTTCTGCTTGTGTTCGTGTAGTTTCTCTTGTACTACGGCTGATCTTTTCGCATGGTTTCTACAGTAATGTTCACATTTACCATCAGAGCGTCTGCTCTTCACAACTCTGTTTGCTTTGTAAGTTGATTCACCTCATTCCGAAGGGACTTGTTTTCAGAAAAGCACCTGCTTACCCTTTACCTTAGATCACGTTACTCAAAGTATTTCCTTTCAGAATTTTTTTTTTTTACAACTGTGTCAGTTATAGGCTCTGTTACAGGTAGCTACATATTTTGTAAATATGTAGTTTCTAAAGAATTTTTGGCTATTATTTTATGCAACAAAGAAAAATATTTTGTTTGATAGACACCATAGTTCCATTAATCTGACCATAGTGAGGAGCCATTCTTGGTTACCACTGACGTTCTCCAAAAACCACAGTTAAACTATGTTAGAACTATGGTAAATTTTCGCCTATGGCATATACACCTTTACATTTACTTTCTACATAAAGTTATTGATATATAAAGTGTCTTCATTTAAGCTGTACAGATATACGTAAATGTTTCTGAGTTTGCTGTTTGGTTGAATTAGCATCTGCCATAAGTGTCTCCACAAACCACAAAAGTTCTGGTAAGTAATTATTTATTCCCCCCCA
Organism: Myxocyprinus asiaticus; assembly: GCF_019703515.2. NCBI lineage: Eukaryota > Metazoa > Chordata > Actinopteri > Cypriniformes > Catostomidae > Myxocyprinus > Myxocyprinus asiaticus. The sequence goes on from NC_059347.1 coordinate 59,443,812, forward strand.
AGAACTTCTCTCAGTCTACAGGATTCAACTTCTTAGGTTCTTATCCTTCATCAGGCTCCAACATCTCAACAATCTGCCAGTACTGCCATGGAAACGTGTCGCTCTGACAATGGCCCAAGCACAGTTTGGCTCTTTTGTTGTCCTGTCCGCCTGTAGAGTCAGGGTTAGTGTTAGTTTAGTTCCAATATTTACCCTTAAAGCTAAGAGAGAGTTGTCTTTCGGTTTTTACTGCTCAAATGTTCCAGGTTAAAGAGTCTTTATGGTAAAAACAAGTAGAATAGATTTATTCAGTGATTATGACCAGCTGACTGTATATAATTCCATTTATTACATGGCTATGGCTATATTACATATAAAGAAGTAAATAAATGGACATGAAATATGGATTTCAGTTTAAATTATTTCATTATGTGAGAAGAAAGAGACTGTGAGTGGTGCTTGTTGTGACAAAACGCCCGCCTCAATATCCCACTATGGGCCTCAGTACACAGCCCGAAATGTCAAACTCACTTTTCAATGTTTAGTCTATTGGCTTTTTTTTTTTTTGCCTGGTTGGGGAACATCGTACACCCAATTGCTTATACAATTAGGAGCAAACCTGTCCTCTTTAAGCTGGTTGATTTGACACGTCATTCATGGGTGTACGATAAGCGTGGTGGGACGAGTTGTGCACCAAAAATTTGGCGGAAGAAGAATTGGGTTAGGGTTAGGGATTGTGGAAAATCCCTTAACAGAGGTTGGAGCAAGCACCACTAACTAGCATAGCTATCTAGGAAATCAGTTGCCCAAAATAACGGTCAATGTTACAGTCTAGTGGTCATTGTACAAAAATATTTGACCCCACAAAATACGATTGACAAATCAGAGTCAAATATTCCAGAAAGCTGAGTACTAACCACTGTTGAATTTTTTGCTTTATGATGAGAGATGTTTGGAAACAAGAATTTCATTTTCAGGTGAATTTGCAACACAACTTTTAAACCTGCTGAATAAAGATGCCTTTTTAGGCATCAGAACCGTAATTATTTAGCCGGATATTTTGCAGACTTTCGCAGCGTAAACATTCCAGACCTAAAGTCTAATAATCTAAGGATTACCACTGCTAATTAAAACTCAAACAAATGTCCAGTTTGCACACCCAAAAGTCTATAAAATGGTGGGAAAACACACACACGCTAATCCACCATCGCTCTCAGATGTGGCTAAAGCCTTCTCCAAGAGCGACTGATCGGGGTCGAGGTGAGGCACTTGAGTCTTGCCATAATCTTACAACTGGGTCACCGGCGTAAACTCCCAACCACAGATTAAGGAGCCCTTGATAAATAGTCTCCAAAGCAGAACTCCTTTACACACACTTTTCACACGCTCAAGGGCCTGCTCTTTAAAATGCCTCATATTACTGTTTGTTTAGTCTCACTGGGGCAGAGTGCGAGGGTCAGGGGTAATTCAAAACCTGACTATGAGCCTTATCCGGGCTCACAGATTCACCCCTACTTAGTGTTTGGGTGTCGATGCGGTAACCACATGGTGGGTTAACTAAGGCTCTGTTCCAAGGTATCATACTGTAGGTGCGCTCCAGATGCAAAAGCTGTGTCAAAAAGTGTAATTATTCTGCCTTACACTAACCCCTCTTTATATTCATCTTGCACAAAAACACGTGAAGTAACATTTAATTTTTTACATGTCGAGTCCCATGCAAAGCATGCTGGAAACTAGAAATTCCCTGCCCAGTTTAAGTTAACCAAAAAAAAAATATTTATGTTGTCCCAACACAAATGTATTTAAATAAACTTTTATTTATTGAAAAAAGGAATTAAGTTACATTTGAATTAAGTAAGCAGTTTTTTTAGTAATATGAACAAGGTAAGATTCAGTAGATCTAACGATAGTGAAAGTAAATATTTTTGTGTGTAGCAACATGCTAACGTTAAATGTATTAATTACTTGTGAGTTGAATCTCCGGGTTGCCAACTGTCCCACATAAACTGTGACATGATGCTTTTTGATCTCAATGAAGGCGCCCCATTTTTTAAGCGCTGAAATGGATGGACGAAACACTCGTAACATCCCGTGGCGAAACATTCTGTACTGAAGGCATCATGTCTCGCATTAAAGCAACAAATTGCTCAAGTAGATATGGGACGGATGCTCCGTAAATCAAGTCTCCTGTGCGCTTAAGGTTGCCAACTGTCCTGTATGAACTGGGACATCCTGTATTTTGATGGGAACGATACATCCCGTATTTAAGCCGTGAAGAATCCCCTGAAAGCAAAACAGTTAAGGGGGAACAAGGGGGACCCAAACATCACCCCCATGTGCACTATTTTTAGCTAAATGAAGAAATCCCGTATTTAAGCAGAGAAATCGATGGGGAAACGTTCGTAAGGTCCCGTGGCGAAACGTTCTGTATTGAAGGCATCATGTCCCGTCTTGATGCGACAAAATGCTCAAGGGGATATTGGATGGACACTCCGTGAGTCGAGTCTCCTGTGGGCTTAAGGTTGCCAACTGTCCCATATGAGCTAGGACATCCTGTATTTTGACCGAAATGATATGTCCAGAATTTCAGCCTTGAAATGTCAAGGTGGGCCCACTTCCCACCCCCCTATCCATTACAACAGCGAATTGTTTGAGGGAAAATATTGCATATTTAAGCACTCTGAATGCTTAAGTTTCTTGTATTCACATGGCAAGAATTCGGCAATCCTACATGCGATTTGCGTGAGGAGTGCTATTTGTATGACAGGATTAGTTGCTGCCTAAATAGAGCATTCTAAAATCTGTCACCTATGAGACTCCATTTGTGTTAGGATTCTGATTTAGCTGCCTACGCAGGCAGTAGACAGCAAGGTAGTTTGCTAGGTTTTGGAACGAGGATTTAGAAAAGCTCTTCACTCGTAGTGTCCACTTAATTAACTCTCTGTATTGAGCTCTTCACTTTGATTCTCTCCAGAACTAGTTCATATGCTGTATACTGGACAACAATGCACAGCACATCTGCTCGGGAGACCACATTGGCCATTTGACATCTCTGTTAAGCCAGAGATTAACCAACTCTATAGATCTTGAGAAAGATCTGGCTTGCCACACATGTGGTTATTCTAGTCTTTATTGGTTTGCACAGATGTCCCACATGCTAAATAAACCTGGTGTTCTTTGTGTCAGCCAATGGGATGCTTCAGAAGTTGAGGGGTTTTAGCAATATCCTCCTGTCAATTGGTCTTCAAGCCAAGCATTTGCAACCCCTAGACACCAATTACAAGCCCCCTAACTGCAGCTCTGGGTAATGTTGTGGAATAGCACACTTTAGCAGCAACTAGACCTCTGCTGAGCCGCACTAAACAGCAATGTCTGCTTTACATCAGCTAAAGCAACATGGAAATGGGCCAGATGAGGAGACAGGGTCATTTAAGTGCTACTGATTTTGTTGTCATGGTTTTTACATTTCAATTGTGCATGCCCACGCAAATCTCACAGCCACTGTCATGCTAAGGTGTTCTGAGTGGTTTTTATTGCATCACTATGTGGTTGCTAGGTTGTTGTAGCCGTGTACTACGTGGTTGCTTTATAGCATCTTTGTGAAATCTTGGTCTCTAGATACAGCTTGTGATCCTCTTCAACCCTGTTAATCCTTAGTCATATTTCTGACCATATCTTCAACTATTGGTCATTTTTTCGATCATCGGTCACCCTGTTAATCAGTCTATGGGATTTTCGCCCGTTTTATCGCCCCATTTTATTTTAAAGTTTGCTTACACTTGCCTTAACAAACACCACTGTTAATGAAAAAAAAAAAAAAAAGGTAAAACCCAGTGACCTGCCCACCCAGACAGCATTTCTTTTAAATTAATATGCTCATAATGCCCAAAACTGCTGTCTTCTTTCTATGTTTTAAAACCCATCCAATAAGAAGCCAAGAAAATTGATCCATTGAAGCCTGTGGTGAGATCTGGCTTTGATAATACAGCCCCATACTGCACAGATTATGTGGCCATGGTTTCATCTACTACCTACTGTACACAAACCTGGACTTCTGAGGGACTATTTTTAGACCATGAGCTAAGATCTGTTCTGGTCTGTAAGAAATTACCCTCTAATCAGCTTCTAGGAGCTTCTGTTTCCTAATAGATGGAACACACACTAAAAATAAAGGTTAGGCTACTATTTGAGTTTTACAGCCATATTTTACGTTTTTAGGAGCCCATCTACATACTAGTACTTGAAAAAACCCATAAGGGCTTCACTTTTCCTGTTAATTGTTTATACCTAGAATCCAATACACACTGATGAACCTATACTTTAACATCAATAACTTCTTTAATCGCCAAAGCACCATATAGCATCTCAACAATTCTATACAGACAAAAATGGTTCTTCATAAGACGTTTTGTTCCTAAGTTGCTACCTTTATTTTTTAAGAGCTTGTAAAGTAAGTGTAGCACAGTGTGTGTGGTGTAGTGTGTATGTGTGTGTGTTGTCTTTTGTGTCTCTGATCCATTATTCGCTCATACTCTGTTTGCTGCTGTGGAAGAGCTGAGTAAACTCTATCCTGAATGGAGCTGCCAAACTCAGGAAAAAAAGCAGCTGTCCAAACACACACACTTACACGCGTGCACGCACGCACACACACACACACACATACACACTATGTACCTGCTGTATTAACTTTCTCTCCCATACACTCACACAAACACACATTCAGAATTCTCTTTCCCATCTTTGATTACATCAGTGTTCCCTCACTCTCCTTTGCTAACATTTATTTTAAAGGGATCATATTCTACACTTTTGGAGCTTGTTGTTAGCCAACCCTTGCACCCAAAACTATTTTAATAATTTTACAATTTAGTAAAAAGAGAGAGAATTATATTTTGAATACAGTCATTAAAGGAACACATGTTTGCAGTGACATAATTTTAATGACAGTGAAACACAATTTCCCCTGTAATGCGAAAACAAAAACTTTCATTTGAATTATTGTATACAATATATTTGTATTCAAATCAGCATAAATTAAATTCAGTAGCCTAAAAAAAATACTACTTTGATGTAAACATACAATTGTACTTTACAGTCTAGTTCCTTAGTAAAAATGTGCTTAATTGTAATGGAAATAATGCAAAAAACATGTTCCTAAAATAAAAATAAATAAATAATGGTTTTAATCTTAATGGTTTAATCCTAAACCTAATGGTTTTAATGGAATTTTCTTTAAGCTATATATAATTCAATAATACATTTTCACGAGATTCACTCAAAGTGGCTTTTTTGGTTTTGTACCATTTGAATGACCTCTGTTAGCATATTAGCCAAAGATAGCATGCGAACATCACCATCGCCCAGACGTCGATTTGATGTGTGTGTGAGTGTGTGTGTGTGTTTACATGTTTATACTACATGGTCCCCACAAGGATAGTAAAACCTGAGATCACCTACCTTGTGGGGCCCAACCAGCGGTCCCAACGAGGGAAATGGCTTATTAAACATACTAAATTATGTTTTTTTTTAAATTTTAAAATGCAAAAAGGTTTCTGTGAGGGTTAGGTTTAGGGGTAGGGTTAGGGGATAGAAATTATCGTTACACCTGTATAAAATCCTTAAAATGCATGGAAGTCTATGGAGAGTCCCCACAACGATATAAAAACAAGTTTGTGTGTGTGTGCGCATTATGTCTGTACCTTTTCCTTGCAGATGTTAAAAAAAAACATGCTTTTTAAAAGATGTTTATCAGATGTTTATCAGAATGTGATGCTTTCAGTATGAAACACAATTAAATCTCGACGTGTGCTATCTGGTACCATAGCATGTTGAACTCTTTTATTTAAAAAAAAACACCAGGAAAATCCATTTTTTTTCATAATATGTAACCTTCTCACCAGAAGTAAATATGTTCGATGGATTTGGACAGGAATAGAACTGAAAGACAAAGAGATATCTCGACTTAATTCCTTTCCACTTCTCTCCATTTATGTTTTGATCTTAATCAGGATTTTAGCATCACTGTGGGTGATTAGCATGCTAATATCTCTTGAGCAGTGAGTGAGGTGTTGTATTCGGGCAGGAGTTTAGTTTACTCTGGGGCCCTGCGCAAACACGCGCTCCATATACTGCAGCGAATAGCCACCCGCAATGACCATGACAATGTCGTGCAGTACACAATTCCTTACGTGTTTGACCTCAGTCTAATTAGCCATATTTAGTGCTAATTTGCACAGACTCTGTAGTAAAATGAAAGTATAATAACTAACCTTTGAGGTTAATTCTGTTCAGGATGGCTTCTGAGATATTTAATAAACCATCAGTCTATCATAACACATACAAGAACTTGTAAGTGATGTAATTTAACATTGTTGTCATGAAACTAATATTTGATCACTTAATAGATTTGAACCATATGAAGAATAGTATGCTAAATATGAAGAATAGACCACTTCCTCAAGTATTATAAAGGTCACATTTCCGATGTTCAACATATCCGAGACCTTTAAGTTCCTATGAATTTTATAGTGGAGAATGGAAGTGACTTTTTCCCTTTGATAGAGTCAGAATGCAGTTAAGTGTGGTGAAATCTGTTGTGTGCGGACTACAGGGTATTTTCCACACAGTGCCCTCAGAAGAAAGCAGCTAAGTTTAATGCCATCTTTAACTCTTTTGTAGTGCACATGGGTCTATATGGATGTGGAAGGGGCAGTCGTAAAAATTTAACAGTCACGCACACACACACACACACACACACATACACACACTCATGTTGGTGCAGCTATCATTATGAGGACTCTCCATAGACATAATGATTTTAATGTTGTATGAACTATAGATTCGATCCCCTAACCCTACCCCTAAACCTAACCCTCACAAAAAACTTTCTGCATTGTTACATTTTCAGTAAAGCATCATTTAGTATGTTTTTTTAAGCTATTTGAATAATGGGGACAATAGAAATGTCCTCATAAACCACATTTATAGCAGAATACCCTTGTAATTACCAGTTTGTAACCTAAAAAAATGTCCTCGTAAACCACTTAAACCTGCCCCCCCACACACACACACACACACACACACACACACACACAGACACCAAGATGTCTCATCTTTTTCAGATGTTTATCCTGAGAAAAGTGATCTCTCATATGTCTCATCTAGAGTTTCAGAAGAAATCTCAACAGTTTCTGACTAAACTGTGCTCAGATTTGCCTAGATAAGAAATTTTAGGAGGAACATCTGAGACAAATTTAAAACTTGCATGAAACACAACTCCATAAACTCCATAAATCATTCCCAAACTATGAAAGAGCAACACTGCAAAAATCAATCAATCAATCAATCATTTTCTTCTAATTTTTGTCTTGTTTTCCAGTAAAAATATATAAACATCCTTAAAATAAGATACATTAACGTGAGAATCAAAATGGCATAAGATATTATTTCTTGTTTTAAGAGAATTTAACAAAATTTTGTGAGGTTTATGTAAAAAAAAAAAATAAAAAAACAAAAAAACAAAAAAAAAAAAAAAAATATATATATATATATATATATTTGCCAGTGGGATAAGAAAAATAAACTTAAAATTTATAAGCATAAATGTCACAAAATTTTGTTTGATTTCTCTGAGAAGAATATCTTATGCCATTTTGCTTCTCATCTTGTTTTAAGGACATTTAGATATATTTACTGGGCAAAAAAAGATAATATATAATTATTATTTTTATTTTTTTGCTGGATATATTTGTCTTTTTTTGACTATATATATATATATGCCAATACAAAGCCATTAAAAATGTTCCTTATATAATAATTAATTATTATCATTATTATTTATTTATTTTTATTTTTTGCAGTGAACTACCAAGTAAAATGTTCCTTTGGGCTCAAAGAAAAAAACAAAAACAAAAAAAAAAACATGAAATGCTTTATGTCTTAAATGTTTCTCCTAGACAACAATGGAGAACACATTGAAACTTACCACTGTAATTATCCTGCTTCCCAGATATTTGTCCTAAGAAATCAATTTCACACACATTTCCCAACAATTTCTAAAACTGTACCCAGTTTTGCCAAGATAACAATGTCTGTATTTAAATATAACTTCAAACATTTCTCATCAAACTCTCCCAACACAAAACTATCCTTCCTCTAGGGTCTATATAAATTACAAAGAATTAATCCTTTCTGTCACGCCTCTCTTCTACAACGCATCACTCTTTCCTTTTCCCCACATTTTCTTCCTCTTTCTTTTGATGATTCTTCATAATCTCATGCGTTGAGAATTCTGTTTCCTCTCTATGTCACTCTGCATTATTCTAGTGTCTGTAATTCCTATAATCCTTTCGGAGATCTTCCTTTCTTCTGTTGTGCAAAAGATCTAATCTCGTCTTTTTCATTCACTATTTGTTGACAGGACCACAGCGGCATCTTTGTTCTCTGTCAGAACGGCAACGCGTGACACTTGCATTGGCACAGTCTTGTGTTAGGTGTGAGTTTATGCATTTACTTGCATTTTGGAGTAGTGCTGCATCAGGGTTTTCCTTTTCTTTGATGTCTAAATGTGTGTGAGAGTGTGAAAGTAGCTAAAAAAGAACTTGTTTTGAGTGACGCTTGCACAGTGCAATGGTTGAAACTAATCCTTCTTTAATACCATTGAGAGGATCTTAAAGCAAAGAAAGTCTTCATGCTCAGTCAGTCATGCTTAAAACCTTCAAATCTGTGATCTTCTTTGTGTGTATGAGATCAATTGATGTTAGTATGTGTCTGTGTGGGATATTATATATCCTTCTATCTGTATTTGTTTGCTATAGATCTGATATACAACAAACACACAAAAATTTATCCAGCATTTGTCACCACCAAAGCTGTTCCTTGCAGCCACATCTGAATGGGCTTATGAAGAACCACCAAACATCTCCAAACACTAAACACCCAGCCCGACTGTGAGAGAGCTTAAGACGAGAGATTACTTCTCAAAACATCTCTTTATATCCTCTTAAGTGTTCACGAGTTTGCCTGCCCATATAATAAAGGGTAAATGTATGTGGCTTGCTGTCCGCAAAGGAGGGGCTCGAGGAAGAGGCTTGAATCTAGCTCTAAATTTACCCCGCTTATGGGACTACTTTATATATAGAGGAAGCTATGGGCAGGAACTCTTAGAAGATTGAGGAAGGAGATGGGGAGGTGGAGGGATGCCGGAAAGACTGTCGCTATAGTGAGGTAGGCAGCGGTTTATATACTCAGCAGCCTGCAGGTTGATTGGCAGATTAGATGAGCCAGCTCCTCCCAAACTTTAGTTTATTAACTCCATTTTAAGAAACATGAAGACAACTTGATTTTCAGTACAGGGTGAGAACATGAATGTTTATTCCTTCTGGAAAGTTTTATTGCGCAGAAGTTGCTCTTTCATGACTCGTGAGGCTCTCAGTTGTCTTTCATTTAAGGATCAACTTTGTCACTGTTGTTTCTAATAAAATTCCTAAGGAGGAATCAAAATAGACACAAATGAGTTGACATAAAGTAAGAGTATAGAGCTACTACAATGAATGTGGATCGCATAGTTTTGATGGTTTGGTCTTGGACGAATTTGATGAGAAATGTTTGTTTACATTTAAATCTCAGACTTTTGATTGCTGATTTTTGGGACTTCTTGGCAAATCTGAGCCCGATTTGAGACATAGTTGAGATCTGTTCTGAAACTCAACATGTGAGATCAGATAGGGTCAATGAGAAGCAGGTGATGTAAAGCAAGTCTCCATCTGATCTCCATTAAATCGCATTGCCATCTAGGAGAAACAATTGAGCTATTATAGAAATCTCATTTGTGATCTTTTGTCCTAGGGGGATATTTTATTGCTTAGAGGCTGCTCTTTAATAGCTCAGGAGACTAGATGAAGTCCTCACTTGGATATCCTTTAAGTATCAACTTAAAGTATCTTTGCAAATCCAAGCACATTTTGAGATATTGTTGAGATTTCTTCTGAAACTTTAGCGGAGACACATGAGACTACTGGTGTATTTTTCTTAAAAAAAAAAAAAAATCTGAGGAGCATCAATCTTGAACAAAGTTCTCCTTTGAATCTCATTTCTGTCAAAGCGAACCAAGTGAGCTATTAAAGAGATCTAATTTGTGAATTGTACTGTCCTCTGGGCCCAGAGGAATATTTTAATGCTCAGGAGACCTAATGGAGTTTTCTTCAAGTATCAGTTTAAACGTTTTTGGCAAATCTGAGCACAGTTTAAGACATTAATTTAGCAAAACGTCTCCATTGTCCTCCGTTCAACATCATTGCTGCCTAGGAGAAACAACTAAGCTATTAATGTAATGTCATTTGTGATCTTGTCTTTTCCAATGGGCCCAGTATTTTACTGCTTAGTTGTTGCTCTTTTATAGCTCAGGAGACTTAATAGAGTCCTCACTTAAGTGTCTTTAAAGTATCAATAGTAAAGTATCTATGAATCATTGTTGAGATCTTATCTAAACTCTAGAGGAGACATGAATGAGATCATTGGGGTCTTTTTCTGAGGAAATAGCAATAGGAGAAACAATAAAGCTATTAAAGAGATCTCATTTCTGATCTTTCCTATGGGCCCAGAGGAATATTTTACTGCTCAGAAGTTGCTCTTTGATTGCCCAGGAGACTTAATGGAGTCCTTCCTTCTAGTATCAACTTAAAGTATCTTGGCAAATCTGAGCAAGGTTTGTTGAGATCTCTTCTGAAACACTAGAGGAGACACATGTGAGATTACTGAATTGTTTTTCTTAAGGTAAAGTCTCCATTTGGCCTCCAATGAATATAATTGCTGTCTTAGAGAACCATTTGAGCTATCAAAGATATCTCATGCGTGATTTTTTCCTGTGGGTCTGTCATTTTTGAATATTGATTTCTCTGTCTAGTACTCAGGTGTGCTCTATCACCTCATGATACCTTCATATCTTGAGGCTTATTAAAAATCTCTTTCAAAGTCATTGTCAGGAGAACATGGCACGACGGGGGGATCCAGTGTCAGTTGGCATTGACCTGTGCAGCTGTGATATTTATGGATGAACGTTATTGGTGTGGGAGATGGCACCGCTCTAAGGGAAGATCTACACAGTGCTGTGGAATTGCTGAGATTTGCATTGTAGCTCACATCAAGGGGTTTGTGTATTAAGCAAAGACATTAGCCACTCTTTCACTGTGCCATTTCACATTGTATTTTAAGTAATTAACATATAGGACCCTGCAGTGCATGTTAAGTAGACATCAATTTTTGCTGTTTATGTCATTTTCACACAGATCGAGATAATTGCTAATTAAAATAATTGTATATTTGTAATCTGCATATGAAGATCCTTGCACCCTAATTCGCTTGATGCCATACTGAATGGAGTATGGAGTACTTGCTCATCTACCTTTTAACTGCAATGTCTGTTTTAGGGGTGGGCGATATACCGATAGACACGATAAACCAGTAGAAATTTGGCAACATTTTTGATTATCGTCTATATATCGCGGTTAATCAAAACCACCACTGCGTGCAAGAAATTTGCACTTCATTCTATTCACATAACATGCATGCGGTACACATTCAGTTGGAAAAATGGAGGAGAAAGGCAGAGCGGCTTTATGTAAGACTGAGAGAATTGAAGAAACAGGGTTTTTCAAATACTAAGCCTATTTTGTCAGCCGCCCAAGCCAAATTTCAGGCCGCCGAAGCAAATTCAATAACATTAATCTCGCATATGCTCTGAATATGCTTCTCATCACACACATGCAGGTGTGTTTCATGTGATTTTCGCATGCGCTATCTCTGAAGCATGAAAGTGCGCACGAGTCCAGCAGGCTTCCAGATTGGGCTCCACAGACACTTGCACTACTCAACCCAGTTTCTCTCTATCACGGCACAAACTTCAAAACATGCGTGACCCATTTGAATTCTACTGAGTTTTGAATTTTGAGTTATTTACCTTAAAGCGCTATGGAGGAAGTCAAATATCTCAAACGCCGAGAAAGCCTGACATTCTAACCAACATTGACTATGTGTCATGCGCCTACAATTATGTCATCTGTCATGCGGATTTTTTAAACTACACATCATCACCCTAAATATGATTCAGTTTGAATGATGTTACATATTAGAAAACAAACTGGCTTTGCTTTCAGATATTCAAATATTGTCTACAGAGATGACTTAAACCAGTAAGAGCCTAGTGAAGTGTTTTATAATAATAATGCTAGTCAACAACACCAGACTGAAATGTGAAATTGTGGTAAGGTTGATTACCACTTTTTGAATACCACCAATGTTTTTTTTTTTTTTTTTAACTCTAACTATGTTTGTCAAGTTCCAAATAAAGAGAAAATTATATAAGAGGAAGTAGTTTTCATTTATAAAGTATTTAATTCAATGACTGGATAAAAAAAATAAAAAAATAAATAGGCATTACAGTATGTTATTTAATATATAAACCAATTTGTATTTATTTATTTATTTATTGAAAAATGTAACTATTTCGTGATATATATCGTTATCGTGATATAACATTTGTGATATCGTGATATACGATTTTAGTCATTTCGCCCAACTCTAGTCTGTTTTGTGGCTAAACTTCAATTCGAATATATTATTGTAAGTATTTGAAACTTCAAATACTCCCAATACTCCCAATAATTCCCAATAATTCCATGTTATTTGGGTGGGAAACAATGTAGGACAAGAATGAACTTTATCCATTGCGATTTGATTTCCCGTGATATTTTCGGTTAAGGTTAGATTAGCAGAAAAGTAATGTCATTTTTGAGGGGGAAAAAGTTTGTTAATTGTGATGAAAGATTATAAAAGCACACGTTTTTCTGTAAAATAACTTGCACAGATGAATCGTGCATAATAAAATTAGATACCTTTTAGTAGGACAGTAAAAAGGATCAATTTTGAGTTCATTTTCATATTATCTTATTTTTGTTTCCGCTTCTCCTCAGGTTGTTTGCCACCAAATGCAGCGGCTGTCTGGACAAGATCGCTCCCACAGAGTTTGTGATGCGTGCGCTGGAGAGTGTGTATCATCTGGGCTGTTTCTGCTGCTGTGTGTGTGAGCGGAAGCTGTGTAAAGGAGATGAGTTTGTGCTGAAGGAGGGACAACTGCTGTGCAAGAACGACTATGAGAAGGAAAAAGACTTGCTGCATTCTCTCAGTCCAGACATGTCTGACTCCGGTGAGAACAAAACTCTCCTCTTATTCTCTTCTCTCATCTCTTTTTGTTTCTGGTCTCCTTTTCTCTTCCCTTTTGTTCTCTTCTCTTCTTGTCTAGTCTATTCTCATCTGTTTTTGTCTCTTCTCGTGAGTTCTGTTCTTGTCTCTTCTCATCTCTTCTCATCTTTTTCGTCTCTTCTTGTTTTGTCTTGTCTCTTCTCTTCTGTTCTCTCATCTTGTCTTATCTCCTGTCATCTAGCCTGTTCTTGTCTTTCCTCATCTAATTTAATTTATTCTCTTCTCAGCTGTTTTTTTCTTTTCTTTTCTGTTCTTGTTTTTTCTTGTCTTGTCTCTTTTTGTCGTCTCTACTCGTTTCATCGTCTCTTCTTTTCTTGTCTCATCATTCCTCTCATTTCCTCTCCTCTCTTTTCATCACTTCCCATCTGTTCTCTTCTCATCTCATCTGTTTTCTTCTCTCATGTTCTTGTCTTTTCTTGTCTTGTCTCTTTTTGTCTCGTCTCTACTCATTTCATTTCATTTCATTTCATTTAATCTCGTCTCTTCTCTTCTCTTCTTGTCTTATCTCATTTCCTCTCCTTTCTTCTCATTACCTCCCATCTGTTCTCTTCTGTTCTTGTCTTTTCTCATCTCATCTTTTTCGTCTCTTCTTGTTTCATCTAGTCTCTTCTTGTCTAGTCTCTTCTCGTCGTTTGTCTCTTCTCCTCTATTCTGTTCTGTTCTCGTCCGTCTTTTCTCATCTCTTCTCTGTTCTTGTCTTTAGTCGTCTCGTCTCCTTTTCTTGTCTCTTCTTATCCCATCTCTTTTGTTCTATTCTCATCAGTTTTCTTCCCTTATGTTCTTGTCTTTTCATGTCTTGTCTCTTTTTGTCTAGTCTTTTTTTGTCCCGTCTCTTCTCATTTCGTCTCGTCTTATCTCCTCTCTTCTAACCTTTTCTTGTCTCTTCTCATCTTTTTTGTTCTCTTCTCATCTCATCTGTTTTCCTCTCTCATGTTCTTGTCTTTTCTTGTCTTGTCTCATTTCCTCTCCTTTCTTCTCATCACTTCCCATCATTCTCTTCTGTTCTTTTCTTTTCTCGTCTCACCTCTTCTCATCTCATCTTTTTCATCTCTTCTTGTTTCATCTTGTCTCTTCTTTTCTTGTCTCTTCTCATCTCTTCTTGTCATTTCTCATCTTGTTTCTTTTGTTTCTCTTTTGGTCTTGTCTCTTCTTTTTTCTGGTCTCCTCTCCTGTCTCGTATCTTTTCTTCTCGTCTCCTGTTCTCTTCTCTTCTCTTCTTGTCTAGTCTCTTCTCATCTGTTTTTGTCTCAAATCATCTCTTCTGTTCTGTTCTCGTCTCTTCTTGTCTATTTTTGTTTCTTCTCATCTGTTCTCATCTTGTCATGAATATCAGTAGACTAATTTCACAATCCTTCAGGGCTGCACAGTTAATCAAAATAACATCAAAATGGCAAGTTGGTCATATGTGATTATTAATCCACAAAAGGCTGCGATTTAAAGACAGATAAACATAGTCTGTGTGCAATTCAGAACAAACCGGTGACGCGCTGATCTGTGTGCACGCAGCGTTTCAGGAAATGCAGAACATTGTAAACTGTCAAATACACATTGCCTTTTCTGTGTCAAAATAAAAGCCCTCAGATGAAGATGAAGTAAACAGAACAGAAATGTATGACTTTTGTATAATAATCAGAATAATAATGATAATTCAGCATTATATTATAATAATAAACCTGACGTGTCCCACAGTAATAATTCAGCATTATGCAATGTTCAACTGGGATGTCAAAAATAAGTCAGTGAAGTAGCTTTACACACCTTGACAAAAATGTATTAGTAAAACGTATGAAGGTAAATAATGCTTTTTATTAAGCTACTATGTATCATTGTGTATGACATATAAATATAAAGTGCATATCAATACAAATTGATTGAATTTCATTCTCCCTTGTGTTTATTTAATGAAAAACTAATTATTAGATTTTAATTTAATGTCTTTAAAATATTTAATCTACTTGGCTACAGTGGCTGTTTGGATGAAATGATGGTTCTTCTGATTTAAAAAAAAAACAAAAAAAAACATTTTTGATCCATTTTAGAGCAAATACATAATTATCGCGATATATATTGAATATTGTCAATAGGCTAAAACATACTGAGATATACTTTTTAAGACATATCGCCCAGCCCTAGTTTCATCTTGTCTCTTCTCTTCTTGTCTCATTTCCTCTCCTTTCTTCTCATCACTTCCCATCTGCTCTCTTCTTTTCTAGTCTTTTCTCGTCTCACCTCTTCTTGTCTCATCTAAATTTCATCTCTTGTTTAATCTCATCTCTTCTCTTCTTGTCTCTTCACGTCTTTCCTCATTTCATCTATTCTATGCTTGTCTCTTCTCTTCTTTTTTCTCGTCTCATCTATTTTCTTCTCTTGTCTCATCTCTTGTCTTCTTGTCTAGTCTCTTCTCACCTTTTATTACTCTTCTCGTCTCATCTGTTCTGTTCTGTTCTGTTCTCGTCTTTTCTCATCTCTCATCTTCTCTTCACATCTATTCTGTTTTCCTCTGTTCTTGGCTTTTCTTGTCTCATCTCATTTCGTCGTGTTTCTTCTCTTCAGTTCTCTTGTCCCATCTCATCTCCTCTCTTCCAGCATTTTCTTGTCTCTTCTTGTCTCATCTCTTCTCATCCCATCTGTTTTCTTTTCTTCTGTTCATAGCTTTTCTCCTCTAGTCTCTTCTTGTCTTTTCTTGTCTCATCTCTACTCATGTCATTTTGTCTCATCTCCTCTTTTCTAGATGTTTTTGTCTCTTCTCTTCTCGTCACTTCCCATCGCTTCTCTTCTGTTCTTGTCTTTTCTCGTCTTAGCTGTTCTCGTCTCATCATTTTACATCTCTGCTTGTTTCATCTAATTTCTTTTCTCTTTTGTCTTATCTTGTCTTGTCTCTTTTGTCTTATCTTGTCTTTTTGTATTTTCTTGTCACATCTGTTCTTATATCATCTCCACTTTTCTAGTCTTTCCTAGTCTCTTTTTATCTCGTTTCTTCTGTTTTCTTTGTCTCATCTTGTCTCCTTTTGTGTCTTCTCTTCTGAATAAAGAGGTAATATAATCAGGCTTGTTTGTTTCTGTAGATAAAAGTGAGGATGAAGATCTGGATGTGAAGCCAGATAAAGGATCAGGAGGTCAGGGAAAAGGCAGTGATGATGGTAAAGACCCCCGCAGACCCAAAAGACCTCGCACTATTCTCACCACTCAGCAACGGCGAGCATTCAAAGCTTCCTTTGAAGTCTCCTCTAAACCCTGCCGAAAGGTAAGACCCTCATTTAGAAGAAAATAAAGTAAACCCAAACCCAAACAAATAAACTGTGAAGTGGACCAGACTTTACATTGAGTCGAATATCTGAGTATGCAAGAATACTTCAGATCAAACAGGATATTAGGTGCTGACTTTTCTGTTTTTTCAGGTCAGGGAGACACTGGCTGCTGAGACCGGTCTGAGTGTAAGAGTCGTCCAAGTTTGGTTTCAGAACCAACGAGCAAAGGTGAGGACCTCCAGTGAGATTAACTGGAAAACTCAGCCTTAGTAACTCTATGATATTATTCAATATCTTGGGTAAGTAATTTATACATTTTTGTCCCTTACCCCTTTTTTCTCGGTCAGATGAAGAAGTTGGCACGTCGACAGCAGCAACAACAAGAGCAGCAGAACTCACAGAGACTCGGACAAGGCAAGAGACTTCAAAACTCACACATACAGTCAATCACCTGTTCAAAAAACAGCTTAAACCTGCTGGTCTTCACTGGCTTAAGCTGGACTCCCAACTTGGCCAGCTGAAATTTTCCTGAAAACATGGCTTGGCCAGGCTGGGAGACCAATAAACCACATTAGACTGGCTTAAGTGATTTTCAACAGGATCACTTGTTTAATAACACATGATTTTCAACCGATTATGAATCTCATACTTCTAAGATCCAAAAGTGCAGATGAGTCTGTGGATGTACCTAGCCCATGTTCCATCAAATGTTTTAGATCTGTATTTGTAGCTTCTAAAAAGACCAGCCTACAATAACATGGATTCCCATGCTGATCCAAGCTGGTTGATGCTGATTTGGCACTTGTCTGGCCAAGAAACACAATGAGGTCGAAGCCACAAGTGTGCCAATGTTCTAGTTCAAATCTGAGGATGACGTCTATATAACTCCATATTTATCTTGATTATTTGCTACAGACGTGATCTCCAGCCGAATGGAGAATCTGATGAACTCCTACACGCCGTTGGCTCAGCCTCCACAACATCATTTGGTCTCCATGGATACAAACGGATACAGCACAGACCCGTTCCAGCAGGGCCTCACTCCTCCACAGATGCCCGGAGACCACATGAATCCATACGGTGAGTGCCGTATGAACAGTTAATACATACAGCAACATTTAAACACGTAATCCCACGTATGTGATCTTAACCATTCGCTGCACAAGTCTGTGAAGTGATGCTATGAAACACATTTCTTCGGAGTTATATTGAACAGATGTGGCTGCTAATACCACGTATGGGCCCAATAAAAATGAATGTGCCATTAAACTACCTTCACCCTTATGTAACAGTGTCAGTTCATTTCTGAGAAGCCTATAAAATTACACTATAAAATTACATATAGCACTCCCGAGAAGGTTAGTGTCAATTTGTTGCCTGAGACAGGAGCGATTTCACAATGATTGTATTGTGTCCTGCTGAGAGTTAACCCAAATGAGTAGTATATATGTTCTTTTATATAACATTTGAAGGCAATAACAGCTTTGAAAGCAGTTGAGATGGTCAGTTAGATGGTAGTGAGAAATCATATTTCTATGGCTTACTGTAACCTGTGTCCTTTAGGTTTAAAGGGATAGTTCACCCAAAATGGAAAATGATGTCATAATTAACTCATGTTCATATCGTTCCAAGCCCATATGACTTTCTGTGTTATGCGGAACACAAGAGGAGATGTTTTAATGAATATAAAATACACTACTTTTATCATGGGTCATATTCCGAGTCTTCTGAAGGCATATGATAGGTTTTGATGAGAAAAATAACTTTATTTTAAGGTTAGAACTTGCGACACTTTTAGCAATGAGTGAGCAGTGTGAAATTAGAAAAATCTGGATAAACTACGAGGGCAATAAAGTAATGACATTTCTGGGTCAACTATTTAATTAGACAAACACTTTGTACACGGCATAAATATAGTTTTTTTGAACCTTGTATTGTACACATTATGTTCTAATGATATTTTTTTCCGATTTGAATTTCTGACATAAAATAGCTCTAATAACAAAAATTAAATATACATTTCTGCCAAAAAATAAATAAATAAATAAATAAATAACAAAAAACAAATTATTTTTAAATAAAATAAAATAAAATGATAATAATTAAAAAAATAAACGATGCCATATGGCAACTCCACAAAGAAAAATAGTCCAAAAACTTGTTTCAATTTCCTTTTAATAATTTTTTTTCTCTAATTTAATTAATATTTATTGAATTAATTTTTGTATTTATACACTTCAAATTTACAAATTTATTTACAGTTAATCTTTATCATGCGTCCTTCAATATTGTCAATTATCACTGTAATTTTCACTGAAACTAAATCTTAGCTAATTCTTACTGTTGTTATTGGAAAAAAAACTCACTGTGCACTCTTCTTGCACTTTCCATAAAACATTGCCATGTTAATTATTGTCTAAAAAGAAGAAATACAAATCACAATTGTGTATTTTATGCATAAATGCAAATATATTATGGTAAACACTTCAAAATAAATTAATGAATGCAATAACATAATAAATGCCACTATCAAAAAAAAAAAAAAAAAAAAAAAATCAATAAAATAAAATCAATAAAAAAATCCCATTGAGAAAATGTATTAGTGCAATTCCATTGTGGTACAGAGTTGCAATATGGCAATGTTCATATTTTCTCAATTTTCTATAAAACTATGTTAGATCAAATTAAACAGTTGATCAGAGATGCAGCAAAAATAAATAAATAAATGTGTTTAATAGAGAAATTCTGTTTTGGAAATGCACTGAATGTCATGTGGCATAAAAACAATATATTATTGGTTACTTTAAACATTCCCCTTTAATTTTCAACACTGCTTTATATTTTAGCTTTTTCTGAAAGGTAAAAAAGTGAAAGAAAATAAATTGTTGTCATATGGTTACACTGTACCATCAGTATTTTTTGCCATTTTCCAGTAAATATATCTAGACATCCTTAAAACAATATATATTTACTTGAGAGGTGAAATTGTGAGATAACAAGACTTGTTTTAAATTTTTTGTGTGTGTTTTTTAAGAATAAGTCTCATAATTCTGTCACATTCATGCTTAAAACAAGAAAATGGGGTCAGTTATAACCAAGATATTCTCTGAAAAACAGACAATATCTCATGCACTTTTGCTTATCCAGTAAAGTAGTCTTGTTTTAAGGATGCTTAGATATTATTCCTGGAAAACACAACAGAAATACTGATTGAGAAATGTATTTTCACAGTCAGTGTACCAGATATTAAACCAAAAACATTTGTTCGTTCAACGGGTTCACCATAGAATGCCACTGACACTTCTCAGAAAACATTGGCAAACAACTCCAACATTGTGGTACCGAGTTTTGCATGGGCACTTCTCACATTTATTTAAAATAAATAAAATCTAACTGATGCATATTACTTATACTGTGACATCATTGGGTTTATTTTTGTTCCTCTGTAGGAAACGACTCGATTTTCCACGACATTGACAGCGACACGTCTCTTACCAGCTTGAGCGATTGCTTCATGGCAGCGTCGGAAGCCGGCTCCCTTCAGACTTGCATCGGAAACCCCATCGACCGCCTGTATTCCATGCAGAGCTCATACTTTGCCTCTTGAAACCAAATCTAGACCGAGACTACACACTCACGAAAACTTCTGAGCAGCCAAGCCCAGGCCTGCAACACCAGTCTTGTGTACGCCAACGAACCTCAGCTACAAGTCCAACTAGAGACTCAAGGTAGTAAGGACAAGAAAACAAAAAGACTTGTGCTGAAAACAAAACCAGAGCTTGGTTTTGCGCTGTAGGAGTGCTTGAGTCGAACCAGGTTCAAAGCTGTGCTGGCCAAATGTATGTGCGACACGGAACATGTTTTCATCTAGGTTTTGTAGGAAAAGAAAAAATGTGGACATAGACACTCAAACAAATACTTTCAGTGGAGGCAAAGTACTTTTACAGCAGTACACCGAGCTACTGGGTAAACAAGACATGTTAAGACATTAAATAGTCCAACGGCTTCTCTTGCAAAACTCTTCATTTCAAGATTAAGATTTTGTGCTGTGTGCAAACACTACAATATGTTTTTACCAACAACAGCTGACAAAAATGTCTTATCAGAGGCAAAATGAAAAAATGCGGACATGAATGTGGAACTCTTTCAAATGCTTTGGGAAAATAACAGTCGATGTCAAGCCGAAACAGCTGTGTGTTTATAAAGACGACTAGCTATTTATTACGTACATGTGCCAAGTTAACCTACAGAGCTTTATTTAAAACAAATTGTGTTATAGTGAGTATCTTAAACATTTTTATGTGCATCCATGGAAAAAGAAAGTGTAGTATTACTGTAGATGTTTTAAAGGCTGTATATGTTTATTTCACTGTGCTATTTATTTGTCATTTGCATTCTTGGACATTGTAGAGGATGCAGTTTTATGGCCAAATTTGCTGAAATTACCAAAGTTTGGTGTTACTAAAAATAAAGAAATGAAGGAAAAAAGAAAAAAAAAATGTTTTTTTTGTTTGTTTTTTTGTTTTTAGAGTATCAGAAATTTAAATTACAAATATTTTACATGTATTTTTAAGCTGTGGAGTAAATTCTTACATCAAATGTGTGAAAATAAATAAATGAAAAATTACCAAAAGGAATATTTATTGAGCATGTCATGTTTCAGCATGGGAAGTGGGAAACTATTTGCATATTCTCTATTTTCAGCCAGAAATTTTGTAAACTGTAATTTTGGCGGGAAAATTAGGAATCATTCTAATTTGAATCTTTTTTCTTGCCGCTAAAAAATGAGCATTCTGGAGTGGAAAGCATTCCTAGAATGCAGTACATTTTTTATGTTCCCATTATATGTGTTTTAATAAATTGGATATAAAAATAAAAATAAGGATGTAAATCATATTAGTTAATTTTCCTTTCTGACAGTAATGCAATTAAGTGAGCATTGGGTTCAATTTGAAAAACAGCAAATGTTTTAGGAAATATTGCAGGTGTTTATTCAATTATTACATTTCTTTAGTCAAAATTTTCATTGGTAATCTATGTGTCAGGTGTGTCAGTCTTTTGTACTATCCCTTTAACAAAAGCCAGTTCCTTATGACATCATCCTTCAGGAAGTAACATCATTTTAGTGGGAAAACAACAGCACAAATATCAGTAAGTATTAGCAATGGATTTTGTCACAAGTCTGTGATGTTTTGAGGTATTGGTCGGTTTATCTAAATCTAAAACATTCCATCCGGTAAAAAAAATAAATAAAATACAGAAATCAGGGGCGTAGGAATGATCTGAAAACTGGGGGGGTGAAAACTGAAGCATTTCAACTGAACTTTTAAAGTCGCCATGAAATGGAAGTTATGACCAACTTTATTACTGTATTGTGACGTATTTCCGAGTGAAACGGCTTTTCGAACGAGAAAACAAATGGAGGGCGGGGACTTTGTTGACGTTAGGACAAGGCTGGAGCCGTTGTGCAAATACAGATGAACGTGAAACGAGCGAATAGAAGCTAATTTGTCCACGTTTTGAATCACAATACACTGAGCATAAAGAATAAAGAACACTTACTCGAGCGGTATATCCAAGAAACCTCCATCTGCAGAAAAATAGAAATAAACTCCATCGAGTTTCTTTTCGTCCAGCTTTGGCGTCAGCGTGTCTTATTTAGAAGTCATCATTCCTATGCCCTATTCCATATGAAGACATGTGCCTCAGAGCTTCAGAAGGCTGAAAGGTGATAATGGTAAGTCACAACTCATTTTTAAGGAATTGACCCTACAGCATGGATTGTGCTCCTTTCGAAATTACCCTGCGAAGGCATGATCAGCACCAGTTAGAACACAGTCAGACACGCTAGGGGAGGGAGTGTTCTCGTTCTAGAAAGCATTTGATTGGACAACATTTCTCATGCCATTTGTGTCATCATGTCTGTGCCTCGGTCTGTCAAGCCGGAAGAGAGAGACTGCTGATTTTAAATGCTTATATCTTCTGAAAACGAATTTTGTCAGCATTTGGAAGTACACTAGCATATTGATGACCTTAAAGGGAATAAATATAGATTGATTTCATGGCAACTGATAGATAGAACTTAAATAATTAGAGCTAAAATGAAGAAGTCATGTATGAATTTTTTTTTTTTATGACATAAAATTTTATGACTGCTGTCAACCACTCCAAACATTGGTCCCCTCAGCCAGAACCATACAATAAAAGCGTTAAAAAAAATGTCCTTAATACAGGTGTCAAATATGATCTTACATAACAAAATTTCAGAAGCTTGTGTCACCTCTCTGTCTACACTGTAGATCAATTTATTTATTATAATTTTTTATTTTTTCTAAAAATAGATATGCCATAAACATCACCATTACCATTAATCTAAACTCAATATAATGGCCAAACACATGGACACACATGACCCTGATGAAAGAAATCCAGAATGTCTGTCCCCTTCAGTTTTTGGCTGGTGGTTGTACACGAGACATTATAGATCATTCAGTTTTTCAGTGAAAAAATACTAACGATAAAGAGATCCGAGATTAAAAACTCGCTAAAAGTTACCAAAATGTGAAATGTTTTCATCTGTTTAACAACATTAACTTACAATAGTCAATGATGACTTTCTGTTTTTGTAGGTAGTTTACATATATTGTCAACAGCTCAGTGTCTGTCGTGCTAAAGGTAGCAGGCTGCTGAGCATGGGCGGCTCCAGGGCTGGGCTACCGGGGCTTAAGCCACGAATGTTTTCCATAATGCCCTGATTGTTTTGATCATCTTTTTATAGCGACGCTGATTGTGTGTGCATGCAAGAGAGTTTGAGGCATGCGATTGTGGCTGTGTCTTGGAAATTGTGTTGAGTTGGTCCATCCAGATGCAGTAAGTACCAAATATTTAAACGTATAACCCTGAAAACAAGGAGTAATATATACAGATGAATTCGAGGAATTTGCTAACTTTAAAGTCAAGAGCCAGGACATTTGCTTGTTTAGCAAAACTCTTTATTAAGACACGATGCAATAAACTTAGCAAACTTTAGGCGCTCTAGCTATTACTTTTTAACTCTAGTACCAACTTAGCTTGTTTACAACCTGCTTTCTTGTAAATAAACGTAAACACCTGACGAATCAATAAACAATCAATGTTTGTCAAACTACAGTAAGCCGAAAGGGACAAAATAGTGTTGTTGTTTTTTAAATCGCGTTTTAAAGTATAGATGTTAATAGCATGCAATTTCTGATCTTCGAGCATATCTGAGACAAAAGTGAGTGAGACTTGTTTAGTTTACTATATAAATGACACATCATAGATGTATTCAGATTTTTATTATAAAGTGTATTATATTCTGATATTTCATCAAAGGATGGCCCCATATACAAAGAGGTCTGGGCTAAGCCCCGAATGTCCACTGACCCTAGTACCGCCCCTGCTGCTGAGCTCATTAATATTAATCACATTGTTTGCGTTCTCCCGAGCTGATTTGCTGAATCAAAACAGGGACTGTAACGTGAAAACTAGCCAATGGGATTACCACATTTGAGTTAGTTCCATGCACTGCCGAAGCAACCAGCTGGCAGAGGATTCTGCTGGGTCTTAAAGGCTTCGTTTTAGGCAGAATGACTGCACTTTTCCCCTTGCACCACAATTAAGCAAAATACATGTATTAAAATGTAATGATTATTTCTCAAAAAGTGGTGGTGGTGGGTGGGATTGAATTATTTCTAAAAGTGAGGGGGACATGTCACCCCAGTTATAATGCTTGCTACGCCCATGCCATAAATTGCTATGTTATTATTAAAATGTCAATTTCTGGTTAAATAAATATAAAAATGAACTTCAGGTTGACAGCCTCATGTAACCTAATTGTGTCAATCCCTCACTGAGCAATGGCTAACTTTAGCTTTCCATTCATTTTATATTAACTTTTAGTCATTTAGCAGACGCTTTTATTCAAAGCATAAATAATTGTGTAAATAATCAAGTTCTAATGAAACCAGCTGAAGTGCCTGAGCTTGACCAGAGCATATTTCTGAAAGTCTGGGATACCCCTGAAAATAAAATACCTACATATAGATTTTTTTTTAAAAGTGACAACGTTAAGGGGCCTTGGTAGCTCAGCGAGTAAAGACACTGACTACCACCCCTGGAGTTGTGAGATCGAATCCAGGGCGTGCTGAGTGACTCCAGCCAGGTCTCCTTAGCAACCAAATTGTCCCGGTTGCTAGGGTGGGTAGAGTCACATGGGGTAACCTCCTCGTGGTCGCTATAATGTGGTTCTCGCTCTCGGTGGGGCGTGTGGTGAGTTGTGTGTGTATGCCGTGGAGAATAGCATGAAGCCTCCACACGCACTAGGTCTCTGTGGTAATGTGCTCAACAAGCCACATAATAAGATGCGCGGATTGACATCTTAGACGTGGAGGCAACTGAGATTCGTCCTCCGCCACCCGGATTGAGGCGAGTCACTACGCCACCACGAGGACTTAGAGCGCATTAGAAATTGGGCATTCCAAATTGGGGAGAAAAGGGGAGAAAAAAAAAAGTTACAATGTTAAAAAGATACATCATAACAGGATTGTCCTTAATACATTTCAGCAGTGTATAATGCATCATATCACAAATAAAATGAAAGATTTTTAGTGCATGAATCAACTCACTTAAAATGGCAACTGTTTAATGAAACTCCTGTTTGTCATTGCATTGTATACAGTGTCCTCTGCTTATTTTCATAAAGCTAAAATTTCTCAAACTTTGCTGCAGCATTGAATGTCACTTAAAATAACTTACACTCATTGAAAATAACTTTTGGTCTCTTTGTCACTGCCAGTCGCTGTTACACCACCTAAAGGGATAGGTCAAGAAAGTCACATGGGTTTTCAACAACATACTGCAATGGTGAGTAAATTATGCCAGAATTTTAATTTTAGGGTGAACTTAATTTTAGGGTGAACTTACCCCTTAAGGGCGGTCTTGATTTTTGACTGAGACATCCAGTGCCTGTTCGTACCTACACCAAAATCTGTTCATCAGAGCTTTAGCAGGTTTACACGTCTCAAGGGATCCACTTTACAAAGAGACCTTAATAAACAACACTGGTGACCTTTGACCCCTGAGTGCCCCATGAGGTCCTTTAGCACCATGGTTGTCTCGTTCACTTTTGAAGCTTTAAGATGTCTTGTACAGGGAGAGTGTAGCTTGGGACCTTTGGGATTTTCTTTCTTAAAGGGACAGTTCACCCACAAATTAAAATGATGTCATCGTTTACTCAGCCTCATGTCGTTTCAAACACATATGACTTTCTCTCTTACCTGGAACACAAAAGAAGATGTTAGGCAGTTTTAGATGTTAAAACACTTTCTCCTATCCCAGTGTAGCAGGATGGGTTAAACCGATCTGCTTCATTAGGCTGTGTCACATGAATTCTCTGAGCTTATCAGCGCCCTTTCTTTGAGGCACCTCAGCAATATGCTGATTTGTTTAGATAAAGATTTAATGTATTTATTGTTCTCTTGTGTAATTTTAAAAAATTTTGCCGTTCATCTGGCACCCTTTAGACTGTCCTTGTTAGACAGCATAGACCGCTTCGCCACATCTTGGCATAGTCGGCAGGATTTTGCCGTTCATCTGGCACCCCTTAGACTGTACTTGTTAGACAGCATAGACCACTTCGCCACATCTTGGCATAGTCGGCAGGATTTTGCTGTTCATCTGGCGCCCCTTAGGCTGTCCTTGTTAGACAGCATAGACCGCTTCGCCACATCTTGGCATAGTCGGCAGGATTTTGCCGTTCATCTGGCACCCCTTAGACTGTACTTGTTAGACAGCATAGACCACTTCGCCACATCTTGGCATAGTCGGCAGGATTTTGCCGTTCATCTGGCACCCCTTAGACTGTCCTTGTTAGACAGCATTGACCGCTTTGCCACACCAGCTTAATATACAGAAACATTTGTAGTTCACATTGCAAGTAATCCAACCAACATTCTGATTTATATTTTCCTGAAATTCAAAAAGTTAAAGTTTGGCCTTTATTTTTATGGTAACACTTTACAATTAGGTTTCATTCGTTAAAATTAGTTAATCCATTAGGTATCATGAACAAACAATGAACAGTATGTTTTTTTACAGCATATGTTAGTTAATAAAAACACAATTGTTCATTGTTAGTTCACATTAGTTCATAGTGCATTAACTAATGTTAACAAATACAACTTTTGATATGAAAAAAGTAGTAGTATATGATGACATCACCATTAAGCAAGATTAACAAATGCTGTAAAAGTATTGTTCATTGGTATTTCATGTTAACTAATGTAAATGGAAACTTTTTAAAGTATTACCATTTTTATTGTGTGTGCATAAATGACAACAAGCTTTTGTATAAAGGTCTAATTGGGCAAATGTTACCAGCATTACAGTGACTCACCACTTTTTTCTTTGTGCTTAATTACTGTAAATTATATAAGGAAATATTTACCCATCACCCAAGCAATATCTTTCTCATTGTTTTTGTCCCAGCATGACGGGAATAACACAATTTGTCACGCTTGGTTTGAGGCAAACAAGCATGTCATTGACTAACGAACTATCATTTACAGACTGCCTCGTTTTTCGCCCTTTAAACAAAGAGTGTACACAATCACGCCGAGCTTTACATGCATTCAGCTGGAAATTACGGTGCAAGACAGATGTCAATGTGCTTTACGCCTCACAACACAAGCACAACCCTGCAGGTCATACACAGGCCAGACTGTGATCTGTGAATGTGAAGATTCCTGATATAGGCAGTATTCCAGTGTCATTTCATACATTTTGTTTTTTGTTGTATTTTTCCGCCTACTAATAATGTTAATCAAGGTGGGGGTGTTTTTAGATGAAAAAATAACAGTCAGAAATTACAGGATAAAAAAACTAGACAAACTTTGATGTTATTTTGAAAAAAGCCAAGGCAAGACTGTAAGACAGACCATCAGACTGATAGTCAGAATTGGCTTTGTGAAGGTTTGTTTAATTTTACATTTTTAACAGTTGTATTTTGAATGGTTTTGGTCCGTTTGAACATTCCGTCAGTGTAAGTGTAAAGGGACGACATGGCGCGTTCTAAAATTCGAAACAACTGTTTTCTATGAAGGTACGCACACTGTTACCGCCGCTTGCCGTCTGTCGCAGCACTCAGCTACGACTCCGGAGGCTGCTCAAATTCCTGCCGCGCCACGGAATGCAACTCGCATAATTTTCTTTAAATTCAACCCAAATCATTTTCAAAGGACAAATATTTATTTATTCTAGTGTTGTTCATTGTTGAAGTAGGGAAAAATCTTAACTTTTGTGTATACTGTCTACAACCTGAACTGCATCGATGTACCCCATGTTTGATACCTGTGCCGTATCCTATCCACGACACGACGTGGTGTGGCACTTCTCGTCCGGTGTGCGACCACCTTAACGGGAGGCAGCTGGTACGTGATAGCTGTGCGGTATGTGTAAACCTCACTCACCTGGCCTCAACGGGTGCACTAGCGTCTGATGCAACAGGCTGTAGCCTTTAGCCTCCTTATTAGCGCTCCTGCCTCCCATGTCGGCTGATGCCGGTTCAAATCCTGCTCAGAGTGGTTCAAGCAGAACCGATAAGTATACAGGTTTTTTCAGATATTTGATTGCCTGCTATGGGAAAACTGAAAGTCTTTTCAGTTAGAAAAGACATAGCACACTAAGTCAGAACAGTCTGAAGGTCTGTGCCAAGTTTGGCAGATGTAGCTTGAAAGCTCAAGGACGAGTTACATTTAACAATTTTGTTCTTTGTTTAGGGATTTTGGAAAAACCCTAGTAGTAAGTAGTCCAACAAAACAGAATTAACAGTCACAATTTAGTTTTTCATGACCACAACCAGGTGCAGTAGCCAAGCGTGCTGATGAAATGTTTTTTTTTTTTAAAGCAAAATCAAAAATCTGCTTATTCAAAACAACTGACATCATTTACATGATATTGTGACAACGTTTCAGATTATTCTCTGCTTTCAACGTCAAAACATAAACAGGCATGTTCACAACACATGCATATTGGGTAAACGGTGAAAAATGGTAAAGGCATTTACATGCACCGTTAAATTGCGTTAATGGGCAAAAATCCATGTGTGCCAATCAGTTTATGCTTTAACCATTTATAACCTTTCCCAGATAAAAAATAAAATTTAAGGCATTTACACAGCCTGGTCTCATGAACATTATGTGACCATGGCAACATTTTCTCAAAATGAAATTACTTGCCTTATTACACCTTTCGCAGTAGGGGGCACCAAAAGCGAGTGAAATGGTATCGTAAATGGAGGTTTTAATGAGCAAAACGCACTGTACATCCCTAACATAAAACTTTAACCTCAACCTAGCCGAAAGTGTCCAAAAAGCAAATAATAGGTGAAAAAAGCAGATATCCTAAACCTAAACGATAGTGTCCAAAAATGCGAAAAGCAATCACATTTCATGTTGCTTCTATGACACTTTCGTCTCACGTGTCAGTTTGTGTGTTTGGCTGGGCTTGAACTGCGGACTTCTGAGTCCCCGGGGGCTCACGTATCCAGCCAAATAACTGAATGTGTTATTATTCTGATTGCTAGCTTGCGTTATGAATCACGGTCTGACAGCATTTCTTTCAGAACATAACAACGCATAAAACTGAACTTGCATCGAGTATGTTTGCCTTACAGGTGTGGGGAAAACACATTCTCTCTGTTTCATTCTTTCATTTATAAGTTCATCACTGCGAGGACATTGACACTTTAAGCTAATTAGCTGCTGGTTGTGCTAAGCAATGGAAACTTCACTCTGGCATGAGACCCCTGAGGGCAACACTGCTGACATCGCCACAACAGGGTGAGCTCTGATTGGCTGAGCCAAGTTTGTCAGTCTTTGAGAATGACTGAAAGCTCACCCAGCTAACCCTTGGAGCTGTTTAGTTGTCATTCTCACTTCAGTTGAATTACTGCCATAGTTCTTCTCACCTCTGAGCTTCACTCCCCTCCCTTGAACTATGGGAGGTGTCTAGGCATGAAAATAAATGGCAGCTTAAGGAGTGTTAGCGCACACTAGCTTGACCTTTTTGTACTCTGAACTTTGATGCTGATGGTCCATTAACTGATCAAAATAAAAGCACTGGCTGTTTGAAAATAAGAAATATAATAAGACAGTGAGGTCTATGCTTAAGTTTATGTTTAAAACATCCATCCATCCATCCACTTTTCGTTTTAAATCATCCATCCATCCATCTATCTTTTATTTAATATAGTCTATCTATCTATCTATCTATCTATCTATCTATCTATCTATCTATCAAATTTTCATTTAATATAATCCATCATCCATCCATCCATCCACATTTCATTTTATATCATCAATTCATCCATCTACCTTTTATTTAATATAGTCCATCCATCCATCCATCCAACCATCCATCATCCATCCATCCATCCATCCACTTTCATTTTAAATCATCCATCCATCAATCCATCCATTTATCTACTTTTCATTCAATATAGTCCGTCCATCCATCCATCCATCCATCCATACTCTTTTCATTTTATATCATCCATCCATCTACTTTTCATTTAATATAGTTTGTCTATCTATCTATCTATCTATCTATCTATCTATCTATCTATCTATCTATCTACTTTTCATTTTATATAATCCATTCATCAACCCACCCATCCATCCATCCATCCATCCATCCATCCATCCATCTATCTCCATCCATCCGTCTGTCCGTCTCTGTCTAAATAATTTAAAATAACATTAAAAGACTAAACTGTATGTTTAGTCTTTTAAACTGGTATATTTTAGGAGTTAGGCCTGTCTATTTAAAAGGTTATCATAAATGTATTACTTTTAAGATGGACAATATAGGTCTGGCTGGTTAGAATCACCTAAATCCACCCCAGGCAATTAATAAACCAAAATAATCACTGACAATGTCAATGACCCCATATAAATTTCATTGAGATATCTAAAGTAACTCATCATAATTTATAGCTATAGCTAGGCTCCACTATTACATCCATAGAGTGATGCCTCCTCCTCAATTGTGTCCATACATCACAACCTATCCATTAAGGTGTGATTATGAGAAAAGCTTGTGGCAGGGGACTCTGTGCTGGTTAGGAGGAGTTCAGTGAACTAACTGTTGCAGGAGAGGAGATAACAGGCCTAAGGGCAAGTGACATGCTAATGGTGAGAGTCTTGACCTCTTTGACCCCAAACACCCTTAGACCGGCTTAGACCAACGACACCCGCTGCTTTAATCAAACACACTCATATCTCCGTTCCCACGAGACATAGATTACTGCAAAAAGACAAAGGATTGATATTATCGATTGTCAGATTTTCATAATTTTTTTTAAATCTATGCAGTTAACATATAGATTGTGTTGATTTTCTCAGGTGCAGTTAACATTATTGATAGGCAAGAACGTAGAACACCAAACACTCCTTTTTATTTTTTCATATGAGTAAATTAATTTTATTTATGATATTTGGTGACTCACAAAAATGCATTTCAACCCAAAATAAATGGGTAGAAAAATAAATAATGTTTTGCAAAAAGAAAACAAAGCACATTTCAAAAGATTTCTGCATTGCTACAAACAAGCATTGCATTTTCCTCCCAAATTCTCATTACTGTAATGTGTCCAGACATTTTACTTTTGAGTACATTTGTAATTCTCATTATATTCTCATTATTGTAAAACAGTAATTATTTATTCTTATCGCAGTAAAGAATACTCTAATAGAATGGTTTTAAAATGAAAGTCAGCATCAGTTAAAGAGCACCTATTATGGTTTTTCAAATATTACCTTTCATGTAGTGTGTTATATAGCTGTTTATGAATGTAAAAAAGTCTGCAAAGTTTCAAAAATCAAAGTGCACGACAAATGGCATTATTGACTCCCAAAAGAAAGAACCGATTCTGAACACCTGAAACGAGTCGTTAGTAATTCAAGACTTACTTCCTGTACTAACCTACATAATTTGGTAACAAAAAACCCGCCTCTGGTCTTCACTGGCTGCTCGAACAGCTTTGACCCGCCCTCAAACACTACACTAAGTGGTAGACCAATCACAACAGACTGGGACATCTGACCAATCAGAGCAGAGTATTCTCTCTGAAAGGAGGAGTTTAGAATGAATCCTTTAGAACGAATCATTGAACGAGTTGTTTTTGACACTGGGAAAAAAAGGTAATGCTGCAATTTAAATTATGAGCATATTAAAGTGTTTTTTGACCTTGGATGCATGTAAATCTATTGTATGAGACCTTTAAAACAAAATTAGGCACGTTTAAAAACCATAATAGGTGGTCTTTAAAGGCAGTAAAACAAAAACAACCATGGTGTATAAATTCTTCACAATTCAAATAATACATAATAAATATATGATATAAATGAATGAAAATTTGTTTTTTATTCCCTTTATGGTAATGAGAATGGGGTAACTAATCAATGCTGGCAAGTGACCATGGTATAAGCGAGATAATCCCTGGTTAGGTGTGCGTTAAACAATTTGAATGCACTTTGTGGAGGCAACCACCCTCCGCTTCGTGTCTGTGGTTCTTTGCCTCCACGTCGTGCAAAAATCATTTAACGCACACCTAGCTGTGGATTATCCCACTTATACAATGGTCACTTGCCAGCATTGATTAGTGACAGCTGTCATTTATTTTTACAGTGCAAATTCTGACTGGAAAAATACCAATTTATCTACGGGTCATTAGGTCTACAGTTCTGCCCGTTCTAAATCAGACACAGAGATAAAGTAGTGCAATAATATTGCAGTTTTTTGGAGACCAAAAAAGGCAAGTTTATTGTATAAACAGCCACAGTTATCAGCTGATGATCATCTCAAAACGGCCAGTATACAGTATTGTTCTACCTAGCTTGATGTTGATGCAGAAATTATATAGACTGAATATTTTTCCGCTTCTCACCTTCAAACGAAAAACACATTCATGAACTGGCACAAGACATCCCAATGAGCTAACTGATCTATTCAAATTGTCAGTTGCTATTGGAGTGTGTTTTGGTGTTCACATTTTATTATTGTGGAGCTTACTGGTTCACGTCTCTGGAATGCAGGGAGGGGTTAGTGTGTTTAAAGCCGGACTTGGATGTCGAGGACCTGAGGCGCCGTACGCCTTGCTGATGACCCCTGTGGGTTAACTCAGGCCTCTAGCTAGTCGTGCCCTTATGTTGCTCCTAGCAACAGCCACTTTCCCATGGAGCTGAGTATAGGAATTGGCCAGTCAGTGACCTAAGGAACCAAACAATTGCTAAAAGTGAATCCATTGAAAGTCTTTTATGAACTCGGTATTTCCTAAAAAGCTTTCTTTCGGTCGTTGTGATACCCTGTGTGTTAACCATGTTAATAAATGATTTCTTCAAGTTCACTTTGGGCAGATATACAGTATTTTGCTTGAGAGTTAGTTTCAAAAATAGCCTTTCCTCAAGTTTCCTCATTGATTTTTTTCCTCGGCTTGCTTAACAAATGATGATGTGTTGTTCTAACTGTGGTTAAGTGATTTACAATCGCTTTGCCACCCCTGACAAAAAGCATCGATATCTTAAGACAGTTTGTTTTTTGGAGCAGTTGGTGTATTTCACTACAGATACATTCTTGAAAAAAATACATGGCAGCTCTAATTTGGTTTGTGCTTTTATATATATATATATATATATATATATATATATATATATATATATATATATATATATATATATATATATATATATATATAAATAGTATATATATTTTTTGTATGACAAAAAAAGTTTTCCCCTTTTTTTTAACTACTACAGCGCCACTTCTGAATGCAATGAGATGAAAAGACCTTGCATTGTAAAATAATGGCTAGAAAACTCTATTGAGTTGTCCTCAGGAACTACACGCAAAAACAGCGCGACCAGGGTAGTCCAATTCAAAACCGTTCTTTTGATGAGTATTTTTAATTAGTGGTACCCCAGAGGGTCGCCAAGAGGTGCAAGGGGGAAAATTAAAAAAATGTAAGTGTAAAAATAAAAATAATTTAAAAGAGAGAGAGAGAGGGAGAGAGAGAGAGAGAGATTTTTAAAACACATTTATTACAATGTATTTCCACTTATTAAAAAAAAACCATTAAAAAACACCTAAATAAATAAGAAAAAGAAAGAAATACAATGTAAAATTCTCCATTGCCATTCACTTCTTCAAAGTCCATGTCTATTAATTTTTCTGATTCCAGAAGAATTCCACCATGCTCCTCTAAATTAGGTGAAATCAACAACTTTGGAAAAAGATCTTTTTCACTAGGAGTAATTTCTCCATCACAATATTTCCTGAGTAAATCAGTCTCTTCTACTGTAAGGAGAGTCTGTATCTTTTGTAGTAATTTTTTAATCATTCGAGTGGATCTAACTCCCAATTGCATTGACATCCCATCCACCTCAATAAGATTACCAAGCTCTGATGATGCGGCCCGGAATGCCGTCTGGACCCGCGGCTTTACGTATATTCACCCGTCGGAAGGATCGGGTTACATCCGCTACAGAGACGGAGAGTGAACTAACCTCTGTAGCTTCGGCCGTGTGAGCTCTCTCCGCGAGGGCGGTGTTATTTCCCTCAAAACGAGCATAAAAAGTATTTAGCTCATCCGGGAGAGAGGCAGCAGTGTTCACGGCGGAGTTTTTATTCCCTTTAAAGTCCGTGATGATATTGATTCCCTGCCACATGCTTCTAGAGTTGGTGGTGTTGA
The DNA here is from genome assembly GCF_019703515.2 of Myxocyprinus asiaticus. Classification (NCBI taxonomy): domain Eukaryota; kingdom Metazoa; phylum Chordata; class Actinopteri; order Cypriniformes; family Catostomidae; genus Myxocyprinus; species Myxocyprinus asiaticus. The sequence goes on from NC_059347.1 coordinate 59,478,060, forward strand.
ACTGTCCTTCAATCTTGTTCCTGTACTGACGTTTTGCTATTTCGGAGGGCATAGCTGGCTTGTTTATACTCCTCCGCATTCCCGGAATTAAAAGTGGAGGTCCGCGCATCAAGTGCCGTGCAAACATCGCTATTGATCCAAGGTTTCTGGTGTGGGTAGATCCGTATTGTTCTGGTCGGAACAACGTCCTCTACGCACTTTCTGATGAAACACTTTATGCTATCAGCGTAAAGCTCGATGTTGTCATCAGAGGCGGACCGGAACATCTCCCAGTCCACGTGAGTAGCGTAGAATCTGACTGGTCCAACCAGCACTGGATCGTTCTGAGAGTGGGTGCTTCCTGTTTCAGTTTCTACCTGTAAGCGGGCAGAAGCAGAATGGAAGATTGGTCCGATTTGCCAAATGGTGGGTGGTGGAGGGATTTGTAGCCGTCCCGGAAGGGAGAGTAGCAATGGTCCAAAACCCGGTCCCCTCGTGTGTTAAAACTGATGTGTTGGTGGTATTTTGGTGCGACTGATTTGAAGCTGGCTTTATTAAAGTCCCCGATCACAATGAACGCGCCTCAGGGTGCGCGGTTTCCTGCTTGCTTATAATCCCATACAGTTCCTTGAGTGCCTGGTCTGTGTCGGCTTGTGGCGGGATGTATACAGCAGTGATAATGACAGCTGTGAATTCCCTGGGTAGCCAGAATGGTCGACACAGAAGCATGAGAAATTCCAGATCAGGAGAGCTGAAAGACTTGATAGAATGTACGTTCCTCTGATCACACCAGGGTTTGTTGATCATAAAACATATACCACCTCCTCTAGTTTTACCTGAGAGGTCTTTCGCTCTATACGATCAGTGCACGGAGAACCCCGCGGGTTCAATGGCTGAGTCTGGAATCTCAGCAGACATCCAAGTTCTGTAAGGCAGATAATGCAGCAGTCCCTCGTCTCTCATTGGAAAGAGATCCGCGCTCTCAGCTTGCAGAGTTTGTTGTCCAGAGACTGAACATTTGCCAGTAGAATACTGGGTAGCGGGGGTTGATTTGCATGACGCCTTACTCTGATGAGAACGCCGGCTCTGTTTCCCCTTTTCCTTTTGCATTTCCATGGCCGGGCAGCCCAAACAAAGGGCTCCACTGGTGTGTTTGTAAACAGCGGGTCGGCATTGAGGAATTTGAAGTCCGGTTTACGGTGTGTAATTGCAGAACCAATGTCCAAAAGTGTTTGTCGTAGACAATAAGGAAGACAACATCCAAGACAAAAAAAAACATAAGAATTGTAAACAAAACAAACAAAACACTACAATTTTGTGTCGGAGCTCGCAACGCAGCAGCCATACTCGGCGCCATCTTGAGTCCACTGTGGTGAGCGATGTTTTCCAGGCACCTGCATATCAAATGACCAGACTTTCCACAACCAAAACACTTCATCGTGTCTGTAGTAACAAAAACTGTGTAATCAAAATCATCCACTCTGAACTTAAGATTTAAGTCAAGATCAGCTCTGTTTCCATTCAATATCATATACGTGAATCGCCTGAACGACACGTTTCACCAACTCCGATTTATTCCCTATAGTGATCTTTTTCATGGGAGCAATCAGTTTGCCAAAGCGTGACAATTCTTTAGTCAACATCTCATCTTTAATGAAAGGGGGAGCATTTGAAATGGTAACTTTTTTAGCGGGGGTAGAAAGAGGTAGTACTTGGGTAAATAAACCATGTACGTTTATTCCCTTTCCAACCACTTCATTCGCTTTCTCTACTGTACTCAGGAACAGCACAAAGGAGTTATTCATTCTGGACTCCGCTAACACACACTCATGACCCACTACATCACCAACCGCCACACTACACTCCTCCACACTCCCCGCAGCCACCACCTTCACTCCGTGGCACCGCGTGAGTGAATCTAGAGCCTTAGCTCCCTGAGTCGCCATGCTTTCCAGTACGAAGACTGGTTTAGGCGCTCAGTTAATAATTAGACTTATCTTCAAATTTCACAACAAAATAAAACTAACCCAACAACAAAAAACTAAAAAAAAAAAGGAGAAAAAAAAATTCTTTTAAAGCCACAGCGGGCGCAAAAGACCACACAATCACCACACCACTCACTCTGCTCACTCAACAAACGCCCGCACATGCACACAGAGAGAGAGATTTATTTTTTATTTTATCCCCTTTTTCTCCCAATTTGGAATGCCCAATTCCCACTACTTAGCAGGTCCTCGTGGTGGCGCGGTTACTCACCTCAATCCGGGTGGTGGAGGACAAGTCTCAGTTGCCTCCACTTCTAATCCGCACATCTTATCACGTGGCTCGTTGTGTTTTAAATATATATGTTGTATTGGTTTTTTTAAAATTTAAATATTTATTTATTTATTTTTTAAATTAATATGGCTCAGCAGAGGCTCTTGCATCTGTAGGAAACACAGTTCTTCTTTGTCTCCACGAAGGTATATGCAATTGCTATGATCCTTTAAAATTGAGCCATAATGAGGCATCTTAAAAAGCAGCATGTTTTTGTTGCTTCCTACCATTTTCACTGGGAGCATGCCTTAAAACAGTATAATGCCTTATTATGTTGTCTAGGTCTCTATTTTACCTATTCATCTTTAATTCATTTCTTTAATTTCGGTCTTTGCACTGAATCTGGCCGCCTGAAAGACATTCAGATGTCATGTCTCTTCGTGCAGCTTTCACTTGCTATCAGACACAGCCACGTGTGAGTAATCGTGTTTCAGGCCAATATAACACTGAGCAAAGTAAGAGCGCTTGGCACACATAGCTGTAGTTCATAAAGCTTTACCGCAGATCTGTAAACTGTGTTGTGACAGATCTATCCGTTTATTTGCCCGCTTGTTATGAAACTCCGGTTGGAAGCGTTAACCTTACGTCTATAAACTTATAAAGCTATAAACAGAGATTACACGCCAAGCTGCTCATTGGGTTTCCCCTGTGAGCTGTTTGCTTTAGCACGATATAGGGCTGTACTAACTTTAACAACTTGTTTATATATATAATTTTTAATTTTGCTTATCTGCCTGATCTACAGAATACACAAAGAATAAGAGTGTTATATATAGCACCGTTAATATAGCAAGTGAGATAGCACTGATTGTTTTGCCATGTAGCTGTGCATGGAAAATTATATGTTATGGATTTAATTAAATGCAAACAATAAGATTTTTACATTTCTGAAGAAAAAGTGAGTTGTACTTGCCCGTGCAAAACATGTGTGTGATTGGGTGGTTGTCAGTGAGTTGCTATGTGTTAGCTAATATGTTCTCAGTCTTGTTAGTGCATTTTTTGTGGCTGCTAGGGTGTTCTGGATGGTTGGTTTTGTTGCTTACCCGCATCAAAATAGTCAACCCTGATATTCTGGTCTCTACGTAGATTATGGCTTGTGTCCCTCTTTCAATATATGTCTATGGGACTGTTTTCTTGCCTCTCAGGCGAGAATCTACTAATCATACTGCTTAGAAAAGTAACACGTGTAACAAATGTCCACAATGCAAAGTTTAATACTTTTGTTTAATTCCAATTTTTCTCATATGAGTAACCATAAGTATGAGCAACCATAAGTGCCTTTGCATGCACCGTTCTTTAGTTATGCATTCAAACTGATCAAATGTGTGACCCAAGCCCTAACCTTAACCTCTTTTACCAATGCATTCACTCTCAATCTTAAAACCCGGAGGGCACTATGCCTTCACATCAACATTCAAATGAAATGTGAAAAATGCTATTAGGGTGAGGAAAAAATATATATATTCAAATGGGCTTGACCTGCACGGCAGTGAAAAGAGCTTTTCCAGTAACAAGCTACATTTTCCAACGAGTAGCACTGTAGCATCACAAAAACCTACATTTGTCTCATTATATTGCGAATGTAGCAATGGAGTCGAGCTCAAAAGTACTGGGTCAAAATCCAGCTCGCCCTCATTTTTATGGCAGCCTTAGGTTATGTGTCCTTACTCATTTTTAGGTGGGCATACGCAAAATCCTTAGATAATATACGGTGTTTGTTTGTGAATGCCCTCGACTACACTACAGCAACTGTTAGTTTCTCTGAACATTCACATCCATATCTTGTCATGTAAAGTATGACTGTGTTAAATTAATAAACATTTCTTTGTCAATTTTACGTTTCGTGATTGCATGCGAGGGCATTTTGGCTGCAGTTCCACCAATTGTAAAACTACAGCATATGATTTGGATGTAATGTTTCTGGTTGGTTACTGGGATATATTTTCCAAGGCTATAATAATACAAGTCTGGCACGATTCATTAACCAGTCCAGTAAGAGCGGTCAAACGGTCAGTGTTCCTCACGCTAATCTGAAGCAGTCTGGATTTTTTTTTTTTTTACCTCAAACCACAAAAGCAATAATGCTGCATTTGGCTAAAATGTTTTTTTTTTTTTTTTTTATGATATGACCTCAACGAAATAATCAGTTGATAAACAGCTAGCTATGCAAGCTAGAAGGCCAAAAAATATGAACCTACAGAATTTACACTTTCAAAAATGAAAATTCTGTCATCATTTACTCACCTTCATTTATTTGATCTTCTCCATAAAATCTGAGATAAAATGATTTCCAATTTTGCCTATTTTTTGTTTTTGTTTTACTCAACTAAACATGTTTTCGTGATTATTAGCCAACTTTATTTATCCTCTAGCTCTTGCGTAACGACGTAATGTAAATTTAGTTATGTGTCGTCTATTATAGCCTAAATATTTCAATGAGTCATCAATTATTGTGTCATGACTTAACCTATGAACTTGGCCTATGAAAACCATATTTAAATTAAGAATCAGAATTAGAATGAGATTTATTGCCAAGTATGCTACACATACAAGGAATTTGTCTCGGTGACAGAAGACAAACAATACAACAACAAGACAGAGATAATAAAAATAAAAAATAGAATAAAAATAAAAAGCGAAATACACAATAAGGTGACTCCAGCCAGGTCTCCTAAGCAACCAAATTGGCCCGGTTGCTAGGGAGGGTAGAATCACATGGGGTAACCTCCTCGTGGTCTCTCTAATGTGTGGTTCTCGCTCTCGGTAGGGCTCTCAGTGAGTTGTGTGTGGATGCCGTGGAGAATAGCGTGGGCCTCCACATGCACTACGTCTCCGCGGTAACACGCTCAACAAGCCACGTGATTAGATGCGCAGATTGACCGTCTCAGACACTGAGGCAACTGAGATTCATCCTCTGCCACCCGGATTGAGGCGAGTCACTACGCCACCATGAGGACTTAGAGCGCATTGGTAATTGGGCATTCCAAATTGGGGAGAAAAGGGGGAGAGAAAAAAAAAAGAAATACACAATAAGACAAAAAATATATATACTGTATGTATGTATGTACAAATACAAATCTGTTATATACAGATAATGCAAGGGAATGTAATGACAGAAGAGGCAGTATATGTTGGATAAATAGAAATAGACTAAGCTGTGTATTGCACATAATTATTCCTCAATGGAGCGGTTTTAACTGTTCATGAGATGGACAGCCTGAGGGAAAAAACTGTTCTTGTGCCTGACGGATCTGGTGCTCAGTGCTCTGTAGCGCCGGTCAGAAGGCAACAGTTCAAAGAGGTAGTGGGCTGGCTGAATGGGGTCAAGAGTGATTTTTCCAGCCCTTTTCCTCTTTTCCTTTACCATAATAATAATATAGTTAATAGGTATCTATGAAACCTTTGTCCAGTGGGCTGCAAGAATCCTGAAATTGCCTGTAAAATGTAGTCTCCCAATTCAACCCTAACTACTTTTTATGATGCTTTCATGGTGCTTTTTTGTCCTTTATGCATATACAGTGGATATAAAAAGTCTATACACCCCTGTTTAAACAAAGATAAAGCATATCAGAATTTTTGCACTTTTAATGTAAAAATTACAACCTATGCAGTGCCATTGAAAACAAAAGTGACACATTTCAGGAAAAAATAAAATACAATTTGAATAACCTAACTGCATAAGTGTGCACATCCCTGAACTAATACTTAGTTGAAGCACCCTTTGATTTTATTACAGCACTCAGTCTTTTTGGATAAGAGTCTTTTAGCTTGGCTCATCTTGACTTGGGAATATTTTTCCACTCTTCTTTGCAAAAACGTTCCAGATCTGTCAGATTGCAAGGGCATCTCCTGTGTACGGCCCTTTTCATGTCCCCCCACAGATTTTCTATTGGATTCAGGTCTGGCTGGCTGGGCCATTCCAAAACATTCATATTTTTTTTTGCTGAAGCCATTCTTTTGTTGGATGTGAGCTTTGGATCATTGTCATGCTGAAAGGTGAAAGATCTCTTCATTTTCAGCTTTCTAGCAGATGCCAGAAGGTTCTGTGCCAAAATTGGCTGGTACTTTGAGCTATTCGTGATTCCCTCCACCTTCACTAAAGCCCCAGTTCCAGCTGTAGAAAAGCAGCCCCAAAGCATGATGCTGCCACCACCATGCTTCACCGTGGGTATGGTGTTCTTTTGCTGATGTGCTGTGTTATTTTTGCACCAGTCATACATTTTGGGCAAGAAGTTCAATCTTGGTCTCATCAGACCATAAAACATTTTTCCACATGGTTTTGGGAGACTGGATATAGGTTTTTGCGGTCTTGGATGTTTTTTTTTTTTCATCAGAAAAGGCTTGCGTCTTGCCACCCTGCCCCATAGCCCAGACAGATGAAGAATACAGGAGATAATTGTCACATGTAGGGAGCAACCAGTACTTGCCAGAAAGAGCTGCAGCTTCATTAATGTTGCTGTAGGCCTCTTGACAGCCTCCCTGACCAGTTTTCTCTTTGTCTTCTCATCAATTTTGGAGGGACGTCCTGTTCTTGATAATGTCACTGTTGTGCCATACTTTCTCCACTTGTTGATGACTGTCTTCACTGTCTCCATGGTATATTGGAAAAAATTTTGTAGCCCTCACCTGAGTGATACCTTTCAACAATGAGATCCTGTTAATGCTTTGTAAGCTCTTTGTGGCCCATGGCTCTTGTAGTAGCACGCAACCAAGAAAATGTCAGAAAAATCCTACAAGAACAGCTGAGATTTGTTTGGAGTTAATCAGAGTCACTTCAGGTGAAGACAGGTGTGTACTGTTTCACATGAACTTGATGATTGGTTGATTCTGAACACAGCCACATACCCATTTATAAAAGAGTGTGCACACTTATGCAGTTAAGTTATTCTAAGTTTTTTATTTTTATTTTTTTTCTCTGAAATGTGTCACTTTTGTCTTCAGTGGCATTGCATAGGTTGTAATTTTTACATTAAAGGTGCAAAAAGTCTGATATGATTTATCTTTAATTTTTTACATAAAAAAACCTGCTGTTTTAACAGGGGTGTGTAGACTTTTTATATCCACTGTATGTATATATATATATATATATATATATACCTGTATATACCTGTTTGTCATGTGACCCTCATGTTTCAGGTGTTTTGTTCTCATTGGTTTATAGTCATTGTCTTGTTACCCATGTCTGTGTATTTAAGCCGTCATGTTAGCCATTGTCCTTGGTTGAATGTTTTTTTTTGGTGGCGGTGGTGGTTTGGCAGGTTAGTGACAATTGTGCTGTGATTGAAGAGGATGGAGATGGGAAGTTTGAATGGAGAAGATGCATCTTCAAACATAGATGGAGAGGGTACCAGGTTCAAACTGCACATAAAAGTAAAATAGGGAATCCGATTCGGATGACAACATAACAGAAGCAGGAGGAAGGGATGATAAGACAAGGAGGATGGAAGTTGAGTACAAGGCTATGGTAACGTTTTCTGCTGTAGTTGAAAACAACAATAACCAAATGAGATTGACCAAACTAATAAAAAAAAATCCAAAATGTGCACGATACTTTTTTCTGTGGATAAGAAACCAAAAGATGCCACACTGAACATAAAGGAGATAGGAAGGGTTGCTGTAAAAGTCCATATACCGGGAGAAACATTAAGGGAGTGATCACATTTCTTTGGCTGATGAAGTGTTAAAAACACAGATAAGGAGTGAAATGGTGACAGAGGTGCAACGTTTATCTACAAACAGGAATGGTAGAAGAGAAGCAAGTACCACAGTGTTAATAACACTTAACTGCAAAAGCCTACCAGAATGTGTACAAATAGGATATGTCTGCTATATGGTACGCCCATATGTACATCCTCCACTTGGAGCAGTGTGTGAAGGGAAGAGGAGATGCTGCAAATGTGGTGGAGATCATGATTATGGGCAATGTGGGGAAGGTGTTAAACCAAAGTGCTGTAAATGTGCTGGGTTGGTTTTGTTGACACTAATAAGCCATTAGACTAATCACTTTCAGAAAAATACCATGAGGCTACCACAGTACCACAGCTCCCTCTACACAGATTATGCAGTCTGTGTAGGGAACCAACTCCCTAGGGGGGCACCATCATACTCTAGGGGGAATCAGAAACTCAGCCGGCTGCCCTTACTCGCATGCTATATGTTATTCACAGTCGATCGCCTCGTGCTCATACATTCTCATTGCGCCTTCGCACTGTGCACCACGTTACCAGGGTAATGCCATGGTACTGAATGATTGATCATTATACTGTCATGGTACTCCAAGGTACTTTAAAAAATACCATGGTTTTATTAAGACACATATCATAAACATGGAGTTATCACAGACCATGTCTGAAAATAAATAAATAAACAAGTGTGTTACCATGGTGATTTTTGTGAGAAATATAACAGAATAGGCTATTATTTGTGATAAAGCAGAATTTTTTTTTTTTTTTTTTTTTTACAGTATATATATATATACAAGAAAATGGTTAAATACTCAAAAATTAGTTACATATTTTTAATTACTACTCATTCAAAAAAATACAAATAAAAAATTCGCCCCTGTCCCTGCTAAGGTCTGTGCAAGTCACTGCTTCAGTTGATCAAATTCAGGCACGTCTTGGACAGTCTGTGGGTTCTTCTACATCCCAAGAGCCTTTAGGCTGTCAGAGAGGTAAAACTAAAATATTACATTTCTGATTTTACAATGGAATGCCCAAAGTGTAATTGCTAATGGTCAAGAATGTAAAAAAAAATTATAAATGAATTAACAAATATGCCTGATATTATTTGTGTACAAGAAACTTGGTTTACACCGCCCTTAGATTTCGTTATTCCAGGATACAGATCGGTGAGGAAGGATAGGGTTGAAACGGGTGTTGATGGGTGTGCAGCTGTAACCTGTCCTGCTCGACCCACTCTGATTGGGAGTTGAATTGGCGTTTCCGGCATAGGAGGCGGGCGCACTAATGAAGAGGCTAAAGGATACAGCCTTTAATGTCAGTCACTAGTGCACCTCTTGAAGTCAGGGGAGTGAGGTTTACATACTGCACAGCTAGCTACCAGCCGGCTCCTGTTACACTCACCCCCCTAAACCTCACTCCCATATGGGTCACGGCACCTCTGTAACCGGCCCTGCTCGACCCTCTCCGAATGAGATTTGAACCGGCATAGGAGGCACAGGAGGCGGGCGCGCTAACGAAGAAGATAAATGCTACAGCCTCTAACATCAGTCACTAGTGCACCTCTTGAAGTCAGGGGAGTGAGGTTTACATACTGCACATCTACCTACCAGCTGGCTCCTGTTACACAACTTTTGTAAAGGATGGGGTAGCATATAGAGAGATAGTAGTAGAAACACAAAATTTATGTATTGTGGTTGAGGTGTGGATGTTAGTTGGGAAAGTAAGAGTATTTGATTTTTTATAATCCTTGTAAGTAATTAATAATTGAAAGTTCAAATACAGTTGGGGTGATAGTAATAGAAATGTAATATGGCGTGGGGATTTTAATTCTCATAATATTCTTTAGGGGAGCTCTAGCACTGCTAGAAATGGTGTAGTAGTGGAAGAATACATAAATTAACATTCACTGGTATGTTTAAATTATGGAAGAGGAACCAGAATTAACATTAGAGACTCAGCAATGTCCTGTATAGATTTAATATTAGTATCAGGAACAGTTGCATTAAAATGTCAATGGGATGTATTAGAAAACACTATGATTGGAAGTGATCACTTTCCCATAATATGTAGAGTAGGTATAGATATGATTAAGAGAACAATGAAAAAAAAAAAAAAAAAAAATTCGGAAATGCTGACTGGGTGAAATTTAATAAAATATGTATTGAGGGATTGATACATTTTAATATGGATGGAAATATAGATATGTGCACTGACAAATTAACATCAGTAATAATGAGAGCAGCAGAGGAGTCCATTCCTATGTCAAAGGGCAGTGGAAGGAGGAAGATTGTTCCATGGTGGAATGATGACTGTACTGAAGCTGATAAAAGCAGAAATTAAGCGTTTAGGGTGCTGAGAAGAACATTAGTACCAGAATCCCTTAGCTACCAGAGGAAAAGGTCACAGGCAAGGAGAGTTATTAAACAGGGTAAAAAGACATACTGGAAAACATTTTGCTCTTCAATAGGAAGAGAAACGCAGCTAGGAGATGTATGGAGTGTGTTAAAAAAGATAACTCTTACCTGTTGTACGGCCAAGAATAAATCTCATAAATCTTGTTCATTAATAGTGATTGTTACAGTAATATAGTAGCCTATGTTATATTACAAGGTGACATTATGCATGTGTAATAAAGATTATAGTGTTTTTATCTTCTACAAAGTGCCCTAAAAATAACCCAAGTAAAGGTGGCCCACTGCGAATTGACATTCTGTGAATTTGTGCTGTCTGTGAGCATTTTATTGTTTCTGAAGTTCTCTGTGTCTAAAATCATTGGTCAAAGACTCCAGAAAATGAAAAGATGCGCTTCGCATCCTCAAATAAACGCTTAAGAAAAACATGCATCAACCCATATACGCATGAGGTTAGCTATTTAACGAGGAAGAATGTATCATATTTTCTTTTGGTTAGGAAAAGTGTAGCCCTGCATTTTGGGATATATTTTTCAGAAGTAGGCTACAAATAACTTGCATAACTTGAATGTATTGTTCATCTTTTTTAATTCAAGAGAGTAATAGAGCATTGCAATCTGTTGTAATTTGTCAAATATTCCAATACATTTCTTCTAATAATCCAATTATGCACAAGTTAATATTTTCTCCATAATTAATCAGCACAGCTAAATACATTTTCTCATAGATCTATAATGTGATACAACAGTGTAAAAGCAGTATACACACTTATAGAATTTGTTTAAACCCGTGCGAACTGACGATAAGAGACGTCCACTGTAAAATGCCATGAAAACTAATCTAAACTAATAATTGTAGCCATAGTTAAATATAATTTTATTATGCATCTTTAATTTTGTAATTGACAGTTTATTTTTTGTATTTTTTGTCATCTGGTCACCCTACATGTACAAACAAAAATGCACCTCCCACTACAGCACCCCCAACATAAATCATCTTCCCACGGCCCTGGACAGGGTGCGTTATACTATGTTTAATTATGCAGATGAAGCGGTGCTAAAGGCAGTCTTGGGCCTTTTTAATAAGGTTTGGGCAGAAGGTAGGTTGCCAAGGGACTGGAAACATGCTGTCGTAATTCCCATTGCCAAACCAGGGAAAGAACCATCAATACCAGGGAACTATAGACCTATTGCCCTTACATCTAACCTCTGTAAAATTATGGAAAGAATGATTGCAAAAAGGTTATATTATATTTTAGAAAGCAGAAGACTAACAGCACCATACCAGTATGGTTTTTGCCCTGGTCGCTCTACTCTGGATGCACTTGTAAAGCTGGAAACCTAAGTTAAAAAGGCACTAGCCATGAAAGATGTACTGGAGGCAGTCTATTTTGATATCGAAAAAGCCTATGGCATGATGTGGAAAGAAGGATTATTATTAAAGTTGCAGAAGATAGGAATGGGGGAAGGGTTTTGAGTTTTTTGTTCAATGCAAGTGAAGGTGGGTGATACACTATCACACATGGTTAATGTGGAGAATGGAACACCTCAAGGAAGTGTTATCAGCCCTATATTATTTAATATTATGATAAAAGATATATTTGAAGAAGTAAATCCAGACATCAGTACAGCATTATACACAGATGATGGAGCAATGTAGAAAAGGGGAAGAAATGTTACATTCATTACTCAGAAAATTCAGCAAGCAATGGGGAGTGTGGAACGATGTTTGTTAGAATGGGGCTTCAAATTTTCTATATCAAAGTCATGTTGTCAGTTCTTCACCTGGAAAAAAAATAGGACAAAATATACAGATGCATATGTATAGACAATCCAAGGGCTTAGCAGTCGCGTCCCCCGCACTCTTTAAAAAGGTGATTTTTGTCCCCCGCACTTTTCCAAGCTAAACCCATACCAAGTCCAAATGGTGGATTTGTATACAGTATTCTTTGTGTTTTTTAACTTTGGGTTGATTGAGCAACCATCCAGCCAATCTCAGGTGAGTTTCATTAGCCAAAATAACCCTTACGTAATAAGCCGTCAGTCAGAGAGTCTAATTAACGTGGCTCCATTCGTTTCTACAAAGTTGCTTTCAACCATGCTCATTAATCCAGGTTTTTTATGGGCATTGATGTTGATCTAAATTAATAATCTAGAGATGAGGAACACACAAACAAGAGTTATTTATCTGCATATCCTTCTTGAATGACAATATTACGTGAAATGCACTGCAGAAAAAACAAAACAAAGGACTATCCTTCTTTTAAGCACACTGTAAATGATCTATGGGTTCGGGTATGGAAAAGGAGGAAACGGGGAGCAGTGACACGCTTCAGGTAGCTTTTATTCTCTCTTTTCAGATCGTTTGAATGCCGCCTTCTCAGAGCTTTCTTATTCCTCAGTTCAAAGCAACAAAAAGTCTCAAATAGTTCTTCGAACACTTCAGCTTCATAACAATAATAATGATGATGATGATCATATAAAACACACAATAGGGCATGCCAGTAACTGCGCTCTGGTGTCGTTGTCTCTCTGTCTTCCTCTGGCGTTTGGCTGTTTTAAACTCTCTCCACTATCACTGTAATGAGAAACAGCTGTTAGAAACTATGTCAAGCAGCTTGAGGAGCCACACCACTCCCTCTCTCCCGCAGAAAGACCACACCCCCATCACCACATAACCCCACCGCCTGACTCAGGCCGGGGCAACATCCGGCCTGCCAACTCCCCCCCATTTCTGGAGAGAAAGTCAATCACAGCCATCTGCACCCCCAGTCTGTGGATCACCTCAAATTTGAATGGCTGAAGTGCCAGGTACCAACGGGTGATACACGCATTGGTATCCTTCATGCTGTGGAGCCACTGGAGTGGGTGTGATCTGAACAGAGGGTGAAGACACGCCCCAGAAGGTAGAAGCGGAGGGTGAGGACCGCCCACTTGATTGCCAAACACTCCTTTTCAATGGTGCTGTACTTAGTCTCCCTCAGTGAAAGTTTACGACTAATGTACAGCACTGGTCGCTTCTCCACCTCCTTAGACACCGCATTCACTTTCCGATAGTCCACACAGAATCGTACCGACCCATCACTCTTAGACACCAGAACCACCAGGCTGGCTCAATCACTGTGTGACTCTTCTATTACGCCCATCTTGAGCATTGCTTCTAATTCTTCCTGAACTACCTTTTTTTTGTGTTCAGGAAGAGGATAGGGGCGGCTACGAACCACCACTCCTGGGTTGGTCTCGATGTGGTGTTCTATGAGGTTCGTGCGACCGGGGAGGGGCAAGAACACGTCCACGAATTCCGCTTGCAAATTGGCTACCTCTGTGAGCTGCAACGGTGAGAGGTGGTCTCCAGATGGGACTGGGGTTAACTGATTAGGTTTGAGCATCACCTCTGGCCCGAGCTCCGCCCTCTCAGGAACTACCGTTGCCAAGGCCACAGGGACCGCCTCCCTCCATGATTTTAGGTGGTTGAGATGGTAAACTTGACATGCTTCACCCCATCTGTTCACTTAACCTCATAATCCAGATCTCCGACTCGCCATGTGACCACAAAGGGCCCTTGCCACTTGGCAAGTAATTTTGAACTTGAGGTGGGCAGTAACACAAGCATTTTATCTCCTGGTACGAATTCCCGTAGTCGAGTACCCCTGTCATACAGCTGGCTTTGAAGTTCCTGAGCTTGCAGCAAATTTCCCTGTGTTAACTGACACAAAGTGTGGAGTTTTGCTCTGAGATCAAGAACATACTGAATTTTGTTTTTACTGTTTGAAGGTCCCTCCTCCCAAGCTTCCCATATGACATCGAGCACGCTGTGCGGCCGACGCCCATACAGCAGCTCGAATGGGGAAAACCCTGTGGAGGCTTGTGGGACCACTCACACTGCAAATAACAGGGGTTCGAGCCACTTATCCCAATTCTCTAGCATCTTCGTGTATGAACTTACGGATCATGTTTTTCAAGGTTTTATTAAATCGTTCCACCAACTCATCAGTTCGTGGGTGGTAAACACTGGTGCGAATCAATTTAAGACCTAATAATTCGTATAGTTCACATAGTGTTCGTGACATAAAGGTAATGCCCTGGTCAGTGAGGATTTCTTTCGGAATCCCCACTCGGGCGATTATTCTGAAGAGTGCCTCCACAACACTGTGTGCTGAGATGTTGTGCAGGGGCACTGCTTCCAGGTATTGCGTTGCATAGCCCACCAGAACTAATGCAAAGCGAAGCCCGCTTGCGGTAAGTTCTAATGGCCCGATGAGGTCCATACCAATTCTTTCGAAGGGGACCTCAATTAGCAGTAGAGGGCGCAATGCCGCTTTTGGGGTGGCTGGTGGATTCACCAACTGACATTCACGGCATGCCGCACACCACCTGCGAATGTCCCCATGAATTCCCGGTCAAAAAAAGGGCCATTATTCGGTTAAGTGTTCTTACCTGTCCTAAATGGCCAGCTGTTGGATTATGGTGTTTGCCCAGCTTCAGGGTGCAGAAGTGATCTCGGCTCTGTTCGGGGGTCTGGCCAGCCCATTGCAGAATGGCTCTATTCAAGTCTGTATACATGAGGAGGTTGGCTGCGGGGAGCTGTTGGGCCACAAGCTGCAATTCCCCGGAGAGTAGTGGTAACAGTTGGGCCGCCTACTAGTCAGGCGGCCATTCCCACACCTCGGCTGTCTTCTCGAAGAGACCAAGGTACACTTCGGGATCATCCAGCCCCATTTTGATGAGGGTGACTGGTTGGATAGCCAGGCTGGGCTCTGGGGCTGCAGCAGCAACCTCCTCATGTCTGACCAGGCTCCGGAACACCTGTCAGTCCCCTTCTTGGGCCTGGAGCAAGGGTTGTAAATGCTGCTCCTGCTCCAGCCGCAGCTCGACGAGGGCCTGATGTTGGGTCTGCTGGATGCCGGAGAGGGTCTTGATCACCTCGCCCAGTTGTGAGGACTCCATGATAATGTGTTTCCTCGGTTCCTGGGTTTCGGCACCAGTGTAAAGGATCTACGGGTTCGGATATGGAAAAGGAGGAGACAGGGAGCAGTGACGCTTCAGGTAACTTTTATTCTCTCTTTTCAGTTCGTTTTTTTGTTTTCAGGGCTTTCTTATTCCTTAGTTCAAAGCAACAAAAAGTCTCAAATTGTTTTTCGAACATTTCAGCTTCACAACAATAATAATGATGATGATGATCATATAAAACACACAATAGGGCACGCCAGTCACTGCGCTCTAGTGTCGTTCTCTCTCTGCCTTCCTCTGGCGTTCGGCTGTTCTAAAGCATCTCTCTGCTATCACTGTAATGAGAAACAGCTGTTAGAAATTATGTCAACCAGCATGACAAGCCACACCACTCCCTCTCTCCTGCAGACAGACACACGACCACGCCCCCATCACCACACACATATTGTAAGTGGAGTTAATATCAGCACACGAGTCTTCATTAAGTTATTCTTTATGTTTGTGAGGTAATAGTTTGATCGGTTGTTTTTGCCAATTTAAGCAGATTACTAGATCTGTGTTAAATATGTAAAGCTATTTTTAATATCAGCTCCTGTTTTTTACCTCTATGTTGGTGTGCAGTCGTCAAACTGTAGGAAAAAAGATAGATCTGCTGTGTTCTTAGAACACTTAGGCATTTTACTGAAGTGAACTGATATGTAGACACGCTTTTTTATACATGAAAATGTGCGGACGTTGTTGAAACTCATTATAATTATTATAAGACTGTTATTATTGTCTTTTGATAAATGTCATGCCCAGCAGCTCACAAACTGTAGGGAAATGATAGATTTTCTTTGTTCTTGTAATGCTTAAAACCTCTACTAAAGTTTCTTTTTAGGTCTGTAGACATACACACTTTAAAGGATTACAATTTCTTTGGATCATTGATTCAGTGACTAACTCATTTCACACAAGACATCACCAGGTGGCATCACCAGAAATGGTCACTGAATCATTAAATGGATCTGAATGATTTTTGGTGAACGCAGTCCAAACACTCGAGCCACTGATTGTAGATACATTTAAATCCCACAATGCACAAGCACAGAGTTAAAATACAACTGTGCACATGCACGACTGTCATTATTGTACTTGATTAAATAATTTATTCAGGAGCAGCTTGTGCTCAGTCTTTTATTGTCATGTGTGAAACAGAAGCAAGTGCTCCACAAGATGCCCATTATTTTTGCAGCTAATTTTGCGAAATGAAGCAATTATCTTGCAATACTTGAATCCTTAAAAATACTACAAATATTAAAACTAAATAATACGTGTACATTAATATATTAATATATAACCCCACATTTTTTCCATTTTTCTTATATAATAAGAAAAATGGAAACTCTTTTGTAATTCAAATAGAAACAGTTCCACTATATGGTTCACTATTAGAGTGTTTATGGGTCCTGATTCTGATCTTGTAGGACACTTAAACTGTGGCAATGGCGCTGTCACAGCCTTTATTTGTGAGAAAACATAGATCTCTGTTCCTTTACTTACATCCATCCTTTTCTCCTCTTAGACACTCTTAAAAACGGTTTAATGTGTCCGTTGGCAGTGACCTGGTGTGACCAGAGCACCGCCCGTCTGCATGCCCATCTGTGGTGGAGAATATTCTCACACATGTGGTCAGCGTGATTAATGGAAGTGGCTCTCTTTCACTCCCATTTGCTTGCAACATGACCGTTTCCTCCAATGGAAAGATATCACAGTAAACCTTTATTCTGTGACATTCACACAATAACTCACAATGCATGCAATGTCTGTTGAATTTCCTCAAGACATTAACACCAGGTGTTTTTACAACATGTTGTTTGGTTCAGATATCTCACAGCCACAGATGCATCTCTGGTTTTTCTCAAATGAAAGCAAAGCATCCAACTGTGCTCATGAAATCTTAGCATGTTAATTGTCTCCAAACCATTCACTCTCAAGATGTCCCCAGATAATATTTACACGTTGTTTTTTAACACCTATTTTATTGCCAGATGTATACTTTAATTGGTTCTCTGATGCTTAACATGTATTAAACAAGCAGAACGTGGCTGTTTGTAATTAAAATCAAGCGTACTGCTTCCTGCATACTGTGTGCACAATATATACTGTATAGCATACTACCTATCATTATTATTATTATTATTGATTGATTTTCAATATTTGTATATAATTGTATCAATAATTTTATGTGAGATAGTATGCATTATGCAATGATTTCAAAGAGTAGGATGCTACATTGTTGTTGGTTGATGTCCTTTTCCTCTTTGGCCCAGAGATCACGACGGCTGTTTTTTCCAAAAACTATTTGAAATGTGGACTTGTCGGACCACAAAACATGATTCCACTGTTCTACTTTCCTTCTCAGATGAGACAGAGCCCAGAGAAGTCAGTGGTGCTTCTGGACAGTGTTGATGTATGGCTTCTCCTTTGCATAGTAAAGACATAACTTGCATCTGTGGCTGCAACAGCAAATGGTGTTGACTGACAGGTTTATCGAAGTATTCCCGAGCCCATGTCATGATATCAATTGCATACGCATGATGGTTTTTAAGACTGAGGGATCAGAGATCACCCGCATTCAGAAGTGTTTTTTGGCCTTGCCCTTTACACTCCATGATTTGACCAGATTCCTTGAATCTTTTTACTGTTGGGCAATATATAGAGGGTTAAATGTCCCAAATCCTTCCAATTTGTCTTTGGGGAACATTGTTCTCAAAGCACTGGATTATTTGCTGACGCATACATTGGCAACTTGGCGAGCCTCGACCCATCCTGTAAAAAAACAATAAAACAATTAAAAATAATGTGTTGTTGAAGTGCTTTCAATATAGCACGTTAAATAGAATTTACAAATCACTCCTTTGTGTTTTTATTAGCATTTTCCATAATGTCCCAACTTTTTTGGAACTGGGATTGTAGTTCATTTACATTCCCACATGTTCAAACATGACGTGAATTAGGCATTACGACATGCCAAGTTTCAATGCGCAAATGTGCAAATGAGGTTTGAGAGCAATAGTGGAGGGCCCGATAATAAACACTTACATTTTTTGTTCATCACACAAAGCTATCGTATGATTTCAGAAGACTTGGAATATTGCACATAAGTAATATGGAGTACTTTTGATACTTTAATGCTTTCTTGTGATCTCATTGTAAGGAAAAGAGCAGCTTGGACATTCTGGTAAACTTCGTTTTTCTTGTGTTCCAAGAAAGAAAGTCTTGGAAGAAAGAAAGGTTTGAGTGAGTAAATGAGGGTGAGTAAATAATGACAGAATTTTAACTTTTTGGATGAACTACACTTTAACTGTAAAAACAACCCCAACTCATTTCCAAATAATTTTCCATTGTTAGAAACCTGAGTTAACAAAAACTAAGTTGGTAATATATATTTTTAGCATTTCTTGGTACTGTTGTTGAAATTAAAGTTTTGACTGCTGGCCCCCTTTCTATTATATGCATTTAATTTTTCCTTGATTGCTTTGCTAAACAAACCACTTCAAATATTTTTGTCTCGGACGCAGGACAAGCCGTTGACAAACATCTCTCAGATCATCACACATGCGCACGCACACACACACAATAATGTGTTGTGGGCAGGTGCCGGACATCTTGAATATTTATGAAAGCCTCTGACTCCACCTCTGCAGCTTGAGGAATGATGTCATCGCTGTTTTAATGCAATTAATTCAGCACTCTCATGTCTACACTACAGCCTGTCTGCATTTCAAATCAATAAACTAATCAACTGGAACAAAAGGTCAAGTGGTACTTTACAACTGAAGGTTAAACAGGAAGTCATAAAAACAGTTTGATGACAAGAAGTTTTTTGACAGTATTCTGGACATACTGTAAAGGGATAGTTCACCAAAACAATATATATATATATATATATATATATATATATATATATACATATTTTTTTTCTTTTCTTTTTTTTCTTCAAAAGATGGAAACGAGGAGTGTTCTTTATTTTTGTAATTGTGTTTGCTGATGCTAATGGTGCAGAAATTAAGAGCTTCACCTTTAAAACTTTTTAATCCACTAAATCTACTGTGTGGATTTATATGTGTGTGTGTGTGTGTGTGTGTGTGTGATGCTTGATCATGACAAATAATCCATAATGCAAGAGTGTTCTGTGATCTAGGTTATTGCTAAGGAGATGCAAGGGTATTGCTAGGCGGTTGCTAGGGTGGTTGCTAGGCGGTGTCTAGGGTGTTCTGGCCTGAGTGGTTACAAGGACATTGCCAGGTCATTGCTAGGCGAATGGTATGTTGCTACACAGTTGCTAGGATTTTCTAAGTGGTTGCTAGAGCAGTGCTAGGATGTTCTGGGTGGTTGCTAGGACATGTAAGGGCATTGCTAGGGTGTTCTGGGTGGCTACAAGGGCAGTTGCTAGGTGAATGGTAGGTTGCTACACAGTTGCTAGAATTTTCTAAGTGGATGATAGGGCATTGCTAGGGTGTTTTATTCGGTCACTAGGGTGTTCTGGGTGGTCGCTAAGGTATTGTTGGGGCAGTTGCTAGGTGAATGGTAGGCTACAACACAGTTGCTAGGTTGTTCTAAGTGATTGCTAAGGTGTTGCTAGATGGTTGCTAGGGTGTTTACTAGGTCGCTAGGCACAAGTATCAAACAGAACCCAACACATCCACCCCAAACTCACGCCATTAGTTGAGTCAAAATGTAAGTAAATAAATGATTTATTATATACCAACTTTTAATTATAAATTTTTTAATAGAGCAATGTTTTGTTACCGCTACGGTAATACAAGAATGAGAGTATAAACAATGAGACCATATGTTTGCAATCTATTGGTCAAGCATTGACGCCTTCATTTGCATACATGTGTATAGTATGTTTCTGGCCTTAATGTCTGCAGATATGATCATTGTGTGTTAAATTAGCCTGGATCATGCCATTGTCTGCATATGTCAGTTTGAGCCAACCAGTCTTACATAGGAACGCCAAGGTCAGGGTTAACACACAGGGTTAGTTTATCCCAGAGTGCCTGTGAACCCCTGTGTGTCTAATTCAGATGCACGGCTCTGATTTCATGCGGAGGATTAGATCTGTCTACCTGGAAGAACCACACCTCACCCTCTCGTAACCTTTTAACACTTCCCCGGCTGTGCCCACAACATCCAACCATCCCAATGTCTGTTTCTGCTCTGACACAAGGGATTTAATTTTTTTTTTTTTTTTTTTTATAAATTTAAGTCATTTTATTGACTTTTTCTCTAGAAAGTGAAAAACATAATTATTATCACACACAATATCAAAAACCTTATTTTGGGTGGATCAACCAAGCATGCCATATTTTTTATGTAGGCTACACATCCAAAACAAGCCGAAAATGGTTTCCTGAAGTATATATATATATATATATATATATATATATATATATATATACTGTATATTTATTGTATTATATATACTATATAGTATTAGGCTTTGCAGCATAAATGCAGCCATTGAGTCACAGGCAGAGTTGCGTTATACGAGAGTGAGTGTGATTGCCGTTCTGCTTTGTTGGGGGCATTTGGGATGCAAGCGAGCAACAATTGAAGAAAAGCAAGAGGGTGGGGCGTATCAGAGGCACCAGCAGCTGTGGGGCGACACCAGAGGGTGTCGGGGTCACACCCCTCAGAGGACAAAAGCAAGGGGCTGGACGTATCCATTCATGCTTAATCAGAGAGGCATTCAGTGCCTACATCAAGTAGACCTCTGCTAGAGTTTCTGTCTGAATGAAGGACAAGGGCGGTACACACGCCCAGAACACGCACACACACTTCACAATGTAAAGGCTTTCATATAGCTCAGAGAATACTCTTTTACGGATCAACAGACTTAATTGAGGTTTCAGTTATATTTCTGTAATGTCTCAACATTTCCGCAGACATTTCTCCTACATTCCTCAGGTAAAATGAATTGTTGATATGCTGTGAAAGAATAAAGCGCTAAACTGAATATGGATTGTATAGCTCAGATCATTTGGTCTTGGGAGAATTTAATGAGAAATGTTTGAGTTTGTAGCGAGATCTCTGACTTTTGATTGCAGAATTTGGCATCTTAGCAAATCTGAGAGCAGTCTGGGATTTTGAAAGCTTTTCCGGAACTCCAGAAGAGACACATATGAGAGGTCCTTTTCCAGGAGAAAAATCTGAGAGGCAGGAGTCTTAAGTAAAAGTCTTCATGTGCTCTCCATTTTATCTCATTGCTGTCGAGGAGAAACAATAGTGATTTTTAAGAGGTCTCATTTGTAATTTTTCTTTCCTATGAAATGAAATAGTGGTTTTGAGCCAGGATATACTCTTAAAATGTCCACTAAAACTGAATGGAAATAGGAAAACCTTTGTTGATTAAACAAAGAGATTTGTATTCTCTGATTCTTAGAAAACCATCTATGTATTGTTGATTTAAAGGGACAGCTCACCCAAAATGAAAATTCTCTCATCATTGACTCACCCTCATGCCATCCCGAATGTGTATGACTTTCTTTTTTCACCAGAACACAAACGAAGATTTTTAGAAAAATATCTCAGCTCTGTAGGTCCATACAATGCAAGCAAATGATGACCAGCACTTTGGAGATCTAAAAAGCATATAAAGGCAGCATAAAAGTAATCCACACGACTCCAGTGGTTTTATCCGTGTCTTCACAAGTGATATTATAGGTGTGGGTGAGAAACAGATCAATATTTAAGTCCTTTTTTACTATAAATCTCACCTTTCACCAGCCCTCCTAAGCACTTTCTTCTCTCCTAAGAGTTCTTATTCTTTTATTTTGGTGATTCGCATTTGTTTTGCATATCACTTCTGGGAAGGGAGGGAAATATATTGTAAAAAATGAATTAAATATTGATCTGTTTCTCAACCATACCTATCATAACACTCCTGAAGACATGGATTAAACCACTGGAGTCGTGTGGATTACTTTTATGCTGCCTTTATGTGCTTTTTGAGCTTCAAAGTTCTGGCCACCATTTACTTCTATTGAATGGACCAACAGAGCTGAGTTATTTTTTCTAAAAATCTTCGTTTGTGTTCTGCAGGAGACAGAAAGTCATACACATCTGGGATGGCATGAGGGTGAGTAAATGATGAGAGAATTTTTATTTTTGGGTGAACTATTTCTTTTAAAAAAATCCAGACACCAACACTTATCAGAACTGCAATGAAACATCAATAACTTTTCAATTCGCCAAAAAATCTCCATGTAGTCAACTCAAGCACACTATAGTGAAAAATGGTCCTTGCAAAGAATAGGGTTCTTAAGCTGCTGCAAAGACCCATTGAAGAACATTTAAGAGTACAGGGAATTAAAGGCACTTAAAAATACATAAACATTATATGTCATTTGAAGAAAGCCAAATCTGTAGTGTCATAATATGTTGTAGGATGTTGTTTTTCCCCTAAGAATATTTGACTTAAGCCTCATAAAGCAATTTTCAAAGACTGACCATTGGTGTGTTAGACAGTGATGAATGGCCAGCTTTTGATGTTTAGTGTACGCTGCACCTTATACATTGTAAAACATTTGGTGTCCAGAGGGACTCAGTGACGACTGATATGCATAGACCGTTTAGTAAAAAAAAAACACACACACACACACACACACACACACACACACCACCTTTGACTAAATACAGTGGTGAAAACCATCAAACACCTGCCAGATACAGCCGGGCAATGCTCTTTTTCTCCCGTTGGCATTAAATGTAATGTTGTTATGGCTTTTAGAGGCAACTAGAGACATAAGCTCTAAAGTTTACACTTACATGTATTGATTTTACAGTCCATGATGGAGTTCACACTTTCTCTGAGATTGCAGTTGTCAGAACCAGCATGATGTGTATTGCCAAAACTGTGAAAACGCACCTTAGATGCCTTGAGATGTTCAGGTTGTCATGATGTGATGTAATAGAGTGACTGAACTGACTATTAAAGGAATATTCTGTGTTCAATACAAGTTAAGCTCAATCGACAGCATTTGTGGCATAATGTTGATAACCATAACAATTCATCTGGTCTGTCCTTTTCTTTAAAAAAAAAAAAGCAAAAATTCAGGTTTGAGAGAGACACTTACAATGGAAGTGAAAGGGGCCAAATTTAGAGGGTTTAAAGATAGAAATGTGAAGCTTATAATTTTATAAAAGTACATTAATTCTTCTGTTAAAACTTGTGTGTTATTTGAGCTGTAAAGTTGTTAAAATCATCATGTTTACAGTCATTTTAGGGTTTTAGGGTTTGTTGACAATGACTACATTGTCATGGCAACGTAGTTGCAAAATTGGATATACCTTTACACAGAAAAGTTTAGTAAGTGATTTTGTCACAGTAAAATCATGTTAACACACATATTGTTTACGTCTTGCGGCTATACTTTTGAAACAGTGAGTATTTTAACGTTTACAGATTGGCCCCATTGACTTCCATTGTAAGTGCCAAACTAGAACCCAGATTTGTGCTTATTTTTAAAGAAAGGTGACAGTACTTAATACTTTACACACACTCATATATACTGTACAATATCATATAGTGTAGCTGCATTAAAATAGTAATAATATACAAATATAAAAGTTGTAAAGACAGTAACATCAAACTGATGTTGTGAAGAACAGGAAAGTGGAGCACTGGTTGCCATATCAGATTGCACATAAGAGGCTGAATGTCTGTCTGTCATGCATTTTTCTTGAAATATTTCTACTTTTATTCATGCAATATTAAAGGGATAGATCACCCAAAAATTTAAATTCTCTCATCATGTACTCACCCTCATGTCATCCAGATGTGTATGACTTTCTTTCTTCTGCAGAACACAAATAAAGATTTTTAGAAGAATATTTCAGCACTGTAGGTCCATACAAAGCAAGTGAATGGCGACTAGAACTTTGAAGCTCAAAAAAGCACATTCACAATGGGAACCTGCTGTTTATTAATACTGATTTGCGAAGAATACCCAACTTTGAAATATGAAATACTGTCTAAGTGTCATCTTCCACAAAATATCTGTATTTAGAATATATTTTAGTCTAGTTAAAAAAAAAAAAAAAAAAAAATGTTTATATAAATACAATATATAAGTGTAAAAATAAGTAACATAATTATGAAACACAAAAATATAAAAGTAAACGCAAAAATATCAAACCATTGTTTAGGCCAACAGAAATTGTAATTTGTGCGTTATATAAAATTGCAACATACAGTACAAACACATGTGACAACTTGCCCCAACCTGACATTAATGAAAAATATTCTTGTCATCAGAACACAGTTTAACATTTCAGTTTAAATCTACCGTGTATTATGCAGTTGACTGTTGTCTTAATTAAGTGTGGTTTAATTGTGTTCACTTGTTTACCCAACAATATAGCAAACAATATGATGAGATTGAAATTTTAGTTTGGAGCATAACAAAATTAACAACAGGTGAACTGAACTAGATGTTTCAAACAACATGCAAAAACACTGCAAGTGAAAACATTCACGCAATTGGACTTTCAAATGGACTTTTTGCATCCTTATAGTAACTGAGATATAGCAGTTGTGATAACTCACCCCGGTCTCTCCTATTCTCTAACATTTAGCCCACTTGCGCTTTATCTACACACACATTAAGCTAAGGTAAATAGTGTAAATCAGGCTATGCAGCTGCATTATTAGTTGTGAGTGAAGCAGGAGCTCACAGATACACCAGCAGCTGCAGTGAGTCATTATACATCAGACACACACTCGTCTCTTCAGATGTGATGACAGATCATTGTCTCTTTCTTCTCATTTCTCGCCTGAATCACAATAAATGGATCGCTGTGTGAATACACTCCAGCCTCAGGCACGACATTATGCCACAATAACACACCTGCCAACGACTGAACACAATCAATGTGCAAACACGTCAAGAAACATACAAGAACACCCTCCCACTGCCCACCACACACATCCATCCATCCACGGTATATAAATATTTCGGTCCAGTTTTTACAGCTCATATAAATCTATTTGGTAAAATGTACCATGTTTACAAAAGTGAACAAATTACAACGGCTCTGTAAACATATAATTTCAATAATGATTAAATCATTTAGCAGTATTCTTGTGTTTTGTTTTGTTTTTAGTTCTCTATAAGCAACAGACTTCCATTTTATTCATTATTATAATGAAGCAAATAAATAAATAATTCTGGCTCTGCAATCAAAATAATTCCTAATCATAATTACAGTATAGTAACTATAATTGAAATAATCACATCTCAGTATACGGTATAGCCTGAATGCATTCGACTATCAAACTCTAATGAATTAACCTTTAATTTATAAATATGTATCAAATCGTGATCAGTGATCCAGACATATTGAGCTGATGTTTATCAAAATGATTCTATCAATCTGGGACTGGTAAAACTGTAACAAAATTCAGAACGATTCTCACCAGACTTATGAAGAAGTGTGTGTATTAAATGGAGAGATAATCAAGACTGATCATTATAGGCGTGATTCATTAATGCTTGGGATAATGCCCAGTACTTAAACCAATTTACAAAATAAATATCTGATAGTTATAAAATATATTATAAACATGTAACCTGAATGCATTTGAAAAAATAGTTGAATATCTTAATAAAGTTGTCAAACCCTTAAAACCCCTAAAGTTAATTAAATTAAGTAATTACACTATCAATGTGGCCCACTTGTTGTAAGTAAAAATGATAACAAATAAGCATACCACATGCATGCAAATGATTTCAGGTTACTTTTTTAGAAATCTTATGAATTCTGTTTGTGTCATTTCAACATTTTCAAACAGCATTATTTGGATTTACAAATGATTATTAAGAAGTGTGATGTGGTCACAGAATTATTACCGTTTTACTGTAGTAAAACAATAAGATGTGTACATATATCCAGCATCCAGTAATAAGCTAATGAATATTCATGACCAAAGCCTTGACCAATCAGTTCAGTCATCACTGTTTTGCTTCTCTCTGTTCAATAGTGCCATCTGCAATCTTGTGCTCCCATTAAATACAGCACACATATTTATGTGGAGGATAAAAGAAATTAGACCAACACAGTAGGCTGAAATTCACCTTAAACATTTGTTTGAATGGCAGTTTCCATTACTAATATTTATTGCCCATTGCATTATTGCACAATTTATCAATGCATTTTAATTAAATGTGTAAACATTGTTTTGAGTTTTTTAACTGTTCTTCTATTGGTTATCTTGCCCGCATGCTCTTAATTGTAGTTACCCAGGTCCATAAACTCAGATACATAAAGAATCATCACGCCCGCAGGAAGCTATCAGTCTTCAATCAGCTTTAACACTGACACAAATCAACAACACTTGCTTCTTATTATTGTATCTTAACAGGCAGCTGCTGATGGAATGTGTTGCCAGAATGACTTTTGATGAGAGATATGACTGCCATTACCACTGTATATTTTGTAGCACTTACAATTGCTGGTACACAAGCCAGTATATTCAGCTTTCTTTTAGGCCGTATCTCCATTTATAAGCAATGAAAGTTATAGAAATCCTGCTCCTTTACTTATTACTCATTACTTACAATATATGTTGATCAAAACCTTGATTCAATGTATTTGTTTGTTACCTTTTCCATTTTGCTCTTTTGTTTTGTGCTTCATAATTGCTTAATGTTTAAATTTAGCTGAAAAGCTATAATAGACAATTCTTCAAAGCTTTTTTTGTACTCACGACTGAAAGAATTAGTTCACCCAAAAATGAAAATTCTCTCATCATTTACTCACCCTCATGCCATCCCAGATGTGTATGACTTTCTTTCTTCTTCAGAACACAAATGAAGATTTTTAGAAGAATATCTCAGCTCTGTAGGTCCGTACAATGCAAGTGAATGGGTGCCAAACTTTTGAAGCTCCAAAAAGCACATAAACACAGCATAAAAGACTCCAGTGGTTTAATCCATATCTTCAGAAGCAATATAATAGGTGTGGGCAAGAAACAGATCAATATTTAAGTCTTTTTTTGCTATAAATCTCCACTTTCACTTCCACATTCTTCTTCTTTTGTTTTTGGTGATTCACATTCTTCGTGCATATCGCCACCTACTGGGAAGGGAGGAGAACACACACCTATCATACCGCTTCTGAAGACATGGATTAAACCACTGGAGTCTTAACTTAAACCATATGGATTACTTTTATGCTGCCTTTATGTGCTTTCTGGAGCTTCAATATTTTGGCACCCATTCACTTTCATTGTATGAACCTACAGAGCTGAGATATTCTTCCCAAATCTTTGCATGTGTTCTGTAGAAGAAAGAAAGTCATACACATCTGGGATGGCATGAGGGTTAGTAAATGATGAGAGAATTTTCATTTTTGGGTGAACTATCCCTTTAAAGTGCCTGTGTGCTCATGCAGAATTTGGCTTTCAACAATAAACCCACTGTAACTTGAGAAATATTCTCTGGAATAAAAAGTGTGACAGATATTATTCTGTGTTAA
Organism: Myxocyprinus asiaticus; assembly: GCF_019703515.2. Classification (NCBI taxonomy): domain Eukaryota; kingdom Metazoa; phylum Chordata; class Actinopteri; order Cypriniformes; family Catostomidae; genus Myxocyprinus; species Myxocyprinus asiaticus. Next base: position 59,505,927 of record NC_059347.1, read on the forward strand.
TAGTGTGCACCTTCATAAACTAGCAAATTCTCTTTGAGTGTTTGAAATGTCTTTTCTCTTTGTAAATTGTGTCTTTCAGGTCACCGGATATAAACAATCATGATGATCAGATCTCTACAGGAGCGTGTACAGAACTAAAACAGGGTCAAAATAGCTATAAAGAGACTGTCTTTTCCAGCTGTGAACTTGATCATATTCCCTTCAGAACTTCCAGATATTTTCATGAGCATGTAAAGAAGGCTCCACACAACAGACCCCCTTTGGTTCTCAGGATGTCTGTTTCTCAGCCGCTGTCTCTCTCTCCTGCTTTCTGTCTGTCTCTCATGCACATTCCTATCATGGTTTGCCAGGGCAGCATCCAAAAATTCCTGCTCTGCTGTAATGAGTTTCTCTGAGTTGGGCATGAGGGCATGAATCAACTGGGAATTCTGAGAGGCTCCAACATTGGGTTCGTTTAGGGGGCAAAGGTGATGCGTAAAACTCTCTTTTGACTTAAAAGCATTTGGTTGTCATCAAAATGTCCCATCGGCAGGCCCAGACGGAATCTCCAGACTTTTTTAGCTGCCACTGGAAGAGTTGTTTTGCTTGCCCAGCTTTCCAGTTCAACTGGACCAAAGAAACTTCACTCTGTTTGGTTGTTGCTGGACTGATTGAGAAACTGTGCTGTGAAATCAACATGAGTTCACAGGCCACATTGTGACATTATAAAGGAGAAACACTCATGCAATGATAGCGATAGAAAACATCAAGAATTAGCCAGAACGTCTACCCCCCGTCAGAGATTCATTAATTCTATTAGACGACTTTCCAGTTGAAGAACAGAACCTCAATAACCATCTGAGAGGTGCAGACGGTTCAATCAGTTGTTCTTCAGGGGAAAGATCATCAGAAAACTTATTAACAATGATTTGTGGAGGAAAAACTTGTGAATTCTTATAAAATCGGCCAACCTTTCCCCAAATCCGAACAAAGGCCAGGGCGCAATACCAAACTAATTTTTCACTTAAGACACTTATGAGTCAACCCACCAAAGGTCGACTCCCAAGGTATCACGGCGGAATGAAGACATTAAATGCGCTCTATGTATTGATTGGTTTGTTATTAGTTGGGGAGAGTGGAGAAGAATCAAGACGGAGAAAGTTGTTTAGTGAACACTGAGGGTCTTAAGAGCATTTGGCAATAAAAGGAGGATTTGGATTGCATGGAAAAAAAGCATCTGTTGACTGCTGATACAAAACCCCATATGAAGGGTTCAAGCTTGAAGTCATGTCAATGTCTACGAATAGGCAAAAAATGATGTTGACCCAGAGGAAGGAATTTTTAAATCCAGATTTGGACAAATGGGTCTGTATAATCTAGCCATTTTTAGTCTCAAATGGCATGCCCATGAATGTTGGGATTTAAACAAAACCCTAACCCTGAAGGCGGCATACTCACAGAGAGGTTCTACTTCGTTCTTCGCTCAGAGCCAAAAAGAATTTCGAAAAACAGCTGAGCAACGATATGTGGTTGCAAACATTCAGAAAGCAGCCACACCGTTGTTGGAGGCGTAAAGAGGAGCATTAAATATGAGGACGCTCACGTCAAATGCATGTCGTATTCTACTGACAAATATTGACTTCATCTTGGATAAGATTCCTACATTTAAGTTTTGCACCTAAAGCACCCAATACAGACACTGATGCACAAATGCGGATATGTTCTACGTGTCTAATGCATATAAAAATAATTAACTAGTCTAAATCAACTCACTAGAAACTATGATTCATCATAACATCTTAAAATATAATCTGCATGCACAATGAACTATAGTACAATTAATTTACATATCTCGACTGAAAAGTCTTTGCATGTTTTAACAAAAACTTTATTTAATAAAACTAGTCACAAGCATATTTCCAGTACGTTTCGTTTGTTATTAAAGAAAAATTACTTCTGGGATCGGCTCTTTCATCAGTTTTTGGTTCTTTTTGAGTATAACACGACCAACAACACTGAAGTCCGATTCAGCGTGTAGGTTTGATTTGCTCATTTCGAATGGGTTCTTTGGTTTAATAACCAGTCTAGTAGCTCGTAAGAGCCACCTAGCTTGTATTAGTCCAACTCATCCATTTTGAACTTGGTCTCAGGTTGCCTGTGTGATGCTCCTGTACTACCTGCTCCGTACGGGACTCAAACCGGTGTCTCCAGCATGGGAGGTGGGTGCACTATCAAGGAGGCTAAAGCCTCTAGCGTCAGTCGCCAGTGCATCTCTTTAGGTCAGGAGAGTGAGGTTTATACACATTGCACAGCTATCTATCAGCTGGCTAACGTTACACCTGCATTTAGCATCTATTAGTACTGTATGTTGTTGCTCATACATTTAGATAAATTCGGATTTCATGAAAATGTCCAAACATACATCTGTAGTTTCATAAATGTTTTATTCTGCTACTGCCATAAGCATCTCAACACATCGGTAATCCTCGCAAACTTGGACAGTTAGTGAGACCGGCTCATTTGATTCTTTTTGAGTCGGACAGTTCGACATGCTGCATAGCCATGAATACATGTACTTCAGCTGTGCGTCTTGCGTCATCAACCCATTCTATTCAGTTTGATTTTGTGAACCGGCTCGACCGGTTACTCGCTGACAGTCGGCTCAAAAGAACGATTCGTTCAACACTAATTATAATATATGATGACACTTATACGTCTTCAAAGATGGGTGTATAAAAGAGTGTAAATGGACAGAATACAGACGAATGAGTGATGATTAGAGGCCTATCTTTGGGAAGATGTGTGAATGGCCTTTGACTTCAGACAACACATAAGTGAAGCAGCATATCAAACAACAGAGTGAATGGGCACTTAAGAGTATTTGAGTACATTTGATTCATTTTGTAGACTAATTAAATAAATCGCATGACATGTTCTTGGAAAATTTCTCAACATGAACGATCGTATACAGATGTAGGTACATTTGCACCAGATCGCTAAAAACTCTGCATGCCGGAGTGTGTTAATGTTGACTGAGCTCCATCTCACACCTACCGATGAAGTGGACCACCCTTACAAAAATCGAGCTCATGGCAAATTTGCCACAAGCTTACAGCAAATTCGCCACTGATCATTTTCACATGCAAATGAGCTTTGTGGCAAACTTACAGCAAACTGTCCATTGATGCCAAAGGTTTGCTGCAGGTTCACCACTACCGGTGAAGAGCTGCAAATGTCTGGCAAACATTTGCGTTGAATCACAAGCTCATTTGCATGTGAAAATAATGAGTGGCAAATTTGCGACAAAAATGTGTGATTTTTTGTAATGGCAATGGCAGTAAGAAGGTGTTTAGCAGCCAGTAAGAAGTTTTCCTTAAAGTTGTTGAAACTAAAAAAGGTGTATAAACATGGTGAAAAAGTTTAAGAATTCATATAAATCTTGACCTAAAATGTTGATGAAAGAAGTTCATGTCCATGTAATTTGTCAATTACTAATTATCTAAGTGATGTGGAAAAGATTATAATAATAAAACATTAAACAAAAGATTCATTCCAGGTGAGATGGTTACGCTGTATGTGAGAGAACGGAACTGAAAAAATTCTAGCACTGAGGTATCAGCACATGGTTTGCGTTTTTCAAAATCCCACCAAGATTCTTGTCAGATAGCACAGGTCAACGCGCAAATCCAGAGGAAACATACTGCAGGGGACAGAGCATGCTGGGACCAATCCAAACTCTTATTAAAACATGCATTATATGCTCCTGGGATTACTGCAAGCTTGGATAAAGGAAATTCTTTTGTTTGAACAGAAGTAATGCAGATAGAAGATAATGATCAAGACTAAGTCAAAGATGTCTATTGCTTTTGTAAACAAATTAACTGTGATATATCATTATTACCTTGTTGAAAGTTTGCCATTTTGGGAATACTTCATATTGTACACAATCATTCTTCATTGTTCCTGACTGAGAATATGTCATACAAGCATATTCAGTCGAAGGCATACATGTTTTGAATGAAGCTGAACACTGATCTCCTAATGTCTCTTTTCACTATTTTAGGTTGATGTTCAAGAGGCTGTGGCTAAAGTCCA